>NC_053036.3:315380917-315683947 GCF_002575655.3 Aegilops tauschii subsp. strangulata
CAGCCCGAGCACACCTATCGGCTAGACCGTAGAGTTCTGCCACATCCTTCACCTTGTTCATCGCCAGCTCTTCATGCATCTTGTGGTTGCGCACATTCTGATGGAATGCGCTGATGATAGCGGCGGGATGAACATCTGGGATGTTGTACTGCACCCGGCTGAACCTCTATATGTACTTGCGCAGGTTCTTTCCTTCTTTCTAGGGAATGATATGCAAGTCGCTTGCCTGGCCATGAGCTTGGTGGCCTCCCGTAAAGGCGCCAACAAACTCATGGCACAAATCCGACCAAGAAGAAATAGAATCCACTGGCAAGTGCATCAACCATGACATGATGTTGGGTTTAAGCACCAACGGGAAGTAATTGGCAAGCACCTTCTCGTCGCGAGCTCCGGAAGCTTGCATCGCGATGGTGTAGACGCTAAGGAACTCCGACGGGTGAGTCTTGTCGTTGTACTTCTCGCCGACGTCAGGCTTGAACGTGCGGTGAGTGGGCCGCTGGAACTGCCGCAGCTCACGGGTAAAGGCTGGGCAACCCACCTCGTAAGGTAGGCCTTCGGAGACCCCCGGAGCTGGGTGGTCCATAGTGGGCCCTGCTCGCCTATCCGACTGATGGCGTGCTTCGCGTCGCCGCTCGATAGTGGTTCGAGCGTCTTCATGGGATCGCTCCCGAAGAACTTGGCGTTCATCACGGTGGGTCCGTGGGTCGGACGACGCTATGGAAATGTTATCACAAGCGTCGTCCCGACGGAGCGGCACCCGCAGTAACTTGCGAGGAGGAGGAGAATGCACCGTGGCCGGAGCGCCTCCGGTCCTTCCACCACTGGCGTGTGGTGGCTCGACAGAGCGTCGGCCTCACTACAAAAAAAAGACACATCCGTGACATTTTGGGCCGAACGAATTTTTTTTTCTGTCATACATATGACACTTCTATGACGACAATTGTGACAAAACTTGGTATCATCATAGATGTGGTGGGCTCCTACTTCTATGACAAAAAATCATGACAGAAAATGGGCTTTTTGTCCTAGGCGGGCCGGAGACGCGGCTGCATGACATTCTTTGGGCCGTCCGTGACGAAAAAAACCATGGTAGAAGCGAGGGGGAGGAAAATTTCGAGGAGTTCCCGGTTACGGTGGGAGGTCGGGGGCCGAGCGATGCGCGTTTCTCTCGTACACGTACGCGCGTGTGTGCGAGGCGTTGGCTCTAACTGAACCCGAGCGAGGCGTTGGGCTCTAACTGAACCCGAGCGATCGATCGATGGCTGTTAACTGAACCCGATCGAGCGATTCCTTCGCTACTGCTGCTAACTGAAGCTGATCGATTGGATGAACAGTGAGTGTTGCGGGGGGGGGGGGGGGGGGGGTTGGATGAATAGTGAGCGGTGGCGTTGCCTCTGGATGAACAAGACCCCATGGTGTGGAGGGCTGGATGAACAGTAGACGGTGGAGGGGTGTCCGTGGAGGGGTGGTTGAACAGGACCTTGTGGTGTGGAGGGCTGGATGAACAGTAGACGGTGGAGGGGTGCCCGTGGAGGGGTGGTTGAATAGTAGCCGGTGGAGTAGCGCGCGGTGGAGGCTGGATGAACAGGAGCCCGTGGAGGCTGGAGGAGGTCGACGGTGGAGATGAACAGTATCTCGTGGAGTCCCGTTCTGCGGTACGCCACACCCCTCCCGATGAACAGGACCCCCGTTTCGACCGTAGGAGGTCCGTTTCGTCCGTTTTGCGGTACGCCACACCCCTCCCGATCAACAGGACCCCCGTTTCGACAGTAGGAGGTCTGTTTCGTCCGTTTTGCGGTACACCACACCCCTCCCGATCAACAGGACCCCCGTTTCGACCGTAGGAGGTCCGTTTCGTCCATTTTGCGGTACGCCACACCCCTCCCGATCAACAGGACCCCCGTTTCGACCGTAGGAGGTCCGTTTCCTCCGTTTTGCGGTACGCCACACCCCTCCCGATCAACAGGACCCCCGTTTCGACCGTAGGAGGTCCGTTTCCTCCGTTTTGCGGTACGCCACACCCCTCCCGATCAACAGGACCCCGTTCCGAACGTAGGAGGTCTGTTTCCTCCGTTTTGCGGTACGCCAGGCCTCATTTCCATCGCCTGTTCCGTCCAAGCCCTCCCGATGAACACGACCACGCATTCCGTTCCGACCCAGCCGGATGGCTCCCACGCATTCCATTGCCTCCCGATGAACACGACGCATTCCGTTGCCTCGCTATGAACACGACGCATTCCGTTGCCTCCCCATGAACACGACGCATTCCGTTGCCTCCCCATGAACACGACGCATTCCGTTGCCTCCCCATGAACACGACGACGACACTGTTTCTCCGTTCCGACCCAGCCATGTACACGAGCCCTGGCCGCACGTATGCGCGAGTAGGCGTTCGAGACCCCGCCCGTATGTACACATACGTGGCCGTATTTTCTTTCTTGCACCCTGGCCACTGTACGTACGTGTACATGCTACATGTGCGCCTCTACTACGACACGAGTGCGCCTCTACATCGACCAGTATGTACGTACACGTTCGCGACCAGAATGACAACGCTACGTACGCTTCGACCAGGTGGGTCCCGACTGTCAGGCACTTCCTTGCCTGCGAAGATGTAGCTGGTGGGTCCGACCAGTTAGGGGGGCGAATCATTTTTTTTTGCCCGGACGCACTTCCTTGCGTGCGAAGATGTAGCCGGTGGGTCCCAGCAGTCAGGGGGCGAATCGTTTTTTTGCCCGGACGCACTTCCTTGCGTGCGAAGGTGTAGTTGGTGGGTCCCAGCAGTCAGGGGGGCGAATCGTTTTTTTTGCCCGGACGCACTTCCTTGCGTGCGAAGATGAAGCTGGTGGGTCCCAGCAGTCAGGGGGAAACGTTTTTTCCGCAAAATACAGTGGCCCGTCCGGTGGGTCCCAACTGTCTGGTGGAGGAATCATTATTTTCCGCGTAATAAGGAGGCACTTCCTTGCTGCGGCCGTGGACCTAGCTGTCAGCCTCTCTACGTACAGTCCATGTTCGATGGAAGTCGTTCCTTGACCACGTTGACCAGGCCGCGCCGAGAGCACCACGGCGGTGGACGACGACGAGGCCTAGGAAGGGGACGACGCGAAGCCGGGGAAGACGCGGCAGTGGAAGCCCGCGCGAAGAGGAGTACGAGGGTTCACTGGTTCGGCTGCGGTGTGAGGCTGCCGTCGCCGCAGGGCCTGGCCAGCGGTGGGAATAGTAGGGGCAGTGAGGCCTCCGCGGCAGCACAGCCGGCCACGAAAGGCAGGAGCATGCGGCATGACCGGCGCTGCTTTGGGTGGCTGGAGCAAGAAGACCAGAGGTTGAAGAAGCACTACGGCCGTTGGATGGACATCGTACGGTCACTGGAGCTAGAATTGTTCATATTGACTAAGTTGACAAAGCCCTCCGTCCCCATCAACTTAGTTGGCCCACAAGTCATCCTCCCACTATTGTGGGTCCTAGCTAGCAGGGGGTATTCATTTTTTTGTGCGTAATAAGGAGGCACTTCCTTGCGTGCGAAGATATAGCTGGTGGGTCCGACATGTCAGCGGGGGGAACATTTTTTTCACGAAATACGGAGGCCCTTCCGGTGGGTCCTAGCTGTCAGGTGGAGGAATCATTATTTTTTGCGTACAGTCCATGGCCAATGGATGTCGTTCGTTGACCATGTTGACCAGGCTGCGCCGAGAACACCATGGCGGTGGACGACGGCGAGGCCTAGGAAGGGAACGACACGGAGCCGGGGAAGACTCGGCAATGGTTGCCCACGCGGTGGGGAGTATGAGGGTTTACTGGTCCGGCTGCCATCGCCGGAAAATAACAGGAGGTGTGGGTGAGTAGAGGAATGGCCTGGCTAGCAATGAAGTAGGGTGGGGCGGTGCGGCCTGTGCGGCAGCACAGCCGGCCATGGGAGGCGGGAGCAGGCAGTCCCACCGGAGCTGGTTTGGGCGGCTGGAGCAAGAAGATCAGATATTGAAAAAGCAGCACGGCCGTTGGATTAACATCCAACGGTCACTGCTGCTAGAATCGTTTGTGGACTAAGTTGACAAAGCCAAAGTACACGTCAACCTAGTAGACCCACAAGTCAGCCTCCAAATCTGTCCCAAACAGCATACAGCCCGAAATTTCTAGCCAGACTCAAATTAATTTTAAATCTAAATATACCTTAATTTAAATTCAATGAAATTTTACCCGCACAAAAACAATGAAATTTAAAATATCAAAATCCAAAGGAAAACAGTATTTTGGAACTAATTGTCTGTTTGCTGTATTTTTTCATTTTACAGCCCATTTATTATTACTTATAGCCCATTTCTTATTATTTATAGCCCATTTTCTGGGCAAAATGCATCCCTCCTCGTCTTGAATGATTTCCGGCCCAGCAGGGCGTAGAAAAGCAAGTAGGCCTACGTTGGTTATTCTGCAAAAAACAAAATAGCTGGCTAGCCATTTTCAGAAAGGAAAAAAACAAACTAGGCTGGTCATGTGCTAAACATATGAAATAAAAGCCTGGGCCAGACGGGCCACGGGTCCCGCACAACCTAGTTGATACCCTTCTCCGTCACGAAAAAACAAAATTACTGCACACGCTGCTGGGTCCCTACTGTCATCCTCACCATGTACAGTCATCTCCTTATTCCTCTTGGTTGTTGACCATGTTGACAACACTGGAGGGCGGCGCCGTGGCGAGAGAACCAAGGCGGAGGACGATGGTGAGGCCTCGGACGGGAACGAACAGGAGCCGGGGAAGATCACAGCCAGCCGTGGGAGGCGGGAGCAGGCGGTCCCGCCGGCACTGGTTTGGCTTTGGCGGCTCGAGGAAGAAGAGACTGAAGAAACGTGACAGACGTTGAATGTCAATCCAACGGTCAAGGTTGGCAAAATCGTTTGTTGACTAAGCGGACACCAAGTAGCATACTTTTTTATATATATGAAGAAAACTGTGAGGAAAATGCGTTCATCTGCCGTCCTCCTCACAGGGAACGTTCGTCACATAAGTGACTAGCACCCTTGGTTTTCAACCGAGAGGTCTTGGGTTCGAGTCCCAGGAACTCTCAATGTTGTCCTCCTTCCTTCCTCGCAAAAAAGGGAAAGAAAATCAAAGACTTGGGAAGGCGTACAGAACAAGCCAGTGTACCAGTAAAGAGATGTTGCCGAGTTTTAGAAAAAAGAAAGACGTGCTCCTGTAGTTGGTTCGAATCCAAATCTAGACTATGACTATATATGGTGCTATGCTACTCTACAAGTAATGAAACTGACATATCCAACGTTCGCTTCTCCTCTTCTCTACTTACTCTGCCTAGCATCAGAAGCTCTGGCCGCAGCAACCATGTCCGCTGGCTGCTCGTCCACCTGCTCTTCAGCAGGCAACAACCAGATATGCGCCAAGTCGCCACCCGTACCATCGCCTGTGGGTCTCATCACACCCCCGCCGGCACGCGCACCGCAGCCGATTGCTCATCGCAACCCGCTGCCGTTGGTGTGGTGCCACTGCTGCAAATCATGCAGAGTCATCCGTCGCATCTCAACCACAATCCGCAACCCTGGCCGAGTCTTCTACAAATGCCCGAATCATGGGGTAATAATATGTTTAAGTGTTGTTCTGCTGCTTTCAGTTGCTGATTTTTTTAATAGTTTGGTTGATGATCTTCCAATTTGATTCGTGCAGAAAAGGGAAGATTCGTGTGATTTGTATTTTTGGGAAGTTGCTGATGTGGGGGAATGCAACTACGCTGATTATTTGGTTAGCCGAGGAATCCCAATACCAGCAGGTTGGGGTGTTGGACAAGTAAATGAAGGAATGACAGAAGAGGAAGATGCAGAGCAGAAGGTTAAAGATGCAGTTCCTCTGATCATTGCCAAGCAACAGCTGCTGAACGGCCTTGACAGCAATGAGGAGATGAAAGAGCTTGTGAAGATAATGGGCAAAATCGATGTGCTCTCTTGGATGATTGTCTCTTTATTTGCAGTGTATGTAGCACTCATGATGTATTCAGTGGCTACTGCATGAGCACTTTGCTGAAACTAGTAATGAATGAAACCTGTGTAGCAGGCTGGGCGTAGTGTTGTGAACATCTAATGATTTCTATTAACGGAAATCAGGGGGTATCCCCTTTTGATCATATAAATAAATAAATAGCAGAGGCCCTGTCGGGTCAGCTTTGTTCTCATTCTAAGACGTCGAGCAAATTGCAGTCCAACAGCAAACTATGTCATCAAATTCAAGTTTCACAGCCAAATATGAGTACAACTAAACAACAATGTCATCATGTTTTACTTGTCATACAATCACCAAACACAAATCAGCATACATAACAAGTGATGTTCTCACAGCAAAATACTAAACAACATGCTCATCAGGTTTCAGTTGTCATAGCAAACACAATTTCACATAGTAGACAAAAACGTCTTCTGACAGGCAAATACGACAAAAGCAATGTAATCATCATCCGCAGCAGCAGCGTCAACATCTTCGCCATGTGTATCAGTCTGAATCGTAATTCCCCACGGTGTCATCTTCTTCTTCGTCCTCGACGTCCTCGAACGTTGGCTTCTTCTTGATCAACTCTTGTATGTCCACAGCACGACATGCAATCTTTTCGCCGGCGTCATTGACGTGATGGTTCTCAAAGATATTAGGAACATCTATGTTATCTTGTACATCAGGAGCAGTGTAAGCATCATCTTGTTGTGCAACTTCATTAAACGAATTCCTCTGCTCAAACCTTTGCAATACTCTCTAGTCATTGCTATGTGCAAATGTGTCTTCCAAGAAAAATATCTGTGTTGCTTGATTTGCCAAAATAAAAGGCTCGTTGGTTTTGTACGCCACCTTGACATTGATGGATTTGAAATAATCATCAGCTCTGGGTTTTGCGATCCTGTAAAACAGGTTATACCAACGATAGCACAACAGAACCACACACCGATGATCCTCAAAACTGTAGATATACTGCAATTGAACAATTTCTATTATGTTAGCATACATTTCAGTTGTCTCTTTGTCATACGTATCCGTGCTCATGATGGCACTGTTTTGTGTCTTCCTGCCTTCGTCTCGTGCAAGGGTGTTGTAGTGCACATCTCCAACAACGCAAGATTCATAATGTCTTACCCGAGTATCAGGACCCATTGCTAGTGAGTAAAGGGCATCATCAACTGCATGCCCATCCTCCCGCATCTTCTTAACCTATGGTTAGAAAATAGACAAGCTGATCATCTTATGTACTCAATATATTAAAAAAACTAACAGTGCACTTCAAAAGCTTACATGGTTCTTGAACCATTTCGCAAATCCTGCCATAACCAGTTTGTCAATGTTTCTTGGATTTTGCGGCAGTAACTCCTCTTTGTAGATGCTGCACAACATAGTGATCGCGTCAAACATCTAAATATATAAGAATGTGCTGCAAGTTTAGTAGATTACGATGTATAAGCTGCAGTACTGCAATTACTTGATATAAGGTAGTATCTCAGGACAGTTATTCAACACATACCAAACCATTTTTTCCAAATCTTTAGGTTTGTCCTCTTGTCGACTCTTCCCTGTAACTCGAACAGAATAATCGAAAACATTGAGCCCGGGATTGTCTTCACCCACCTCTTTGCTAAGCTAATTAGGTGTTTCAATGTATTTTGAGCAGAATGTCAACGCTTCTGTAGCAATGTAGGCCTCTGCAATGGAACCCATGGGTCTAGCTCTGTTCCTAACATAGCCCTTGAAAGAGCCTAGCCGCCTTTCAATAGGGTCCATCCAGCCATACTGTACTGGACCTCTAAGTAGTGCCTCATAAGGTAGATGAACAGCCAAATGCACCATCACATCAAAGAAGGCTGGAGGATATATCTTCTCAAGGTCGCATAGGATAGTTGGTATCTTGTCTCTAAGACGCTCCAAAGCATCTATCCTGATATTCCTACTGCAGAGTTCCCTGAAGAATTGTCCCAACTCTGCAACTGCTCTGTATAAGTCAGGGCGGCCCAATCCTCTAAGGATAACAGGTAAAACCCTTTGAAGTAGGATGTGGCAGTCATGAGTTTTCAACCCTTGTACCTTGTTTCCATCTGCACTGACTCTCCTTTCAGGGTTGGAAGCAAATCCATGTGGGAATCTCACACGTGACAGCACCTCACAGAATTCTTCTCTTTTTACCTTGTCCAAGACGTACACAGCTGGTGCCATATCCCGTGGTTTACCTTCATCTTGCACCTGCAAATCCTTTCTGATACCCAGGTGTGTCAAATCAATCCTAGATTTTAAGGTATCTTTCGTCTTGCCTTCAATATTAAGAAGTGTGCCGATAATGCTGTCACATATATTTTTCTCGATCTGCATCACATCAAGATTATGCCGCGGATCCAAATCTTTCCAATACTCCAAGTTCCACAAAGTGGACCTGCGGTTAAACAATAATCTCTCTTCTACCCTGCCACGCTTCCTTTTCCCGCTACCATTACCAGGATGGTTTCCTGGTGTACTATGCCTGACCTTCTCTAATTCCACTTGCAACTCATCGGCGGTGAGCCTCTTTGGCGCATCACGGTTTTCATGCTTTGCATTGAACACATGTCTTTGGTATTTTCTAGGATGCGGCTTGTCCTTGGCAAGGAAACGGCGGTGTCCAATGTAATAGATCTTGCTAAGTATTGCGTATGACAGCGGATTCCTGTCACAGCGAACACATGCATTGTAACCATGTGTCGTTCGCCCTGACATAGTGCCCAAAGCCGGATAATCATGGATGCACCAAATTATAACAGCACGCAGAAAGAAATCAGCTGGTGGGCTGCTATATAGGTCTCGAGTGAGAACACCCTTCCATAGCTGTTGAAGTTCCTCCACAAGAGGCTCCATGAACAAATCAAAATCCTTTCCAGGACTTTTTGGACCTGGGATGAGCAAGTCCATCATGTAGTTTGATTCTTTGGTGTAGACATTTGGAGGCATGTTGTAAGGGATAACAAGCATTGGCCACATGCTATATGTGGCGCTCTGGTGGCCAAATGGGTTAAATCCATCTGAAGCTAAGCCAAGTCTAATGTTTCTCGGGTCAGTAGCAAACTCTTTGTGTTTATCACTGAAGCTTTTCCACTCACTACCATGAGATGGATGGCTCATTACATTCTGATCTCTGTACTCCTGGTTCCTAGAATGCCACAGTACATCCTCTCTTGTTTCAGCATCATGAAACAACCTCTGCAATCTTGGTGTAATTGGAAAATGTCTTAGAACATTATGAGGAATCCTCTTCACAGCATCACCATCTTTCCATCTTGATGATTTGCATTTCGGGCATTCACTTAAGTTGGCATAATCCTTCCGGAACAGAACACAATATTCTTACAAACATGGATCATATCATATCCAATTCCAACTGCACGAAGGAAATTCTTCATTTTACTGTAGGTGTGTGGCAGCTTAGACGCATTTGGGAAAGATTTGCGGAAAGCAGCCAACATCGCATCGAATGATTTGTTGGTCATCCGCTCAGATGTCTTCACCTGAAGAAAGGTGACCATAGCTGAGAATACTGACAGCTTATTTCTTGGGGTGACAGCAACGTTGCATTGTTCCAACATGCGGGCCCACCGTTTTTCTTCTACAGGTGAAAGTTCACGGAATGCACGAGCATTTCGTAGCATTGTTTCAATGTTGGTCAAACTCACTGCTCCGCCACCATCACCTCCTCTTCCACCTGAGCATCAGGCAGATCAAGATGGTGATCTGCTGCTTCCACGTAGTCAATAACATTGACGTTCACAGCTTCACCATGATGAACCCACCTAGTATATGTGACTGACATCCCATACAAGTGTAGATGATTTTGCATAGTTGACTGGGGTCTTGTAACTGAATTCATACAACTGCTACACGGGCAGAGCACATCTGATTTCGGACCACCGTACTCAGCTCTGATAAAGTTCATGAAGTTTTCAACCCCCTCGACATATGCAGCGGAGAATCTTCAAGCAGAAGTTATCCAAGTCCTGTCCATATGTTAGACATACAAATTAGTTCTTCTACTAGATATTACAGGAAAGACATATATGCTTTATGAAGTCCAGAAAAAAATACCTAGGTCGATGTCTAAAGCTATGGCAAGATATTTGGACGAGCAGATCTAAGTAACGAAATATATGTAAAGCTAATTCAGCAAACAGATTTGAGTGCCAAATTATGGCAGGCTGTTTCAACAGTCAATGAGGCCGAGCACACAGCCATCGAACTATCGAAGGCCATCGCAGCAACAAAGATCGAGTATAAAACGGTGTAGAGCTATTTCACCTAACAGATTGGCTACTAGACCATGGCAATCTACGTCACAATAAATATATGGCAGGATATTTTAGCAACTAATCGGCCTTGGCATGCCATCTCAGCTAAGCAGACTGAGTGCAGAACAGGGCAAGGAAGCTTCTTAAGCAGAGCATATTGACAGTAAACTACTTCGGCAAACAGTGAGATTAATAGCGTCTATCAGCTAACATTCAGCGCTACACCGACATGAATGGGGCCTCAGTCTAGAATGCGCATACCGTGGGAGAAGCTGACCATCGTGCGTCTCCACACGAACGTTGCCAGCGGTGGCGGCACTGACCGCCGTGCGCCTCCACAAGAACGTAGCCAGAGGTGGTGGCACGACTAGAGGACGGCAGTCTATGAGAGCGTACTGTGGGAGCGAGAGGATAGCCGGACCGCGGCGCCGACGTATCGGCGCGGCGGGGAGGGCGGCTTTGGCGGAGCGAATAGAGTGGAGGAGGACAGGGGGGAGGGGGGTTTGGGTAATATTATTGGCTAGTTGGTCGAAGGGCGGTTGAATCGGATTTGGGGGGAATTTTTGGGTGTGGGGGGGGGGAGGATTTTCGCGCGGTGGGCGGGGGGAGTTTGGCGCATGGTCGGTTTCTCCAAGTGCAGTCCCACGTGTCAGTGAAGAGGCAAGCCGAAGTGCGTTCCGTTTGCGTGAGTTGTGTGCAGGACCGAACGTGTGTGGGGTGCAATGCGACCGCGACAGGAGTGCTATGAGTGTACCGCCTTTTTTCCTTTTAAACTAGGTGCTTCGCCCCCTCAAAAAAAAATTTGTTGCTTCGCGCGATCCATTGATACTACTACTAGTAATCCGGTAATCCCGACTAAAACGGCGCGGCCGGGTCTTTTCCCGCGCAATATGCTGGGAGGTTGGCTTAGTTGGGTTTTTTAGGACGAGTAATGCTACACCTACGTAATCCCAGTTACGTAATTAACGTAATGTGAAACGTGTGAGCTATTGATTGTAGATTGGGTGGAGGGAGGGGCCCACCACCATGAAAATCAGGGGAGGAGAGAGAGGCAATTTACGTTAACCCTTTCGTAGGTTCCCGTAGATGTAGAAAGGTGTGAAATGCGTGAATGTGTAGTGGACGTACTATTGGAGTGCCTAAGATAATTTGTGTATGTATTGACCCTATGTGTTTATTTTACTTCGCATGTTAGATTTGTCTCGGTTCAATAAAAAGCAGAGTTGGTGATGATGGTGTGCCTGTCATCCTGCAATATAGGCCGTCCGATCTATATCTAACGGATAGGAAGGAAACTATGACAATTTACCCGCACTCCTCTCCACATTTGCAGATAAGGCTTTCCCTCGTTCATCCTTTTCACCCACAAGATCTTGATCTTCCGTGCAACGCACGGGCATCTTGCTAGGACTCCTACAATATGTATATTATTGTGAAAGTTCATATACACTGGCCGAGATTAATGCAAACACGGCAGATTTTCATTACATTTCGAACTTTTATAGGACAGAAAAATAAAAGAAACCCGACCCTAAACCTATTCTACGGCGGTGACCGACGTCCTCCATCTGCGATCTCTATGTACGGGGGCGGGGTTCAAGACCCGTGAAGTGAAGGCGCGGTCTCTGGCGAGGAAGAGTAGAACACGGGATACGGACCGGCCAGTTGGCACACCATGCCCTGCTGCCTCCCATGCCCTACTCATCCTCGGACGAGTCCCCGACCTCGGCGGTGCCGGACGTTGGACGGCGGCAAGTAGGACGCGTGGCTGACGGTGCTCCTGTCGTCGGCCGCCAGCGTGGCCACCGCTTGTGCGGTCGCGTCCGCGTCCGGCTACGCCGCTATTGCGTCGCGAGAGGTGACTTGAGCTCAGGCGGCAACCTCGAGCTTCATCCCTGAAGACAAGCTCTCCCGCAGAGCGTTCGCACTTGCAGTCATGGCGGATGTGGTGCCAGGTAGGAGGATGATGCGCTATGGTGTGGAGGTTAGCTGGGCGTTGTCGCTTTAAGTAGCGCATTCCGGTGAGGCCAAGCGTCCGGGTGCGTCATTAAGTCGCCGGAGTTGGTTCATCAGGCACCGAGCCTCTTAACGACGACATACGAACGGACGGCATGAATGCGGGCAGCTGGCGCTGGCTGGGAACGCACCGCGCGACGGCGCGATGGACGAGGGTTTTGGTGTGCCAGGGTAGTCAGCTGCGGTCGTGGCAACGTTGGAGATGCCCTTTGCTCACATGCGATCCCTGCATGTCATTGAAAAAGCAAGACGACCCGGCATGGTCTCAGGTCCAGAGGATGCAGTTGGCCGCGCTACACCACTCCGCGGACGCGTCGCGGCGCCCCGTGCATCCTCGACGAGCCGGGTGTTGGGGTGTGTTTGGATTGTGGCCAAAGTGCACCTTACCAAAATTTTGGTCATGACCCAAAGATTGGTCTTTGGTTGGATGGTTGCCATTTTTTTGGCATGCCAATGAACTCTAGCCAACTCTAGTTCATTTTTCTTGCCAATGTCAGCCAAATCATGGGCAACCAATACCTCAACCAAAATTTTGGCTACCTAATGCTTTGATGGGGCAACCTTGGGCACAAACCAAACATACCGTTGGTCGTGCCACAGCACTAACGCCACCCTCGGCACACTGAAACCGACCGTGTCTAGCGACGATATGAGCGTTTCGCTCACCGCGGTCGCCGTGTCCAGAGGCGGTGCTGGAGTTGCGCCCCGTTGTTGGCCCCAACGACCCACATGAACGGTTGTCGGTGGCGAGGAGGTCGTGGGCCAGCTCCTCCATTGGACTAGTCTGCGCTACGTCGTCCCGACGGGTGTGCCCCACATGTCGGTTTCCCTGTTTTCCCGGCCATATTCGAGCGTCAGTGCTCCGCGTTGCGCATTAGGCCTTTCACTATGTAGGCCAAGCGAGACAACTTATTATTTATTTGAGCCATTCAAGTATAATCATGTGGCGTTTTCTTATTTCTCATTCCTCTCCAACCCTCTTCTCCATCGATCATGTCGCCCTCCAGTCGAGTCCATCCTCCCGCATGCCTCATTTGAACATTCCGCCGAGTATCATTCGCATGTACCTACCCTAGTCCTCTTTCAATAGATCTCCGGACCCCGAGATGAAATCGAGAGGGAACGAGTGGGGGCACGTGATACCTAAGGCGGATTCAAAATTTTGAACCGGTGATCATAGCATTCGCAAGTCATATATAAAGGGTATTCAATGTTCGTTTCGTTTTTAAACGTACAATATACTCCCCCTATTCTTTCTAGTTTACATATAAGTTTTATGTGTAGTCAAAGTATCTCTACTTTGATCAAAAAGGTATCAACATTCAACAACGCCCAATCAATATTGTTAGATTCATACGTACTCCTAGATTTGTACCCGAGATGGTTTCCAATTTGACTATTGACAAGATTAATAGTACATGAGATGTATAATGTGAAAATTATATCATTGGAAACTCCTTTCACATACGAATTTGACCGTATGCTTTGTGTAAGTTGCATGTCATATATTATTACTCTAACATTTGGTCAAAGTTAGCCTCAAAAAACACATTAGACCCTGTATGCTTTGTGTAAGTTGCATGTCATATATTATTACTCTAACATTTGTGTAAGTTGCATGTCATATATTATTACTCTAACATTTGATCAAAGTAGTATAGTGGAAGTGGATCCTCTGACGTAGGTATCCCTGCCTTACCTTCCCTTTCGGTCACTTACTGGCGGACCCCATGCTTGCTAGGCCCCGCATGTCAGTTACTCAATGGGTTCGGCCACGTCAGGGGATCCTCATCCATAGTATACTCCCTCTGTTTTTATTTACTCCGCATAAAACAGAGGGAGTGGTGGTATAATAAATGACGCGGGCGGGGGAGGGGGAGGGACGTCGGTTTGCTCTCAACTGCGGTCCCACAAGCGAGCGAAAATGCAAGACGAAGCGCGTTCCATTCAGTGAGCGACGTGGAGGGTCCAGCGTGCCGGGCTGCAACGCGAACGCGACAAGAGCGATGTACAGTCAAAACCGATTGACCGGTCGTCACCGGAACCACTATTCACACCAGAACCTTCGCTGCTCGGCCTACGCTAGCAACTGCCCTAAAACCACACCAAATCTCTAGCCCATTCCCCCACCTTTCGATCCCCTAGCCCACATCAAGCGTCCACTAGTTCTCCGTAAAGCCATGGTGCGCCGCAAGATCACTTACTACAAGATGCTGACGCCGGAGCGCCGCGCAGAAATCGCGGCGGCGGTCGGCGCCACAGACCTCCGTTCCCAAGCTCGCTTTGCGGCGGGCCAATCCCCGAGTTCTCTGGAGCCAAGCTACGAGGAGGAGGAAGCCCATCCAATGTTCATGGCGGAGGTCGCGGTGCAGAAGGCCCCCGATGGGTATGAGATGATGGACGTCGACTTCGTGCCGGCGTCCGAGTCCCCCATGGTGCAGGCGGACCAGCGGTTCAACATGGCGATACTAAAGGAGGACTGGGAGGTAGAGGCTCAACTCGACGCGGAGCGCGCGCATGCCGCTACCATCGAGGCTCTCCTGCAGGCGGAACCGGATGTCGTGGATGTGAACCGGGCGGCGGAGGCTCAACTTGAGGCGGAGCGCGCGGATGCCGCTGCCATCGAGGCCCTCCTGTAGGCGGAACCGGAAGTCCTGGACTTGAACCGGGCGGCAGAGGCTCGACTCGACGCAGAGCGCGCGGATGCTGCTCTCATCGACGCCCTCCTGCAGGTGGAACCGGACGTCCTGGACTTGAACCGGGCGGCGGAGGCTCGACTCGAAGCGGAGCGCGCGGATGCTGCTGCCATCGAGGCCCTCCTGCAGGCGAAACCGGACGTCCTCAACTTGAACCGGGCTATGCTTTCGTCTGTGCAGAGCGCCCACACGCTCCGCTTGAACGAGTAGCTGGAGGCCGAGGACAACCACGGTGCGGAGACACACATCGGCAGCGACGGCTGGTTCGCGCCAGCAGCCAAAGACGACGAGGCCGTCTCTTTCCGCAAGCAGTGATAGTTTTTCTTTATGTTGTTTTTATGGATCTTTTGCTGTGTAAAAACATATATTTGTTATGCAAGTCGCCTGACTTGGGTCAGTCTACCATTTCAGGCGGTTGGATGAATATCCTATGTCTCCTAACCCTTCTTTCCTTCTTCCTCACCTCTTCTTCTTCCCCAACAGACCACCGCACGGGCCGTACGGATACTCCCCAACATGCGGTTGGATAAACATACTCTATGAACGAAAATTATGTGTCAGTTATAGGATGGCTGAGTTTGGTTTGTTCACATGCGACAGCACGTGTCAGTGAGGGTGTGTTCCCTTGGTTGGGTTTGCGGCGTGCAGGAGCGACTGTGTGAGGGTGCGGTGCGACCGCGGCGTGCAGGAGCGACCGTGTGAGGGTGCGGTGCGACCGCGACAGCCGTGCGCAAGTGTACCTCCTTCTTATTTTGAAAACTTTAGGCAAGCTTGGCAAAAATGTGCGGTGAAGTTTGGCAATGCAAGGCCTAGACCCAAACAGGATAAGTACGTACGTACTAGGAGTACTAGTGTTAAAAAATAAAGGCGGGGTTTTCCTTCGCGGGATTTAATCGATACAAATCCTCGTTTCACGTGTCAATTAATGCGTATTTTTTTTCCAAAGACCAAAGAGCTAACCATCTCACTCCTCATCGCTTGATTAATGCAGCGCCATGCAAACCAACCTTCTCACTTTCGCATGCATGCAGGGGATATTACTGTCCTTGGTTGCTAACCCCATCAATTTTGCCTCGATTAGTGTTAGTGGCCCTTTGCAAATTGTAATTTTGATATACTGGCCTTGTGTACAAAAAATATGGAGGTAGTAACTATATTTGACTTCCTTCCCCATTGCGGTGACATCGACGATATCTTTTTTTGGGTGGTTTGGCGAAGTGCGTTCGACGGAGAACACCATTGAGGGAGACCACGGTAAGTCGTTCGCAAGTGCCGCCTGCAAGCCGAGACAACCGCCTTATTTGCATCCAGGAAGTCCTTTACTAGTACTATTAGGAGTACTAGTGCGGTGAGATGGTTTCTCGAAGAAGACGATGGAGAAGCGGAGTCAGCGAAGAGTGAAATGATGGTTGCTTCGTCCGTGCTTTTGTGATTTGACGCCTCACTGCTTTGTGATTTGTGATAGAAGGGACAGGGGAGTAGACTCTGTGCTCTATACTGTACTACATGCGTCCAAGCATGGGAGAAAGAGGAGAGACGTTGCATTTTTCTATTCCTTCAATCAATCAATCAGGGAGCTTCGGTTCCATCTTTTTGGCTTTGGCAACACCGTCCACAATGGTTCCCACGATGCCAAAAGCTATTTTCACATTTGGCTACACATTGTGGATGCCCTTAACTGTACCACTTGGTTTTGCTCCTTTGTGCTATCTATACAAATCTCAATTATATTGATCTAAAAAATTATAGAATCAAGATTAGTAAAAAGGAGGTGATTTTGCCGCACGGATGGTAGGGGAGGTTTCTTATTTGAGAAATGCTACATCCACGTAATGGTTTACGTAAAGTTACGAACTGATGTGATGTGGGACTATTTGATTGGATTAAAGGAAAGGATTAGGCCCACCCCACCTGAAAATCAGGGGGGGGCATATATAGATTAGATGGAAAGTATACGTAGCAGCTACGTAGCCCTTTGTAAGTCTAGGATTAGGCTTCTTATTTTCGGAGGACGTTGTCCTGGCGGTTTGCTAACATGCGGTCCCACGTGTCAGTGCTTTACCAAGCCGATCCGCGTCCCACATGAGGCAGAACAACGGCAGAAGCAACACGTGGTTAAGTTGAAGAAGATGAGGGAGAAGCGGATTCAGCAACGAGTGAAATGATGTGATGGTTGCTTCGTCCCTCCAACTTAACTGCGGGAAAGGTGCAGCTTTGTGATTTGACGCCTCATTGCTCATTACTACGCCGGCGCCATGACAGGGGTGCTTCACCCCGGCTGCTCTGCACTGTATTCCGGTATGGCACGTGGACCCGGTAGCTTGATGTCCCACATGTCGGCGAAAGGGAGTAGAAGATTTATGAAAGCGAGCGCTCCACTCTTACGACGGAGGAGTAGACGACACGACGGCCCAGTGAACTGTCACTTGTAGTACTGTATAGTACTATAGTTTTGCTGTTTCACACGACCCATCGATACAAACCCGATTAAACAGGAAAGGGCGCGATTTTTCCCGCGCGGTAGATGATACTTGCCATGCATTTCAAAGGCAATTTTAATGTATGCAAACTGAATAATTATAAGTAACAATATGATATCTAGTAAAACTAAAAACACATATGGTTTATTGTGTTAGAGTGTAGTAGTAGTGCTGTATTGCATAGTTGTTAGATGTAACATGCGAGAACGTGTAGAGATGTAATTTTGGAGGGCCTACAGAGAGAAAAGCGTAATACGGTCACCGAACTTCAGAATAAGCTGATTACGGTCACTATATACGTTTTGCGGTGATTATACGATCACTTGCTCACAGTTCAGCATCGGATTGCACTCTGTTGACCAGCCAAATAGTCTGCGTGGCGCCAGGTTGACTAGTTAAATTGACCATGTTCCTTGTGGGTCCCACTTGTCAGTTTGCATAGGCAAAAGGTCAGATAAACACAAATTTACGCAGGCGCGACAAGGCTCCAACCCGTGCGCGGGAATCACCTGGTTGTGTATGTGTCTGTCAGGACCTGATGTGTGCGCATGCACGTGTAGGTTGAGCACTTGAGCGTGAGAGTGTGTGTTGGTCGTGTGGTGTATTGGTGTGTGCATGCATGCGTGCGTGTGTGCGTGTGAGTGTTGCGTGCGTGCGTGTGAGTGTTGCGTGCGTGCGTGGCTGCGTGTGTACGTGTGAGTGTTGCGTGCGTGCGTGGGTGCATTTGTTTGTGTGAGTGTTGCGTGGATGCAGTTCGTGTGCATGCGTGCGTGTGTGTATAATCACCACACCAGCTCCTGTGTGTTAAAACAGACGGCTCAGCATACCAATACAAGACCACCTTGTCCGCTGTGCCCGCGGTCATGACTTCGAACCACCGTCCAAATATTTTTTGTCGTTTGTTTTCATTCTTACTAGCAAGATGCCCGTGCGTTGAACGTAACATCAAGATGCATTTGTATGACTTGTTTATCTTGTGAGAGAAAAGGATGAACGAGGGAAGGCCTTATTTGCAAATGTGGAGAGGTGTGTGGGTACCTTTTTGCAAAATTGCCATAGTTTCTTTCCTATCCGTCAGATATAAATCGGATGGCCTATATTGCAGGATGGCGGGCACACCATCATCACCAACTCTGTTTTTTATAAGAGTGTATTTTATGTATTTTATAAGAGTGTAGATGTAGAGTAGATACAAGTCGACAGGTGGGCACGATGGTAATGAGATAATGTGATGCAACACTAGAGGTGCCACATGGAGCGTTTAACTGGTCAACTAGTCATGTCATGAGCAAATACAGAGTTGTACGGTGAGCCCGTGACTGTATAATAACCACTAAACGTAAATGGTGACCGTAATGAGTGGATTCCGAAGTCCAATGTATGTATCGTGCTTTCGCTTCAAATACAATGATCGTCATTGCATATATCACGAGAGAAAGATGAAACATGCGTGAATTTCTGGGGGCTTACTTTTAGAGGACCTAGAGATAGTTTTGTGTGCATACGTGAAAGGGGCGTACAGGGGGGGTATGCGATGGAGAGAGAGATGCTCTTCGTTTCTCTTTATTATGACTAACTTTGTATATAGTATAAAAATATACAAATTCATCGTGCGGAATAAATATCGTTGTGGGCACCATGCAATGCAAATTAGCGTTCGTACTCCTCCATATAACTTTGTAATGTTGTATATATGTAGAAACTCTAAAATAATTTTTTGGCCACACTTTATTGAAAAGGAATGTTGTATGCGAAATAAATGTGAAGAGAGGGCTTTTTAGATCAATGGGGTACATGATGTAACATGTGTGAATGTGTAGTTGATGCATTTGGCGGGGCCTAGAGAGGTATGTGTGTGTATTACGTATTCGAGAGAGGCATGGATAGAGGGGCCGACGGGGGGGGGGCGTGGGAGAGATAGCACGAGAAATGAGAGTGGTCTAGAGAGAGAGACGAATATGACGTCACGACAAGAGATTCCATTCCCTTGAGTGTGTATATGCAAGGGGGGAGGGAATAGAGGCACCAGGAGAAATTTTCTGTGTGTTTGGTGTTTGTGTTGGTATGTGTGGGTGTGAGAAGATAATGAGACGTGGGGGCAGAGGGTGTGTCACCGCGTGAGGTCCGGTGGGTCGAGGTGAGGCCCTTTGTTCGGTTCCGTCCTGCGCCACATTGGTCGGCCCGTGACGCATTTAGGAAGACCCATGGATGACTAGTCGTACAAGACAAAGATAGCAGAATTGTGAAGGACTCTGTGTCCACTGACAAAGCTGGCTAGGATTTGTAACCCTAGGTTCTCGGACTAAGGTAACCCCTTTATCTCTGATATTACTATTCATACAACCTAACTTTAAGGGGCATCCTATAGAATGCTCTGCTAGAATCGTACTCGTCGATTAGGATGAGAGGTGTGAGACAATGCGTGAGAGACAGGCGTAAAGATAATGTGCGTACATAAGACACGTAGGCAGGTCCATGTATATAGAAAGGGTCGATGAGGATTGTGCGTGTGTATGTTTGCGAGAGGAAGAGTGCTTGTGATAAAGGTTAGTGAAAATAGTTGTAAATGGTTACGAGAGGGAGGGAGGGTTATATCTAGAGCATGTGTGCGAGAAAGACACCTCGGGAGAGAGTGTGTGAGCATGTGTGAGAGACCACCGATGGAGAGTGAAACTACACGTAAAAGACTGCTCTACACATTGATTAAAGATATAAATTGCATCCAAATATTAGGATGGGATCATGATATTTGCAATTCGCGTAAGGAGCGGTCATTGATCCATCAGACATCTAGATTCTATCGAATTTGAGCATGTCTCTGTTATTATTTGACACAATTGATCCACATAGTTAGTATTTTGAACTCCAGACAATGCATCGCTTTAGCAATCGAATATAAACGTGAGTATAGTTCATGTTGTGTGTGTAAAGCACATTATACATACGAAAGTTACACAATGGACATTATAAATAGCTACCTATGAACTAGCATACATTTGAATTCAACTTAAGGTGGTTTAAAAAAATCAAATTCAACATGAAGTCCATTCAATTATTTGAATTTGATATCATGGCATTTGTAAACCATACCTAAGTTATGGGGGCACCAATCTTTGCTCTGATTTTGTACATAATAGCATATGTAGTCGTGTACAAAATAGATTCAAATTTAGCTCCTCCATTCCAAAATAATCGTGGTTATAGGATTTTCAAGTGTCAAAATTTCAAAAAGAAGCGGATAATTTAATGAGGTTTTCAAACATACAAGGTCAAATATAACGTTGTCTATTTAGGTCAATCCTCATAGTTCAAGAGTACTCTAAACGTGAATGCTTGTGTTTCAAAATTTCGAACGAAGCGCCAAAAGAGCCTCTACTCGCCCGAAACCGCGTGAGACCAATGTTTGGTTGTACAAGGAAATTACTTTTCTAATAACTCCGACCCGTGAAACCTACCGGCCCGACGTCCAAAGTTCTAAACCGGGGTAGGTTTGTAGCTTCATCTAGACGCCACGCAACCGCATCCGAAAAACATTCATACACAATGGCCGCCTAAGCACACATGTGCGCGGCCGAAATCGCTCCCGCCCACTATTTGGGACACCTGGGATTACCATCCTACCCCCGACCCGCAGTAGGTCCAAAATTTAAGAGGCGGCAAAGTTTGTACTTTCCCCAAATTTCAAACAAGCGCGTCCCATCTTCTGTTCAAAAAAGCCAAAAACAAGCGCGTCCTAGACCGAAACATGGTTCCCCCCACCCGTCTGATTCCCCATTCGTACTCCGTGGGCGCCAAAACTACCTCTCCACCAGCCGCGAAACCCCGGCGTCCTCCGTCCGCCACCCCATCCCACCCATCAACCGCCGTCCTCCTCCATCACGCCGGAGCCGATACCCCGACGTCGTCGTCCACCGCAACCTCAACCGCAACGCCCTCCATGGCTAGTAGTTGAAGCAGAGGCCGAGCCGTCCGTACCCGAGCCAATTCAACCACGCCGTCCTGCGCCTCACCGCTGCCGCTCCAACTTCGCCACCCTCCACCGCATCGGAGTTGTTCCTTCTACGCCGTCCTTCGCCGCCTCGGATCTGCTTCCCCTCCGCCGACATACGGCCACGGCAACACAGTCAACAATTTGGCCATGGGTTCATCCAAGCCTGCACCCTCCAGAACATCGGTTTCCCCGGTAAAAAGAAGAAGATCGGCGCGACATGTGGAGGTGACCACACCGGCAACCGAAAAAGGTACTCCTCTTCCCTTATTCATGCAAATCTTACGTCTCTGCTTGCACGGTATTCATCCCACAGAAGACACTAGTTGACCGCTTCTTCTTGATACTAGATGTTCCTAGTAACTCGCGATGCACAAGGTTTCTCCTCATATACTATTTCACCTTAGCTAGAGGTCCGTCGCCCCCCTGAATTTCAATTTCTGGCCAGTTGATTCCCAATTAACGGAAGCATTCCCCGGCGTAACAGGCGCTAGTACGCCTATTATGCTGGGGAAGCAGCGCCTTGGTGTTTATCTTAGGGGCATGTGTGGCCTAGAGCTACTGGCGCCCGATCTGGAGGTCGGCCGGGATTAAAGGGATGGCCTGGGGGTGCTCCCAAGCACGGCGGTGGTGTGAGGTCGATGGGAGGGCTGGGCGGCGGAGGCAGGGGTGTGGGCCGGTGGTCGCTGGCGGTTCGAGAAAGATCGTCAACAATGACTGGCGGGAGGTAGACGAAGGCCATCTGCCCGTTCCTTATAGATCAGATGGTTCATTAAAAAAATCGACTGACCTATTTATTTTCAGTCGACTGTTATCTTAGATATGACCACATGTGGTGGTGTGCTGGAGGAGTACCTGCATTTGCTGTGCTCATATATTACAAAATCATACGGAGTAGAATCTAATTTTGTTTGCCATGCAATGTTGTAGAGCTATCATATGTCTCCTGTCATTTATTTTTCAGCCACCTGCTATCTGCTACTTTTACAGTGCACTAGTTCTGCACACACTTCACCCTTACTCTCACTATTGTGTTTTTATGCAAGGGTATTTCAGACTCTGCTGCCATGAGAGAAGCCAAAAAGAAAAGAAAGAAGTCGCTCCAGCTTCATATGCGGGTAGGCAAGACACGTTATAGCGCTATAAAGGGTGCAGTGTCAGCAGATGGAGACGGTAAACGTAGCTCTGGAGTTGATGACCTCGCTCGCAATGAACCACCATCCTAGGTGCTTGCTTTAACTTTGCGGTGTCATATGTGGTTGCATGTTCCATATGGTGTCTAGCTTGTATTCGAAAGGCCGAAGTCGGTAAGATAAGGAAAGATATTTTTTTACATGAACCACCATCCCGTGAGCACCAGAAGACAAATAGCTAGTTAGGGCACTGGCCGATCCAGTGACAAGCCCAGCAAAGATAGGCATCACCTGGAAGCCAACTAAAAATCTGCGATGGTGGCGAAGCAGCCCGCCTCCCACCAGGCTCTCAGGTCCTAGATGATCATGCTCACCACTCCAGTCGGATGTCTAGCTTGTATTGCTTCCAATTTGGTTAAATTGCATCTGCTTAGCTTACACATTATACCTTTGAATATGACATACCTTTCTGTTTTTGGTACATACTAGTACATCTGTGTATTAACCATGTTCTTACATCAAACTAATGTTCTTGTGTATCCCTCATCAATCACTTATGACGAGGCAGGCAGGCAAGGGGACTACTCCTCATTTAAAGAATGCAGCTTCAGCCTCCCGATATGATTCTCAAGAAACAGAAATGCTAGATGAAGATAGTGAATGTAGCTCTGTAGTTGATTACAACATTTCCCCTACACTAGCATCGGAGGTGCTTGCTCTAACTTGGCAGCGTGATATGTGGTTGCATGTTGCATATGGTGTCTAGATTGTAATTCTTCCAATCTGGTTAAACTGCATGTGCTAGTCTGCTTAGCTTATACATTATACCTGTTAATGTGACATGACTTCCTGTATTTAGTACATAGTACATCTGTCTATTAAGCATGTCCTTACATAAAACTATTGTTTTTTTTGTATCCTGCATCAATCAACATGACGAGAAACCTTTAGTATATGCAGTGTGATATTAGTTGCATCTTTCATATGATTTATAGCATGTGCTGCTTCTAATTTGTTGAAATTCCATTTGTGATGGGACGCTTTTAACTTGGCAGAGTCATATTGGTTGCATCTTTCATGTGGTGTCTAGCTTGCATTGCTTCTTATTTGCTGGAATGGTTTCTGCTTAGTTTACACAAACAGTTGTGAACATGCCTGCCGTCCTGTTTTTCGTACATATTCCATCCTGGTATCATGTGTTTGCCTTACATCAAAGTAGTGATTGTCAATATCATGCATGAATGAGTTCTGAAGAGAGAATTTTATTGCTTTTTCTTGTCGGTTTTACTTGACAATTCAAAATCAATAAAGCGGAAGGAAGTTAGCAAGGCAGCGGATAAAGGTGCTCCTTCCGAACGGAGGGCCTCTACAGTTTCTACTCCTCCACACCCCCAAGATGATTTCCAAGACAACACATGCATAGACACTCAACAAAGCTGTGTTTATAATGAGCACGTCTCCCCTAGTGCAGCATCACCGGTGCTCCCTCTAACTTGGCACTGTTATATGTGGTTGCATGTTATGTGTGATGTCTAGCTTGTATTGCTTCTAATTTTGTTGAATTCCATCTGCTTACTTTACACATTATACTTGAATAAGACACGTGTTCCTGTTTCTAGAACATACAATATCTGTCTATCACACCATGTTCTTACATCAAATTACTACTGTTGTGTAACCTACAACAATCACTTATCATAAGACACGTTTGACTTTGGAGTGTGATATAGGTTACATCTCACATTCTTTTCTAGCTTGAACTACTAATTTGTTGAAATGACACTTATGACGAGACCGTTTTAACTTGGTAGAGTGATATTCGTTGCATCTTTCATATGGTGTCTAGCTTTCATTGCTTCTAATTTGTTGAAATGACTTCTCCTTAGTTTACACATCATAAGCTGTGAATATGCAATGCTGTGAATATGCAATGGCACTAATGACGAGAGACCTCTAACATGGTAGTGTGATGTTGTTTGCATCTTGCATATGATTTATTTCTTGTACTGCTTCACATTTGTTAAAATGCCATTTATGATGAGACACTGTTAACTTGGCAGAGCGATATTTGTAGCATCTTTCATATGGTGTCTACCTTCCATTGCATTGCTTCTAATTTGGTGAAATGTCTTCTTCTTAGTTTACACATCATAGTTCTGGTTATCTCTTCCGTCCTGTTTTTCATACATATTACATCCTCCTATCATGTGGTTGTCTAACATCAAGGTTCAGTTCGTCTGCATCACGCATCAATTTGTTCTGAAGAACTAAATTGTTATTCATTTTTCTTGTCGGCTTGAATTAACATGGCACAGAGAAAGAGGAAGAAACACAGAATGGCAGGGAATGAGAAGCGGATGAATCCTGCAGATTCTGCTGGTACTGATGGTGTAATAGAAGGTCAAAGTCGAGCGGAAAATTCTACAAACATGGCATCCCATGCTACACGAGTTGCAAAAAAGCCAAACAGAAACAAATAGCTGCCACCAAACAAGCAGAGACGGCCCTAGTTCTTGCAACACCTACCACAGTACTACCAGCTGCACGACTTACTCGTGCGTCAACTGAGCTAGCAGCACGTTCCCAAGCTCCCTTGCCACCTGACACTACTTCCCAAGCACTCTTGACACAAGACGAGTTGGCAATATCAGATGAACCTTGTGAGCTTCAACAGCAAGAAGGTAGTTGCTGGAGTCAAGTTACAGTTGCATGCTTCTTTATATGTAGTCTCACAGTTTGATGTACACTAACACTTCCTATGTTCATTGTTGGACTAGCACCTAGGCGCAAGAGGAAACAAACATCAGGGATAATGCTCGATAGGTTAACTAAATCTAGAGGAGGAAGAATGGAGATCCGTTTTGAGGCAGGTTTAAAAAGGCCACGTGATGCTATAGAGTCAGCCAAGTTAGTATCAGAGGCAGCGGTTGCCGTTAGGTGTCATGTACGTATCCTCCCAACATGGATTCAGTACAGGAATGACAAAGACGAAACCCAGTTCAACACCTTCCTCGACCATTTATCTATAAGTATGGTTATGTATGGAAACTAGTAATATCGTCTTGCTCTGTCCCATACTTTCTAGGTTGCTGATAATGAGACTCCCATAATTTTCAACAGATGAGGTTCAAGTTGGATAACCAAGATGATGCAACCAGACAAGCTTGCACCCATGTTTTCAAGTCTGCTCTGCGACAGTATCAGTATAACTTGAGGAAAACTCACTTTGAAGGCCAGGCTAATAGTGAACTTTCCCAAACATCTCCAGTGGAAAATATATCGGATGAAGACTGGAGGGGCCTTGTTAAACACTGGTCTGATCCGAAGTATCAGGTACATTATATATATGTGATCAGATCACATGTTGAAGTCCTATTTACGCATGTGCCACACAAATCTATCTTCTTGTAGGTGAACTATTCAAAGAACAAGGCCAACCGTACGAAAGTGAAATTCCAACAGACGACAGGATCTCGTAGCTATATTGCACACTGCGAGGCTCTTGTAATTAGCTGCTGTTTCACTCTTTTCGCTGTACCATATTATCAGATCTATATTGACTTGTTCAAAATGCAGAGGAAAGCCCGCAAGGACCAAAAAGTACCTGAACCAAATGCTGTGGAAATCTTCAAGCACTGTCACACCAGCAAGAAGAAGGGCATGACTACACCAGTCAAAGCCGCTGTTGTAAGTCCTTAATCCTCATGCCTTTTAACTACTACTTACTCTGACTTGTGCCTTGAACTGCATGGTTTGCAGCCAATGTCTATTACTCTTTTCAATTTTATACACAATTGTCTTAGCGTATCATTGCACCTTACAAGGTTTAAAAGAGAGGAGTGATGTTCCTTTGATCTTGACCCGTAATCTAGTTCCGTGCTGGACTTGCCCACACAATGTTACAATTGCCTGTTTATCTGTTCTCAGTTGTTTTGTGATATGAATGATGTCATACTATGCTTATTGTATTATAAACTTCGTCTCTTTATCCTTAGCCCTCAATACAATGTGAAGAAATAGACAATACATTAGCGATGGTACATGGTCATATGTTTGGAACCTGGTTTTATTATGTACTTTGCAATAAAATACAACTAATATTTTACATGGGTTCACCAGAATAAGTTCTGTATATAGACCAAAGCTATTTTGTTTGGTTTTGCTGCCTCCTTAATATCTTCTGTTCTGCTACTACTAATGTAAAACCTCAACTTTTCAGTGAACTATGGAAAAAATGGTGGAACCGCCACCTTCTGAAGGTGGCGAGGCAACAATAACCGCAATGTCAGCTCTTGCTGCAGTGGGTCAGTACCTGTCCACTAACAGTGCCAAAAGCACGTTCCTGCGTAATACTGGGTTGGTTGTTAAGGCAATATCGTCCAAACTACCTCATGATCAAGATATGCAAGCTCAAAGCAATGTTGTATGTGCGCTCCAGACACAAGTCCATTCCCTAATAGAGACCCTTTGTGAAACAAGGAGAAACATTTGTCGTCAAGATATGCATGGTTTTGAAACCAGACTATCAGACATTTGCTATGTTGTTCAGGAGCCTAGGGGAAATGAAGGAGAGAGTTATGGTGCTCCATCGGACAATACAGCATGAAAACGTAACAGTCAGGTCAAATGAACTGAGCTTCTGAACTTCTGGTGGTGCATTTATCTGCTAGACTGTTAAGTTTTATGCCAACCTTCCTTTTGTTATATAGTTGTAATTTGTTTTGGTGCGATACAAAATTTATTCTTAACGTGCAGCCACCGGCTGAAGAAAACAGCAAGCCATTTTTGTATAGTGTAGGGTGTTCCCTATATTTGCACTGGTGGCGATCTTTGATGCCGAGTGGATGTAATCTGTGCAATCGCCTTAATAGCCTAGCGTTAGTTTCGGCCTTATTTATTTCCTAGTCTTCTTTTTCCCTGGTTTGCTAGTGGCCGCAACTACCATGGGCCATATACGGGCCGTAGGATCCATGGGTCTCCTACGGGCCGTCGATAAATGGGCCTGTAATCGGTGGGCCTTGGGCCGTCAGATAAATGGGTCTACATGGGCCATAATTGGGCGTAATTGGTATCGGCCCAGCACGGTAACAGGCCGTTAACAGGCCGTAGGACAGCAAAGGCTTAATTCTATCACAGGCATAACGGGTCGTTAATGGGCCAGAATATAGGACGGGCTGGAAACGGCGCAACGGGTTAACAGGCCAGAAACGGGACGACTCTTGCCATGGGCCGAATTTGGCCCATTAGGGTAACAGGCCAGTAACGGGACGACTCTTGCCATGGGCCGAATTTGGCCCATTAGGGGAACAGGCCAGTAACGGGCCGACTCTTGCCATGGGCCGAATTTGGCCCATTAGGGGAACAGGCCAGTAATGGGCCGGAATTAATCGAGGGCCGGAAAGGAGCCCAAGAACGTATGGGCCGTCAATAGGCCGAAAGCTAACACGGGCTGGAAACGGCCCATGTAAATCACGGGCCGTTAACGGGTATAAAGAAAATTACTGTTCATTATGGGCTAGAGTCACCGTGGGCCTGTAAAGGGCCGAAAGATACGAAGGCCTCATATGGGCTGAAAGACGTCGTGGGCCATACATGGGCCGAAAGTGAAATGGGCGGTGTTATATTCGACGGCCCACATGACGTTGTTGGGCCTATTTCCTTTAGGGCATAACGGGCCGTGAGTTAACGGGCCATAAACTGGGTTATTCACGAAGAGACCGTTAACAGGCTTTCATGGGCCAGCCCGTTAACTTTTGACCAAGTCAAACGGGCCGGCTTTGTAAGCTAAATGGGCCAGTGGTGGGCCGTGGCACATGTCGACATGTCATAGGCGCCTATCTAACCCACTGACGAGCTGACACGTGTTTCGTCTGGCCAATAAGAATTTTACACGTGGAAATTTCCCATTGGTCGGGGCTGTTAACGGGTTATCGAATCCAAAACCCGACCCGATAGCTTAACGGCGTTCCGTTACGGTGGATGCCACGTGTCGGTCACCCTTGACGAAAGCACTTCTGTGACGCGCGATTTATCGTCATGGAAGTGGACACTTCTGTGATGATAATTTTGGTAGTGCCTGAGGGCCCCGTTGGCCGCGGCTCGTCTTTGTTGGCGATGCCGACGAGGCTCCGGATGGTGGCTCTCCACTCGTCGAGCTTTTTCGCAGCAGGAGGGAAGTCAAGGAGCAACTGCGCGCTAAGGCCTCTGCTGGCGAGGGTGGTGGCGAAAGCTACATGGACCGTGACGCGCTCTGACTTCTAACCATGTTAGAAGGAGCCCTATCACGGCCTTGCGGCTGCGCGCCATTTTCGCCAGCGCCTCGGCGTGCATGCTGGTCTTCTACGTCCCGTGAATGATGCATAGGACTCTTCCCGCGGCGGCGCCCGGGGTTACTGGTGCGGTAGCGCTGCTCGTCGCGCTCAACTTGAGAGGAGCGCGCTGCGGGCGCCGGCGTAGGCGTCTTGGAGGTCGCCATGCCACCTATAGGTGGCACGGCGCCACGCTTGTAGGGCCCGGCGCCGCCTGCGGGGGGCACGACTCCGTCTTTCTACTTGGTGGCATGCGGCTCGTTGTCTCATGCACGAACGACGCCGCTTGCCAAGCTTTGGCTGCCAGAGCGATGTGGGTGTTCGCGGGCCGCGCCTGGGCTTCCATCCGCGATCACCCCGTCGCCTGCCCGCCCTAGCACGAGCCGTTCGGCTCCGGATGAACCGATCGCCGTGATCGCCTTCTTCTTGGGAGCCATGGCGATGAAGAACTGCTAAACTAACTGCTAGACCGGATTTTCACAACTGCGCCCCCTACCTGGCGCGCCAGAGATGTCGGGGGAAACGACACCTATGGGATCACTGGAATCCCTTTTGCTACGGTTGGCCGGCGCGAGGTTGTGCGAAGAGTGGGTCTAGAAGCCAGCACGAGGATCGTTTACCCAGGTTCGGGCCGCGAGGATGCGTAATACCCTAGTCCTGCTTTGATGTATATTTGAGTGTTCTTGAGTTCTTGAACTAGCTACAGTGCGTGTGTCATCCAAAAAATCTGAATCCTTCTTCAGTACGCCTCGGGCCTCCTTTTATAGTCAAAAGGGGCTGCCACAGTGGCACACAGGAGGTGGAAAGGTATACAGTGTACAAGCTTATCGCATGTCATTACAGGACAAAGTGCATTAAATGCGCTACTTAGGTGTCCACTTGCTTTATCGGGGGTGGTAACGAGGCCCGTCCCGTCCGTCGCCGCTCTGCCTTGCTCCGACACGCATCCAAACCAACGAGGCATGCAGCGCCACGTAGGCTGGCAGGCTGCTGAGTTGGCGTGGTGGTAGGGTCTTCACGAAGATCTGTATGCCACCACGCAGGTGTTTGGCTAGTTGGATTAGTACCCACGTATTGCCACATGGGTACTTGCTTCAGTTGGTGGGTTGGCCACTGAGCTAGGGCGGCGATGGGGCGGCAAGGTCTCGCCGCGTTCTCGCCTATATCCCCGGCAAGGGTCTTGCCGGGGCCTTGTGAGCGCCCTCAGCAAGAGTCTTGCCGGGGCCTTGCGAGTGTCGTCGGCAAGGAGCCTTGCTGGGGCCTTGCGAGTGTCGTCGGCAAGGAGCCTTGTCGGGGCCTCGTGGGCATCCTCGGCAAGGAGCCTTGCGATTGTCTTGTCTTCTGGTCCTCATCTAGGATTTGTAGGCTCTCTTTCTTGACAAAGATCTGCATGCCACCATGCAGGCACTTCCCGAGCCTTAGTTCCAATGCTGTCGATGGTATCGGAACTCTCAGGCTCAAGGGTGGCTATGATGTTGGCGCTGGGCGAGCTGCCCCGGCAAGGCTCTTGTCGGGGCTGTGTAGGCCGCCCCGGCAAGGGTCTTGCCGGGAGGAAGCCTGTCTGATTGTTCCGTCTTCTGTGCCCTTGGTTGGAGCACTGCTCTGGTAGCCTTGCACTTCTGCTTCCCTCCTCTTCCCTGCTAAGTGTGGTCGCGGGTGCGGCTCTGACTGCCCGTGCACAGGTAAAGGGGTACAAAAGAGAGCCCCTACTTTTGTGCACCGTCACTCTAGAAGCGGGAGGAGGCCGCGGAGACCCGGGAAAGCCAGCTCTCCAAGCGCGAGGAGACGCTCGCCATGCGTGAGGTGGACATCTGGATCAAGGAGTGGGAGCTCACGAGGACGGCGTCTGAGCAGGGTCGGCCCTGCGGTTTGGCAACTGGGGCGACGGCCTAGGGCCCAGGGCGAGAGGGGGCCAATGATGGAGTGTATATATATATATATTTGGATCACAGAGCGCCCTATATACCGAACATGTGTTCCTGAGATCTAAGAGTAGCGCCAGACCGGCCCATTAACACGTTCTCGAATGGCCTAAAAATCCACCCACGACCTTCCTATGCTCCCCCGTCCTCCTCCCGTGGCCCCGCCGCCGGCCTCCTCCCATGGCCCCGCCGCCTGCCGGGATCGAGCATGCCCCCAGATAGCCCCCGGCCTGGTTCTCCTCTCGTCCCCGTCCCCTTCCCCACCCCCGCCCCCTAGATCGCGCCGCGCGCCACCCCTGACCGCCGGCCGGAACACCACCCCACCCCGCCGCCGGGGTGTGACCCCACGGGGGCCCAGCCAAGATGGTGCTCGTGCAGCTGGGCGGGAGCATCTCCCGCGCGCTTGCGCAGATGAGCAACATCACAGTGATGGACGAGAAGGTGCTCGGGGAGTACCTCAACAAGATCTCCCGTGCGCTCCTGCATTCCTACGTCCAGTTCAAGATGGTCCGTCAACCTCGAGACCCTCGCTGCCAGCACCAACAAGCGACGCATCGTAAAACAGGTAGGTTCCACGTACGGCCTCAACACACCACCCATCACCGAATTGTGGTCGCAACCAGAAGCCTTGTCGCCGTCGCGATTGATGTCTACTACGCAACCTTCTTCTTGTAGATGTTGTTGGGCCTCCAAGTGCAGAGGTTTGTAGGACAGTAGCAAATTTCCAGTGGATGACCTAAGGTTTATCAATCCGTGGGAGGCATAGGATGAAGATGGTCTCTCTCAAGCAACCCTGCAACCAAATAACAAAGAGTCTCTTGTGTCCCCAACACACCCAATACAATGGTAAATTGTATAGGTGCACTAGTTCGGCGAAGAGATGGTGATACAAGAGCAATATGGATGGTAGATATAGGTTTTTATAATCTAAAAATATAAAAACAGCAAGGTAGCCAGCGATAAAAGTGAGCGTAAACGGTATTGCAATGCTAGGAAACAAGGCCTAGGGTGCATACTTTCACTAGTGCAAGTTCTCTCAACAATAATAACATAGTTGGATCATATAACTATCCCTCAACATGCAACAAAGAGTCACTCCAAAGTAACTAATAGCGGAGAACAAACGAAGAGATTATGGTAGGGTACGAAACCACCTCAAAGTTATTCTTTCCAATCAATCCGTTGGGCTATTCCTATAAGTGTCACAAACAGCCCTAGAGTTCGTACTAGAATAACACCTTAACATACAAATCAACCAAAACCCTAATGTCACCTAGATACTCCAATGTCACCTCAAGTATCCGTGGGTATGATTATACGATATGCATCACACAATCTCAGATTCATCTATTCAACCAACACATAGAACCTCAAAGAGTGCCCCAAAGTTTCTACCGGAGAATCAAGACGAAAACGTGTGCCAACCCCTATGCACAAGTTCGTGGGCGGAACCTGCAAGTTGATCACCAAAACATACATCAAGTGAATCACGTGATATCCCATTGTCACCACAGATACGCACGGCAAGACATACATCAAGTGTTCTCAAATCATTAAAGACTCAATCTGATAAGATTACTTCAAAGGGAAGACTCAATCCATTACAAGAGAGTAGAGGGGGAGAAACATCATAAGATCCAACTATAATAGCAAAACATCAAGATCGTACCACCTCAAGAACACGAGAGAGAGAGAGAGATCAAACACATAGCAACTGGTACATACCCTCAGCCCCGAGGGTGAACTACTACCTCCTCGTCATGGAGAGCGCCGGGATGATGAAGATGGCCACCGGTGAGGGTTCCCCCTCCGGCAGGGTGCCGGAACAGGGTCCCGATTGGTTTTTGGTGGCTACAAAGGCTTGCGGCGGCGGAACTCCCGATCTATTCTGTTCCCTGAAGGTTTTAGGTTATATGGATATATATAGGCGGAAGAAATACGTCAGGGGAGCCACGAGGGGCCCATGAGGGTGGAGGGCGCGCCCAGGGGGGTGGGCACGCCCCCTGCCTCGTGCCTCCCTCGTTGCTTTCCTGACGTGCACTCCAAGTCTCCCGGGTTACTTTCCTTCCAAAAATAACTTCTCCAGAAGGTTTCATTCCGTTTGGACTCTGTTTGATATTCCTTTTCTGCGAAACTCTGAAATAGGCAAAAAAATAGCAATTCTGGGCTGGGCCTCGGGTTAATAGGTTAGTCCCAAAAATAATATAAAAGTGGATAATAAAGCCCAATAATGTCCAAAACAGTAGATAATATAGCATGGAGCAATCAAAAATTATAGATACGTTGGAGACGTATCAGGCATCCCCAAGCTTAATTCCTGCTCGTCCTCGAGTAGGTAAATGATAAAAACAAATTTTTTGGTGTGGAATGCTACCTAACATATTCATCCATGTAATCTTCTTTATTGTGGCATGAATGTTTAGATCCATAAGATTCAAAACAAAAGTTTAATATTGACATGAAAATAATAATACTTCAAGCATACTAACAAAGCAATCATGTCTTCTCAAAATAACATGGCCAAAGAAAGTTATCCCTACAAAATCATATAGTCTGGCTATGCTCTATCTTCACCACACAAAGTATTTAAATCATGCACAACCCCGATGACAAGCCAAGCAATTGTTTCATACTTTTGATGTTCTCAAACCTTTTCAATCTTCACGCAATACATGAGCGTGAGCCATGGACATAGCACTATAGGTGGAATAGAATGGTAGTTGTGGAGAAGACAAAAAGGAGAAGATAGTCTCACATCAACTAGGCGTATCGACGGGCTATGGAGATGCCCATCAATAGATATCAATGTGAGTGAGTAGGGATTGCCATGCAACGGATGCACTAGAGCTATAAGTGTAGGAAAGCTCAACAAAAGAAACTAAGTGGGTGTGCATCCAACTCGCTTGCTCACGAAGACCTATGGCATTTTGAGGAATCCCATCATTGGAATATACAAGCCAAGTTCTATAATGAAAAATTCCCACTAGTATATGAAAGTGACAACATAGAAGACTCTCTATCATGAAGATCATGGTGCTACTTTGAAGCACAACTGTGGTAAAAGGATAGTAGCATTGCCCCTTCTCTCTTTTTCTCTCATTTTTTTATTTGGGCCTTTCTCTTTTTTTATGGCCTCTTTTTTTCTTTTTTTTCGTCCGGAGTCTCATCCCGACTTGTGGGAGAATCATAGTCTCCATCATCCTTTCCTCACTGGGACAATGCTCTAATAATGATGATCATCACACTTTTATTTACTTACAACTCAATACTTAGAACAAAATATGACTCTATATGAATGCCTCCGGCGGTGTACCGGGATATGCAATGAATCAAGAGTGACATGTATGAAAGAATTATGAATGGTGGCTTTGCCACAAATACGATGTCAACTACATGATCATGCTAAGCAATATGACAATGATGGAGCGTGTCATAATAAACGGAACGGTGGAAAGTTGCATGGCAATATATCTCGGAATGGCTATGGAAATGCCATGATAGGTAGGTATGGTGGCTGTTTTGAGGAAGGTATATGGTGGGTGTATGATACCAGCGAAAAGTGCGCGGTATTAGAGAGGCTAGCAATGGTGGAAGGAAGAAAAGTGCGTATAATCCATGGACTCAACATTAGTCATAAGGAACTCATATACTTATGCAAAAATCTACAAGTTATCAAAGCAAAGTATTACGCGCATGCTCCTAGGGGGATAGATTGGTAGGAAAAGACCATCGCTCGTCCCCGACCACCACTCATAAGGAAGACAATCAATAAATAAATCATGATTTTAACACAAGTATTTCTCAAATTCACAACTACTCAACTAGCATGACTCTAATATCACCATCTTTATATCTCAAAACAATTATCAAGCATCAAACTTCTCATAGTATTCAACACACTCATAAGAAAGCTTTTACTATTCTTGAATACCAAGCATATTAGGATTATTTAAGAAAATTACCATGCTATACAAGACTCTCAAAATAATCTAAGTGAAGCATGAGAGATCAATAGTTTCTATAAAACAAATCCACCACCGTGCTCTAAAAGATATAAGTGAAGTACTAGAGCAAAACTATATAACTCAAAAGATATAAGCGAAGGCCATAGAGTATTCTAACAAATTCCAAATCATATATGGATCTCTCAAAAGGTGTGTACAGCAAGGGTAATTGTGGTAAACTAAAAAGAAAAGACTCAAATCATACAAGACGCTCCAAGCAAAACACATATCATGTGGTGAATAAAAATATAGCTCCAAGTAAAGTTACCGATGGAAGTAGACGAAAGAGGGGATGCCTTCCGGGGCATCCCCAAGCTTTGGCTTTATGGAGTCCTTATATTATCTTGGGGGTGCCATGGGCATCCCTAAGCTTAGGCTCTTTCCACTCCTTGTTCCATAATCCATCAAAAAAATTCACCCAAAACTTGAAAACTTCACAACACAAAACTCAACAGAAATCTCTTGAGCTCCGTTAGCGAAAGAAAACAAAAGACCACTTCAAGGTACTGTAATGAACTCATTCTTTATTTATATTGGTGTTAAACCTGCTGTGTTACAACTTCTCTATGGTTTATAAAATATTTTACTAGCCATAGATTCATCAAAATAAGCAAACAACACACGAAAAACAGAATCTGTCAAAAACAGAACAGTCTGTAGTAATCTGTAACTAACGCAAACTTCTGGAACTCCAAAAAATAAGAAAAAATAGGAAGACCTAGGAAATTTGTTTATTGATCAGCAGAAATTGGAATCAGTATTTTATCACATTCTGGTGATTTTTAACAATTGTTTTCGTGAACAGAAAGTTTCTGGAAATTTCAGCAAGATCAAATAACTATCATCCAAGAAGATCCTATAGGTTTAACTTGGCACAAACACTAATTAAAACATAAAAACACATCTAACCAGAGGCTAGAACAAGGATTTATTCCCAAACAGAAGCAAAATCAAAAAAAACTAAAAATAAAATTGGGTTGCCTCCCAACAAGCGCTATCGTTTAACGCCCCTAGCTAGGCATAAAAGCAAGGATAGATCTAGGTATTGCCATCTTTGGTAGGCAATCCATAAGTTGCTCTCATGATAGATTCATATGGTAATTTTATTTTCTTCCTAGGGAAGTGTTCCATGCCCTTCTTTAATGGAAATTGGAATCTAATATTCCCTTCCTTCATATCAATAATTGCACCAATCGTTCTAAGGAAAGGTCTACCAAGAATAATAGGACATGAAGGATTGCAATCTATATCAAGAACGATAAAATCTACGGGCACATAGTTCCTATTTGCAACAATAATAACATCATTAATTCTTCCCATAGGTTTCTTAATAGTGGAATCCGCAAGGTGCAAGTTTAGAGAGCAATAATCGAAATCACGGAAATCTAGCAAATCGCACAAAGTTTTGGGAATAGTGGAAACACTAGCACCCAAATCACATAAGGCATAGAATTCATGATCCTTAATCTTAATTTTAATAGTTGGTTCCCACTCATCATAAAGTTTTCTAGGGATATAAACTTCCAACTCAAGCTTTTCTTCGTAAGATTGCATCAAGGCATCAACGATATGTTTAGTAAACGCTTTATTTTGACTATAAGCATGAGGAGAATTTAGCACGGATTGCAACAAGTAAATACAATCAATCAAAGAGCAATTTTCATAATTAAATTCCTTGAAATCCAAAATAGTGGGTTTATTAACATCTAGGGTTTTGATTTCTTCAATCCCACTTTTATCAATTTTAGCATCAAGATCTAAAAACTCTGAATTTTTGGAACGCCTTCTAGGTAAAGGTGGATCATATTCAGTCCCATCATTATCAAGAGTCATATTGCAGAACAAAGATTTAATAGGGGACACATCAATAACTTTTAGATCTTCATCTTTATTTTCATAGAAATTGGAAGAACACGCTTTTATAAAGCAATCTTTCTTAGCACGCATCCTAGCGGTTCTTTCTTTGCACTCATCAATGGAAATTCTCATGGCTTTGAGAGACTCATTGATATCATGCCTAGGAGGAATAGATCTAAGTTTTAAAGAATCAACATCAAGAGAAATTCTATCAACGTTCCAAGCCAATTCATTAACTTTAAGCAATTTCTCTTCAAGCAAAGCATTGAAATTCTTTTGCGAATTCATAAACTCTTTAACACTAGTTTCAATTCAGAGGGCATCTTATTAAAATTTCCATAAGAGTTGTTGTAGGAATTTCCATAATTATTAGAGGAATTACTAGGATAAGGCCTAGGATTAAAGTTTCCTCTATACGCGTTGTTACCAAAATTATTCCTAGCAACAGAATTCACATCCATAGATTCATTATTATTCTCAATCAAAGTAGACAAAGGCATATCATTAGGATCAGAAGAAGCACTCTTAGTAGCAAATAATTTTATAAGTTCATCCATCTTCCCACTCAAAACATTAATTTCTTCTATCGCATGCACTTTTTTATTAGTAGATCTTTCAGTGTGCCATTGAGAATAATTAACCATAATATTATCTAGGAGTTTAGTAGCTTCTCCTAAAGTGATTTCCATAAAAGTGCCTCCCACGGCCGAATCTAAAAGATTTCTAGAAGCAAAATTCAATCCGGCATAAAAGTTTTGTATAATCATCCACAAATTCAAACCATGAGTAGGGCAGTTACGTATCATTAATTTCATCCTCTCCCAAGCTTGTGCAACATGTTCATGATCAAGTTGCTTAAAATTCATAATATCGTTTCTAAGAGAGGTGATCTTAGCGGAAGGAAAATACTTAGAGACAAAAGCATCTTTGCACTTGTTCCAAGAATCAATACTATTTTTTGGCAAAGACGAAAACCAAGCCTTAGCACGATCTCTAAGCGAAAAAGGAAATAGCTTCAATTTAACAATATCATTATCAATATCTTTCTTCTTTTGCATATCACACAAATCAATGAAGCTATTTAGATGAGTAGCTGCATCTTCACTAGGAAGGTCGGCGAATTGATCTTTCATGACAAGATTCAACATAGCAGCATTGATTTCACAAGATTCAGTATTGGTAAGAGGAGCAATCGGAGTGCTAAGGAAATCATTACTGTTGGTATTGGTAAAGTCACACAATTTGGTATTATCTTGAGCCAGCGTGACAAACAAGCAATCCAACACATGAGCAAACAAAAAGCAAGCGAAAAAGAGGTAAACGGAAAAGAGAGGGCGAATAAAACGGCAAGGGTGAAGTGGGGGAGAGGAAAACGAGAGGCAAATGGCAAATAATGTAATGCGGGAGATAAGGGATTTGTGATGGGTACTTGGTATGTTGACTTTTGCGTAGACTCCCCGGCAACGGCGCGAGAAAAGAGCTTGATGTCTACTATGCAACCTTCTTCTTGTAGACGTTGTTGGGCCTCCAAGTGCAGAGGTTTGTAGGACAGTAGAAAATTTCCCTCAAGTGGATGACCTAAGGTTTATCAATCCGTGGGAGGCGTAGGATGAAGATGGTCTCTCTCAAGCAACCCTGCAACCAAATAACAAAGAGTCTCTTGTGTCCCCAACACACCCAATACAATGGTAAATTGTATAGGTGCACTAGTTCGGCGAAGAGATGGTGATACAAGAGCAATATGGATGGTAGATATAGGTTTTTGTAATCTGAAAATATAAAAACAGCAAGGTAGCAAGCGACAAAAGTGAGCGTAAACGGTATTGCATTGCTAGGAAACAAGGCCTAGGGTTCATACTTTCACTAGTGCAAGTTCTCTCAACAATAATAACATAGTTGGATCATATAACTATCCCTCAACATGCAACAAAGAGTCACTCCAAAGTCACTAATAGCGGAGAACAAACGAAGAGATTATGGTAGGGTACGAAACCACCTCAAAGTTATTCTTTCCAATCAATCCGTTAGGCTATTCCTATAAGTGTCACAAACAGCCCTAGAGTTTGTACTAGAATAACACCTTAAGATACAAATCAACCAAAACCCTAATGTCACCTAGATACTCCAATGTCACCTCAAGTATCCGTGGGTATGATTATACGATATGCATCACACAATCTCAGATTCATCTATTCAACCAACACATAGAACCTCAAAGAGTGCCCCAAAGTTTCTACAGGAGAATCAAGATGAAAACGTGTGCCAACCCCTATGCATAAGTTCATCGGCGGAACCTGCAAGTTGATCACCAAAACATACATCAAGTGAATCACGTGATATCCCATTGTCACCACTGATACGCACGGCAAGACATACATCAAGTGTTCTCAAATCATTAAAGACTCAATCCGATAAGATTACTTCAAAGGGAAAACTCAATCCATTACAAGAGAGTAGAGGGGGAGAAACATCATAAGATCCAACTATAATAGCAAAGCTCGCGATACATCAAGATCGTACCACCTCAAGAACACGAGAAAGAGAGAGATCAAACCATAGCTACTTGTCGGAGTAAATGGCCACGGGTAGCCTAACCGACTACCCCTGGTTCTTCAGAAAAATTATCAGGCCTTTGGGCCTTCAAGCACTCCAAGCATTTGGGCCGCCTTCCCTGGCCGGCTACCTCTGAAGCCGACTCCCGGAAGGCGACCCAGCCTCAGGCAACCCCTCCCCAGGACGACTACGGGGTGGCCGACTCCAAGAAGCCGGCCAAGAAGGACGCCGACTCTTAGGAGCCGGCCGAGACCACAACCACCAAAGCTGTTCCCACATAACGGCGACAATACGGGGTGTGGCCACAGTGCGGCCCACTATCCCCGAAGCCCGAGGCGGGCATGGCTACAGGAGGCCGTACGGGACGGCCGTCTCCCGTGCGGCTCGGCACTGTAGCCATGTTAGCCTCGACGTCATCCACGACAGACTCCCGTACGGCCCACGGACGGCGGGCCCCTTTAGCCAGAGAGAGACGTGGAGGCGGCCCGGCCTTTCCCAGTCGGCCAAGGGCGTAGCCGGCCCCCCGAAGCCGGCTACTCCTTTCCTCGAAGCAGGAGCCCCATTAAGGAGACAAGACGAGGTAAGGCTACAGTGAGAGCCCCCGAGGCGGCCCACTATAGCCACGCTTACCTCGACAAAGCCCTCGTCATCAGAGCCGAGGCTACAGTAAGCAGCCGCCGACAAGACCCTAGGCGGTGGGGCCGGCCTGTCGACCAAGAAGCCGGCAGCCGGCGGGACCCAACAGTCGGCGGAGAAGCCGGCGAGCGTAGACACTGACGGCTGGGACCAGAGCCCAGCCGGATTACCATTGTACCCCCGGGGGGTAGCCTATATAAACCCCCCGGAGCACCCATGCAAAGGGTTGGCCTCTGAGCATAGTTGGCTTCTAAGCATAGCACACACACCATAGATAGAGAGAAGCAAGAGCTAGCCTTGTTCTTCTTCTCCCTTGAACCCAAACAGCTCTAGGAGCGATTGTAGCTACCTTTCCCGATCTAGTGATCATGCAGAGACCCCGCAGAGCAGGACTAGGGGTGTTATCTCCTCGGAGAGCCCCGAACCTGGGTAAGATCCGCCGGCGTGCATGTCTTCGCCTCATCCCGTTTCCAGGCACCGGCGACGTCTTATTGGCTCCCACAATGATTAGCCATCCATTGGCATATGTCGCACCAACCACCCGACACTACTGGTACATACCCTTAGCACCGAGGGTGAACTACTCCCTCCTCGTCATGGAGAGCGCCGGGATGATGAAGATGGCCACCGGTGAGGGTTCCCCCCTCCGGCAGGGTGCCGGAACAGGGTCCCGATTGTTTTTTGGTGGCTACAGAGGCTTGTGACGGCGGAACTCCCGATCTATTCTGTTCCCCGAAGGTTTTAGGGTATATGGATATATATAGGCGGAAGAAATACGTCAGGGGAGCCACGAGGGGCCCATGAGTGTGGAGGGCGCGCCCAGGAGGGTGGGCGCGCCCCCTGCCTCGTGCCTCCCTCGTTGCTTTCTTGACGTGCAGTCCAAGTCTCCCGGGTTGCTTTCCTTAAAAAAATAACTTCTCCAGAAGGTTTCATTCCGTTTGGACTCCGTTTGATATTCCTTTTCTGCGAAACTCTGAAATAGGCAAAAAAACTGCAATTCTAGGCTGGGCCTCCGGTTAATAGGTTAGTCCCAAAAATAATATAAAAGTGGATAATAAAGCCCAATAATGTCCAAAACAGTAGATAATATAGCATGGAGCAATCAAAAATTATAGATACGTTGGAGACGTATCAGCGATCCACTCGCCGGCGACCACCAGCTCATGTGCGCAAGGGATTGGGCGCTTCTTGAAGCTGCAGGAGGTATTGACCTGCTGCTGGAGCATGCCTTGACATGCAGCTTGCCGCGCGTGCCATGACGGTCCACAGATACGTCTCCAACGTATCTATAATTTTTTATTGTTCAATGCTATTATATATTCTGCTTTGGATGTTTAATGGGCTTATTTATACACTTTTATATTATTTTTGGGACTAACCTATTAACCGGAGGCCCAGCCCAAATTGCTGTTTTTTGCCTATTTCAGTGTTTCGCAGAAAAAGGATATCAAACGGAGTCCAAACAGAATGAAACCTTCGGGAGCGTGATTTTTGGAACAAACGTGATCCAGAGGACTTGGAGTGGACGTCAAGCAACCAACGAGGCGTCCACGAGGCAGGGGAGCGTGCCCACCCCCCCCCGGCGCGCCCTCCACCCTCGTGGGCCCCTCGTGGCTCCACCGACCTACTTCTTCCTCCTATGTATACCTACGTACCCCTAAACCATCAGAAGCGACCATGAAAACCTAATTCCACTGCCGCAACAATCTATACCCGTGAGATCCCATCTTGGGGCCTTTTCCGGCGTCCTGCCGGAGGGGGCATCAATCACGGAGGGCTTCTACATCAACAGCATAGCCTCTCCGATGATGTGTGAGTAGTTTACGTCAGACCTTCGGGTCCATAGTTATTAGCTAGATGGCTTATTCTCTCTCTTTGGATATCAATACAAAGTTCTCCTCGATTCTCTTGGAGATCTATTCGATGTAATCTTCTTTTGCGGTGTGTTTGTCGAGATCCGATGAATTGTGGGTTTATGATCAAGATTATCTATGAACAATATTTGAATCTTCCCTGAATTCTTTTATGTATGATTGGTTATCTTTGCAAGTCTCTTCGAATTATCAGTTTGGTTTGGCCTACTAGATTGATCTTTCTTGCAATGGGAGAAGTGCTTAGCTTTGGGTTCAATCTTACGGTACTCGATCCCAGTGACAGTAGGGGAAACGACACGTATTGTATTGTTGCCATCGAGAATAAAAAGATGGGGTTTATATCATATTGCGTGAGTTTATCCCTCTACATCATGTCATCTTGCTTAAAGCGTTACTCCGTTCTTATGAACTTAATACTCTAGATGCATGCTGGATAGCGGTCGATGTGTGGAGTAATAGTAGTAGATGCAGGCAGGAGTCGGTCTACTTGTCACGGACGTGATGCCTATATACATGATCATACCTAGATATTCTCATAACTATGCTCAATTCTATCAATTGCTCGACAGTAATTCGTTCACCCACCGTAATACTTATGCTCTTGAGCGAAGCCACTAGTGAAACCTATGGCCCCGGGGTCTATTTTCCATCATATTAATCTCCCGTTATTTCCATTACTGTTTGCTTTGCTTTCTTTACTTTTACTCTTTATCATAAAAATACCAAAAATATTATCTTATCATCTCTATCAGATCTCACTCTCGTAAGTGACCGTGAAGGGATTGACAACCCCTTTATCACGTTGATTGCCAGGTTCTTACTTGTTTGTGTAGGTGCAAGGGACTTGAGCGTGACCTCCTACAGGATTGATACCTTGGTTCTCAAAAACTGAGGGAAATACTTACGCTACTTTACTAGATCACCCTTTCCTCTTCAAGGGAAAACCAATGCAGTGCTCAAGAGGTAGCATCCACCACCTACAGGCCTTGACGTGCAACTAGTACTACCTTTAGATGATGATGCCTTCGTTACTTCCGGGAACTAGGGATGGAAGCTGCCGCGACCATTCCCATGTGTACGAGATGCATGGGGCGCACAGACCAGCCTCCCGCCCGGTCGCCATGACATGTGGCCGCCTAGCACATCTACGCCCCATGCTTTTCTGTTGTTCTGCTGCTATTATACTGTATCTAGATCAAGCGTTGATTCCTCCCACTATCCAGTTCTGTATTGTTTCTAAGTAGTTTTGATGTCTGAAGTTCAGCTATATGTGCAGGTGCAAAAAACTGATGTTTTCCGTTGGTTTCAGTTCCACAGGTCCTTCAGAAAATGGGAAAAGGGGTTTTCTTCCATGTTTATCTACAAAATGTTTCAATGCCTCTCTTTATGGGAGGCACGGAGATGTTTCCTGGACGGATGTGCAATCTGCTTTAAATGGGCGATGGCACAAAATTAGGCTCTCTTAGGAGTCGGAATGGCGCTCTTAGATGCCCATTTGATTTCAGTGGAGCTGGTGCTTGTGTGTTCAGATGAAGACAGGAATTATGTGAGGGATTAGAAAAGAAAACTGTGGCAGAGATCATGCCATAGGTGTGGGTAAGTCGTGATGTGAGGAAATGCATACACATGTGTATACATTCCAATTCTACACTCATATGTACTCCTGCTTTTTTGAGACAAAAATGTGCTCCTGCTAAGATAGAGAAACTACATGTATTTCTGTAATTATGCCTAAAAAATCACTGATAAAACCAGCCCTATTGAGTGCTCCATGTACATCAGTACAATGTGTGCAAAGCTGAAAAATACTAGATAGGATTACCTACGTTGGAACCAATTTCAGTCTATATTCCAATTCAAAGGTGTTAGTCTGACAGAGATGTTGTAGGCAGAGGTCATAGCATGGCTGCAGTTAATTACAAAAACATTCGGAAGCATTATAGAGTAGAGAAAAACAATACGGTCGAGAAGTTCCACTTTATCGTGTGCGATAGTTCGAAGGCGGACATCCAAGGAGTTCAATTCTTTTTTGGAAAGCTGAATGTGTAATGCCATTTGTTCCTTGGGTGAATATACTTGTGTTTGTATGTGAAGTAATTTTTTATTCCTGGACTAAGAACATTCTGTCCCTAGTGTGAATATATTTTTATTCCTATGCGAAGTACCTTGTTGTTCCTGGATAAAGAGCATTTTGTTCGCATATAATCCCTGTTTTTAAAGAAATGAAGTTCAAAAACAAGATAATGAGAAGTTCAGACTGTTCAACTTTTACAAAAAAACTCAGATATTTTTCCCGTTACTATATGAATAAAACGAAGAAGTTCAAATTAAAATAGCAAAACAATTCAGTGTTTATATACCAAGAAGAAAACATGTCTCACCCAGAAAAATGTACTTTGGAAGTTCAAAATTAATAAATTGCAGAGTGAAAACAAAAAGAAGACATAAATATGTCTGGACAAAAAAATATTTGCATGTATTTTCCCTTTTTCAATAGAAACCCAAGAATGGCCAAACTAAAAAAACAAAGCACCTCAACACAAATTTATAAAAAGGATTTTCTCCATTAACAAAATCCTAGAAGATCAAATCTAAAAACGGAGCCACTCGATGTTTATTAAAAAAACAAGAACTTTTTGCCATTACTAAAAGAAATAAAAGAAAGAATTCCAAATTAAAAAAAGGAGTAGTTCGATGTTTATACAAAACTTAGATTTTCCTCATTATTAAAAGAATGAATAATTGAAGTTCGACAACAAAAAACAGGAAGTTTAAATTTAAAAAATACTGCAGTTAAATATTCATAAAAAATCATTTTCACTCTTTCTAAATAAAAAAACTAGAAGTTCAAATTTAAATAATGGACTAGTTCAAATATTTGTTACAAAACTAGGATTTTTGTGTTACCAAAAAAATAGATCAAGACGTCCAAACTACAAAATTAGAGCACTTCCATATTTGCAATGTTACCAAATAAATAAAATCAAGAAGTTCCCATTAAAAAATGGAAGTAGTTCGATGTTTACGGAAAACCCAAAATTGTTTATGTTTCTAGGAAGAATAAAAGTATGAAGTTGAATATAAAAGAAATGTTGATGGTTATTTAAAAAACTCAGATGTTTTTCGTTATTAAAGTGAAATAGAGAGAAGTTCAAATTGACAACAGACGGAAGTTCACGTACTGCATGGTGTGTGTTCCATATGAGAATATAGGGGTAAAAAGGCGAAGTCCAAAAATTTTGTTGCTAGAAGTTCAAGTGCACAGACCGAGAAAATTCAAAAAATTCCTCTTGTTCAACAAGTTTCCACAACGGAAGCTCCAAATTAAAATAACAAAAAATAGAAAATTTAATTAGTAAATGGATTTCCCCATTTCTAAAAGAAACCTAGAAGTTCAAATTAAATTAATGGAGCAGTTCAATGTTTATTGAAAACTCATATTCTAACTCTTAATAGAAAACAAAACCAACGTGAGGTTTGAATTAAAATAACATGCAAGTTTGGAGTTTATTAAATCTTAGGTTTTAATAAAAACAAAAACCAATGCCATTTTGGTATTTTTAAAACCAACTCATAAAAATGAAAAATATTTCTTGCTAGAAGTTCAAGTGCTCGACGAGGGAACGCTGGAAATTTCTACCCACTTTATTCACACATATTTCTCTCTCCCGTTTGTGTCTATGTTTTTTCCAAATAAATCAAAAATTAAAAAAAGATGGAGGGGGTCCAATATTTATGAAAAAACTAGGATATTTTGATGCTAAAATAAATAAACCAAGAAGTCCAAATTGCAAATCGACAAACTCGATATTTATAAAGAAACTCGGATTTTCCTTGTTAGTAAAGAATAAAAATGACGAAGTTCAAATTAAAAAAGAGGAGTAGTTCGATGTATACGGAAAACTCAAATTATTGTCGTCTCTAAGAAAAAACTATGAAGTGCAATTTATAGTAAAAATGTTTGATGCTTATTTAAAAACATATTTCCTTTCTAAGAATATGACTAAGAAGTTGAAATTAAAGTAACAGAGAAGTTCGAAGTATATAAAAAACTCAGATTTGTTGCAAGAAATTCACGTGCACCTCCGTGCACGGTTCATAATTTATATTGTGGGACGTCTGACCTCCAATTACATGTTTTAAAATGGTAAAAAATGACGTCCGACCTTTAATTGCGTGTAATTCAATGTATACACAAAAATGTGACAGAAGTTCATAGTGAAAACAACGAGAAGTTCAAGTACTGCAAGGAATGCATTTCAGGTGGGAATAAAAGTATAGAAAAATAAAATCTTAAAATCTTTGTTGACAGAAGTTCAAGTGCTCTGTTCGGGGAAGTTGAAAAGTTCTTGCGAGAGAGGTTCACCTTGTATTTCCATGTTCAATTTTTCTGTATAAAAATCGAATACAATTCTTTACTCAAAAATATAAAGAGGTGAAGTTCAAATTGAAATAACAAAGAAGTTCGGAGTTTATTAAAACCTAGGATTTACCTGTTCAAAAAATAAAAAACACAATGCCGTTTTTGCACTTTTAAAAACAACTCATAAACGAAAAAAATGTTGCTAGAAGTTCAAGTGCTCGACGAGGAAAAGTTCAAAAAATTCTTGCGAGAGAGGTTCACCGAGTATTTAGATGTCCAAAATACATAAAAAATGTTTTTTGTGTTTTAAAATAATTCTCTCAAACCAGTAAGAAGTTCAAAGTGATAACAACCGGAAGTTCACATACTACATGGTGTGTATTTCATATAAGAAAAATACAATAAAGTGAAACAGAGTGAAGTTCAAACAGACATGTCCCAGAAGTTCAAATACTTTACGCAGTGCAAAAAAACAGCATGTCAAAAATATGTCACAGAAGTTCAACGTGTAAACAGTAGGAAGTTCACCAACTACACTGAATGAATTTCGGATAAAGACATTTAAATTCATGGCGAGTATGAAAAAATGATCAACACGGGAAAATTCCGGTCAGTGGATAAAGAGCTACGAGCAAAAAAAAAACACGTGAAAAAACAGAGTGAAGTTCAAGTAGACATGCCGAGAAGTTCAAGTTCTTCACGCGGTGCATTTTCGAAGAATCTGTTTCGCGATGATGGCAGAACGAATGATCTTGACATTTTCGAAATTACTTGAAAACATCTAGGAATCAGAGAAAACCATCAACATGAAAAGGTTTTGCATTTTCTATAGCTTTTCAGCGGTATATTATTTGCCCCATTCCGATAAAGTTTGTAGAAATTATGGAGAAAATACGTTTTTAGCCATTTTCAAAATTGACCTAAAACCGTAAGGAATTGGGAGAAAAAATATATACAATTTTTTTCGCATTTCCACAAGCTTTCCAACACCATATCGTTTGCTGCATTCGGACATAAGGTTAAAACATTAGCTCAAAAATACGAACTCGGTGGGACTTTTCTAAATTACTCTTAAACCTTTCAATATTAGAAAACTTTCAACATGAAAAAGTAGAGCATTTTCATAAGCTTTCCAAGATTAACCATTTAGAAATGACATCGAAAATATGAACTCGGCTGTTCGGTTTGCAAAATTTTACGATTTTCCAAATTACTCTTTAACCATAGGGAATTAGAGAAAACTTTCAACATGTGGAAGCAGCGGTTTTGTAGCAGCTTTCCAACGCCATATTATTTGCCTCATTCCGATAAACGGTTTAGAAATGCGATCGAAAATACGTTTCACGTTTTTTGTATGAAGAAAAGACAGTTTTCAAAACTGCTCTTAAACCGCTTACATTTTGCCAAAATTTTAACTTGGGTCATGATACTGGTGTCCATAGCTTTCCAACGGTATATCGCAAGTCCCATTTGGGCAACGTTGGCGGAAGTTCAACCTAGCACACGAGGAAGTTCAGGTCGAACAACTCAGGCAGTAAAATTGCAAAAAACACAATTTCATCACAACCCGTGAGCAAAATCCGCCAACGAGCGAGATTTCTATTTAAAACGGGCATTTAGTTGCTAAAAACCGTTTCTAGATTACACTCACATCATATAGAACACGACTAACCAGAATAATTCACGCAGGGAGACACGGTTGCGAAGATAACCCGAAGGTCAGGTTCCTACAAAGGGAAGTTCAGGCGTGTAACTCAGGAAGTTCATGTTGTGATCAGAATAATATTCTGATCCCGTGATCAGAATAGTGTTTATGTGTGTGTGTGTGTGTTTATGGTGGGTCTATTCTGCTAACACCCCTTAAGAGTCTTGTTCTGCTAATACTAGTGTTATTCCGCTAACACTCCTCCGTCCACCTGACCCGAACGGCGCAGCAACCGGAGAAAACTGCACTAGCCCACCCCCGCACCCCACCTATCGCTCGTTGCCCACCTTCTTCCCCACCACCACCACTACCCGGCGCCCCATTGCCCCCACTCCCGCGGCCCCGACCATCCCATCCCTCCGGCGCCCCACCACCTCCCACACCGCGGCGGCCCCCACCACACCCCTCCGGCGCCCCACCGCCCCCATCCCTCCCACCTTCTTCCTCCCCCGCCGCCTCCTCCCACCTCCACCTTCCACTGCCGACAGCCGGCGACCGCAAGGACAGCCCCGACCACCGCGACGCCCCACCCCACCAGCCTCTACTGCCCCGCCTCCCTATTCTGCCCGCCGCCGCTGAACAAGCTCGTGCCCCCGCCCAACCAAGTACATCCGGCGGCCAAGCCCCGCCCAGCAGCCACCGGATCCGGCAGATCCGTCTCCACCTCCCCTCGTCTCCCCCTCCTCAAGATCTCCATCGCCGCATGGGTTCCGGTCGTCCTGCCTCTCCTCACGCCGCCGTGCCGGACGTCCATAGCAGCACCGCAGATGAGCCACCCTCCTACTGCTCTGACAATCGCCGCCCGGCGACCCTGGAGGAGAGAGCTCCCCACCAAGCCTGACCTCAGTCTCCGCTGCAGATCTGGTGAGCCCGACCCCAGCTACTCCTCTCTGCCACAGATCCGGCAGGAGTAGATCCCCGATGAGAAGAGCAGGCGGCCTACCCTCACTCCTCTCCGCGCGAGGACGCCTTCGTCCTTGCTTCCCGCATAGTTGTCAAAGTCGGCGACTATGACTCTGCACACGGGCGTGCAGTCCTGACCACGGGGAAGTGCAGCTTGGCCAACGGGGGCGTGCAGTTCGCCCACAACATCGACGGCGCCTACACAAACAGAGTGGAGGTAGGAGGGTTCTCCTCCGGCGCGGCCCCGTGAATGATCCGGCGAGATTCTTCATGCCCAGTTTCCACCGCCCCCAACCAGTACCGATCTGGTTCCCCCATGCCCCTGACTTGATGAGCTCCCTTCCCGATAGTTCTTTCTACGGCGGCCCTGCCTTGCCTTGCCGCCCTGCGTCAGCCCCGCGGCGGAGCTCTACCAATCTGCGCCGCCCCACTCCCCTCCCGTGTGGGAGCCGCTGCAGTGGTGTGCACCGCGACCACGGTTGTGTCAGCTCATCGCCGGCGGCATGCAGTTTGGTGTGTGGAGGCGTGTGGTTGGGCGCCCGTGGACGTGTAGTTCTTTTTTGGGGTAACAGTTTGGCGACGGTGGAATTGCAGTTTGGTTCGGCGCCCGTGGAGGTGCACTTCGCTCGTGTTTTTTTGTCAAAACAAATTATGCCCGATGAGTTCCCAGGCGCCCTCGACAAAGCAGTACAGATGGCGACCCCGTGCAGCTCATCAACAAATATACTCGTGGTTTTGCAGCTAGGAGTGTGTAGTTCGGTAGCCACCTGATACCTGTTATTTTTTTTTCTTTTGCTGTGTTGTGTGATCTCTGTGTGTTATGCCAAGTGCTAGGTTCGCTTCGTAAAAAAATAGCAAAGAAATGCCCACAAGAGGTTCACTTCTTTTTCTAATGCAAACTGTTTCGTTTGTGGGATGATTGAAATAATTGGTATTGAAGTTCACTAGAAAAAATAATGCGTTTCACTTTCGAGAGTGATGTTGCTCACTTGCGCCCGACGTGAAAGTGCAGAAATATTGGGGAAATAACAAAAAAGTAATGCGGTTCACTTCGATATATGTCGCGGTTCACTTGCCTCCTCTCTGCGGTCCACTCTTGTTCACAAAAAATTGAAAAAAAGACAACAAAAACTTGTATGAGAAAAATTTACGTTCGACAAAAGAAATTATGAAGTTCACTTGACCGTCTGATGCAGTGTAGTTTTCAGTCTAAAGCAGTGCAGTTTTCTGTCTGATGCAGTACATATGACCATTTTGGTGTCGCGAAAAAACAGAGTGTTCGCATTTCGTCAAAATCAAAATTGCTCTTAAAATCGTAAGGAATCGGAGAGAGTGTTCTACATGAAAAAGTTGCGCCTCATCAATATCTTTCCAACGGTGTATAATTTGAATCATTTCGAACAGCGGTTTGTAAAAATTTCACGAAAAACGGCCGCTGCTTGTCGTCGTCAACCGCATGATTTTCCAAATTAACTAAAAACCATAAAGAATCTCAAAAACATTTCAGCACATGAAAGTTGTGCCTCGTTCGTATCTTTCCAACGGTGTATCACACACCTCGTTTTGACAAACAGTTCAAAAACTAGAGCGAAAATAGTACAAAAATTGCAAAAAATTCGACAAAACAGGATTCCGCGATTTACTAAATTTAAAACTGCTTTTAAACCGTAACGAGTTAGAGAAAATAATAGATATGAAAAAGATGCGCCTGGACGATATCTTTCCAACAGTGTATCATTTGCTTCATTCTGGCGGGTGGTTTAGAAAAAACATGAAAAAACGCTCGCTGCCACTCGTCGTGCGCCCACACCGTTTTCAAAACTGCTCTTAAACCGTGAGGAATTTCGAAAGTGTTCAACATGACGAACTTGCACCTAATCCATAGCTTTTCAACCGTATATTACACGCCTCGTTCCGATAAATGGTTAAAAATTAGTGTGAAAAAGGTATCGAAAAACACATCGTGCAGTTTTTTTGCGACGGGAAGTTCACTCGCCTGAGTGCTGTAGCACACTTGTTTCAAACAATGACGTGCACTTGCGTTGAGCATGCAGTGCGGAAGTGTTATCATAATAGTTATTCTGCTAATATTAGCAGAATATATATATACTATGGCCCAGCAAAAATAAGTAAAAAAATACAAAAGAAAAGAAATAAGATGGACTAGGCCTATCATATAGCTAGCTATTGCCGATCGATTAGCGAACATGAAGTGCCCTGAGTCACGCTAGTTGCCAAGCAAGACTGATCGTTTTCCGTCGTAGGTTCGTCGACCTTGTACCGTCGGCCTCCTCGCTCTGCGCATTGCCGCGTCGCCCAGGCCCCGGCCGGGGCTGGAGCTGCGCGCGCCGCATGGCAGTCCGGCAACCCAACCATCCAGCATCCGGCAAGGCGGCACCGTGGCAATACCTATACATCCGGCTACTTGGCCGACTGCAAGCAAGTCTGAAGAATGCAACGTTGTCTGGCTGTCCCCAATCCCAGGGATTGAATCCCTAAAAGTCTAAGTCAGTACGTTTGAACGTTTCCATGATTCGAACCATGTTCCTTAGTTCCTGTCCATCCCCCAACCCCCAATTCGACAATTTCAGCAGTTTATTTTATTCTTTAATTAGTATGTACGTATTCAATTATACATCCATGACCCATACTCCAATTTCAGTATGCACGAAGTTTTAATTTTTTTTAATCCAATGTATCTATTTTTTGTCATTCTATGTACATGTCTAGGGTTCCAATCATCCAGTGTATAAATTCCTAATTCTTTTCTTCATGATTTAGGACATTAGTCTCCCATGTTACCTAGAAATGCCTGAAGAAACTTTTTTTGAAGCACTGGAGTATTATTGTTGTCGATGGAGTCAGCCTAATTTGGTTCTTATTTGAGGTAATCATGTCATGTTAGTTTCATTTTGCGATCTTTTTAGTAATATTGTTGTTGATGGAGTCAGTTCGGATTTGGTTATTATTGTTCTCGATGGAGTCATTTGAATTATTATAGTCAAATTTTAACTAAAGATGTGTGATTGAAAGTTACTCTAAATTTGGTTATTATCACGCACACGCATAGGGCCCATGTCATCGAGTTCGCCTAGGGCCGGCCCTACGTCTGAGCAAGAAGCAGAGCGTGAGCACCTGGCGATGATGGACTAGGAGGTGGTGGCCACCCAGGCTTCCTACGAGGAGCTCTTCGCCAAGGCGAACGCCTAGCTGGAGGAGCGGGAGAAGAAGTACAAGGCTGACATCGATGCTAAGTCCAAGACTAAGCGCGAGGTACTTGTCAAGGACCACCACGAGAAGCTGAAGTTCCAGCAGGACCGCTTCACACAGAAGCAGAGCAAGCTGAAGGCCGAGAACTCCCGCCTCACGAAAGAGCTGAAGGACGCGGATGTCGCGCGGGGGCAGGCGCTGGCGGCGAAGGCAGATATGGAGGGGGCGCTGGCCTCCCTCCATATGCAGGTGGGTGGCGTCTCCTTGTCGTCGAGAGGGCCAGGGACGACCATATGCAGGCGCTCCGGCAGCACGACGAGTGCAACAAGATATTCCACAACCTCTCGTAGCGCGCGCGGGGGGCTGTCGCGCGCTTCACCGACGAGAAGACTACGGATCCCCTCAACGACAATGATGCCAGATACCTCGACTTCTTCACCAAGCTCATGGGGAAGATGGAGGAGGGGCCACGAGCGTGGACGCCACCATCGAGGATGAGTGCCACAACCTTCTAAGCCAGGCGACAATGCAGCTCTTCAGCAACCTCTTCCACGTTGATGCCAACCTCGACTTCGACAAGGTGATGAACCCTATCCTGGCGGAGCTTCACGATGGCCTCGAGAAGGAGGTGCGAGACCACATGGCGGACTTCGTCCCGCGGTTCACGAACGTCAGCGAGGGCAGCGACGAGGACGTCGACATCATTGGCAACGGCGAGGGTACCTGTGACAACTCCTTGTCGGCTTAGGACTTCCTTCCCAGTATATCCTGTATCAAGTGAACGTGGCCTCGTGGGGGCATGAAGACATTGTTTTGTAATGATGTTGCAAGTTTATGTTTCCTGCAATTTTTGTTCCCTCGTGAGGCATGTTTTCCTCTTTACATGCTTTCATGCTCTACGTCACTAAGGCCCAACCCCTGAGTGTGCTACGATCGTCGCCGGTATGTTAGGGCACATGCCAAACAAGGCCAGAGGTTGCAGGGCTCTGCGGGCCGGTAAGGGCTCCCAGGTGCGATGCTTGAGGAGCCCCCTTTGACGTGCAAGCGGCTTGTGTCCAGGAAATACTGAAGGCACTCAGCGAGATTGTTGGGGATATAGCTCCTAGGTGTGACCCACCCAGGAGGGGCCGGGTTACACTGTTAGCGGCTTAACATGAAGAAGGTCCAAGTAGGCCCAAGGAGAAGTACGAAGGTGGCGGCTCATGGAGGCAGGCTTGGTAAAGGCCCAAGACCTGGGCCTATGAACCGTTGTATGAAGACTTGTTCTGTAAGGCATGATTAGTTAGAAACCGAGCCGGTTACATTGAGTGAGCCGGCCAGGACTCTGTAAGCCTCCGGGTCTCCACCTGTGTATATAAAGGTGAGACCCGACGATGGGTTAACTCAAGAAACAAGCAATCGAGAACTAGGTCAAGCGTATTCGCTCCCTTGTAATCGAAATTCAAGCAATACAACTAGAAGCAGGACGTAGGCCTTTACCTCATTGTGAGGGGCCGAACCTGGGTAAACTCTCTGTGTCCTTTGTCCCATTCAACCCCTTCAAGCAAACCTAGTTGTGATGGCTCCACACCTAAGTCCTTTCATTAGGGCATCTGTCATGGCAAATCCATGACAGTTGACGCCCACCGTGGGGCCAGAGCACGGTGGTTTCGAGTTCTTGGAGGGCAGCTTCTTAGGGATCAAGGGATACGCCGTGGGCCGGATGACCAAGAGTCTCCACGGCAAGCTCTACATCGACGATGCTGGCTGGGGTCCTGAGGCCGACTCGATCGAGTACGGGTATCGGGTCCCCTTCGGCGGAATTCACGTCTTCACAGCAAGATTGGAGAGTCGGAGCCTGAGCCGGACATCTGTACCGACACCATCAAGACGGCTCAGCGTACATGACCGACCACGATCCAACCCGCCAGGAACCATGCTTTCGTTGGCTTTATTCATGGGGCGGATCTCGAGGAAGGTTCAATGTCAGGTGGAGAGATAACCATCTACTCAGGTGATGAGTCCTCAACTGGCGAAACCGAATTGATCTATCAATTGCAAGATGGTGGGCTGGGAGGCTGTTCCGATGGCGACAGTATTTCGGACTCCAAGGAGCCACCAAGCAGGGCTGCCATCTTCATGGCCGGCACACAACATATGCTGAATTCATCAACTTCAGCAGTTATGACCTCTAGTAAAACAGCTGCTGCGACGGCTGGTGCAAGCGTTTCTGCACGTTCACCAGCTCAGGTCTTATCTAAACTCATGGATGCTCTGGCAACTCCTTTAGCCAGAGAGGTGACTCCAGCGAGTCAAGCTCAGCATAAGGTGGAAGTTGCGAAACCGCGGGACGAGGTAGTTCAGGCTCGAGAGGAGCTTAATGCAGAAAATGCCAGGATGGCAATGGAGCGAACCGCGTTAGAAGCCGAGTTGCAACGGATCCAAGCAGAAACTTTCCGTTAAACCTCGACCAGAATGCCTCAAGCGCCGTTATGTGAAGAAGGGACCAGAGCCGTCTACCCCCGGAGTTTGAGGGAAGGAATCTTTTCAAAACAACTAGGGCAGGAACAAGCAACCTGCCCGGCGTGACCCAGGTCGCCGAGGCGCCCATGGCCAGGGCGACGGCTCAACTGCGCGTAGCATACCCACGTCGTTTGAACTTAACCCCGCCTTAGTAGGTGTAAACACCACTGGGTCACTATTCCAACCCGCTGGATAACATGATTTCCGCGGCTTCGTGGCTGGCGGCTCTTCCTGTGGAAGGTGAGTCTCCCACGGCGATCGAGGCCCGAAAGGCAGTGGAGCTTCTTTAGACGGCGGTAGCTCAGCAGGCGGCTTACTCATACAGTCGTGAGCAAATTCATTCAACTCCTCACCAGAGTTGAAGTTAGAGCTGGCGCATTGAATCACCGGCGGTTTCCAGCAGCGAGCGGCGCCGTAACCCGCCCCATGGGTATAACTCGCCGCGTGATGATAACAATGTTCAGGCCTTATTGAATCAGGCTAGGGAACGTCAAGAGGCGGAGCTGGCGGCTCAGTTAGCGGCTCATCAATAGCTCTAGCATAACCCTTCAGCGTCTGTAGAAGCCGGGAGGACTTCTAGGACAGTGGGGGTGCCATGCCTAGCGTCGGTTCTTCGCAATGAGCGGTTGCCTAAAGATTTCAAGGGTCCTCGAAAGGTGGCCAATTATACAGCTGATCAACCTCCTGAGGCTTGGACTGAGAGCTACGAGTTGGCTATGGAGATGTTGGATGTCAATGATGCTGTGTGCGCCAAGTACTTCACCATGATGTTGGATGGGCCGGCTCGAACCTGGTTGAAGGGATTGCCCTCTAATTCTATCAATTCATGGGCGGAGTTGGAAGCGCGTTTTATTCAGAATTTCAAAGATATGTGCAAACAGCCTCTGTCGATCATCGACCTAGATGCTTGTGTCCAGCATGAGGATGAGTCGGCACACCATTGGGTCCGACGGGTTTCCGCCATTATCCATTCATCGGATAGCATCAACGCCGGCTCTGCTGTTCTAATTCTGGAGAAAAATTGCTGTGTCACCCCTCTCAAGCAAAAGTTAGGGCGACTTAAACGTCACTACAGCGACATGGGAGAGCTCATGGCGGCTCTCATCAAATACGCCAATTCGGACAATACTAAGGATCCTGGGTCTGATGAGGAGAGGTCCAATAAGGAGAAGAAGAATGGCAATGGAAAAGGGCAATAGTCAAACATGACATGTCATAACCAGGGTAGTAATGGTAGGCGCAAGCAGCCTAACGGCGGGTCAGAGTTTGTGGCTAATACTAATACACAGAATAACAATCGACGTCGGAAGGTAAAGTAATTTCCGCGGATGGGAGGACCGAAGTTCAACCTTGAAGCGATGTGGAACCAGCCCTGCCCAAAGGACAACTACCAAGATAGACCGTCGACTCACCTGTGGAAAGATTGTTTTATCATGAAGGAATATAAGAATTCCGGCTCTCACCAGGACCACAATAACAATAATGGCCCACACGGCGAGTCGGGATCCGGCTCTCATGGGCCCGGGTTTGGTGGTGGCGGCTCAAATTCCGGATATCAGGGCCATAGTAATTAGGGCGGTTATGGTGAACAACCCGGTCAGGGTAACTGGCAACAACAGTCTGGGTATCAGAGTAATCCAAAGCAGCTGAATAGTGGCCAATATCATGTAGTCACCACAAGCCTGTGCAAGCGAGATCAGAAGGTTCAAAAACGAGCGGTGAGCGCGGTTGATCCGGCAGTCCCTCGATACTTGCGATGGTCAGAGCAGCCAATTGTATGGAGTCGTGAGGATCACCCGCCCCGGATTGACAATCCGGGCCAGCTGGCTTTGGTGGTAGCTCCTCAGGTTGGAGGTTACAAGTTCACTAAGGTGCTTATGGACGGAGGCAGCAGTATCAATATCCTTTATTATGATACTTTCCGCCGGATGAATTTAACTGACAAATATGTTAATCCGTCCTCTACAGTCTTTCATGGAGTGGGGCCTGGTAAGTCGGCTTATCCAGTGGGTAAGATAGCCTTGGAAGTGGCTTTCAGCAATGAACACGATTACAGGGCTGAGACATTGAATTTTGAAGTGGTTAAAATCAAGAGCCCCTATCATGCTATGTTCGGACGGCCGGCTTACGCCAAGTTCATGCTGCGGCCTTGTTATGTGTATTTGTAGCTTAAGATGCCAGGTCGCAAAGGTACCATCACGGTACATGGTAACAAGAAGATAGCCTTGGAATGTGAAGAAGGTGATGCTGCTTACGCTGAGTCTGCCTGTGCAACAAAGGAACTTAAGTTTTATAAAGACAATGTTGAACCTGCTGATATGACTCCGTTGAAGAAGCCAACCACAGAGCATGATCCTTTGTTGAAGTTTAAATCGGTGGATGATACCGAGCAGGTTGACTTTGTCCCTGGCGACTCATCTCAGCAGTTCACTATCAGTGCCAATATGGATCCGAAATACGAAAGCGCGCTCACCGAATTCATACGTGAGAACCGGGACATCTTTGCATGGAAGCCTTCAGACATTCCGGGTGTATCGAGAGAACTCTGTCGGTGTACAAAAGTAGGGGTCCTTTTTGTACCCCTTTACTTGTGCGCGGGCAGTCGCAGCCACGCGCCTACGGCCGTGCTTGGCGGGACTGAAGAGGAAGCACAGACACAAGACTACCAGAGCAACGACAAGACAGAGGCGCTAGGAGCAAAGGGACAAGGTGGGCTCTCCCCGGCAGGAGGCTTGCCGGGGCAGCTTACGTAGCCCCGGCAAGGGCCTTGTCGGGGCAACCTGCCCAACACCAGCAGAGCTGCCACCCTTGAGCCTAAGAGTTCCGACACCATCGACAACATTGGAACCGAGCCTCAGGAGGCGCCTGCATGGTGGCATGCAGATCTTTGTAAAGGCCAAGAACGTACAAGACTAGATGAGAACCAGAAGACGGAAACTCTTGCTGGGGACGCTCACAAGACCCCCGGCAAGACCCTCGCTAGGGACACCTGCGAGACCCCGGCAAGACCCTTGCCGGAGACATCTGAGGGGCCGCAGCCAGGCCCCCGCCTGCCAAGGCTCCACCGCCGTTCCAACACAGAAGTCAACCCGCCAACAAGGCAGGCACCTGCATGGCGACGTGCAGCTTCCAGGCCAACTCAGCAAGCACCTGCATGGTGGCATGCAGATCTTCGTGAAGAATCTGCCACCGCACCAACTCAGCAGCCAGCCAGCTAGTGTGGCGCTGCACGCCTAGTCAGCCTGGACGCGCGTTGGAGCGAGGCGAAGCGGCGGCGGACGGGACGAGTTTCCTTGCCGTCCCCGATAAGGTGAGAGGGCACGTCGGCAGTGCATTAAATGCGTTTGTCCTATGGTGTCAGGGGATAGACTTGTGTGCAGTACAAACTTTAAACCTCCTGTGTGCCACTGTGGCGCCCCCTTTGGCTATAAAAGGAGGCTCGAGGCATACTGGAGGAGGATTCAGAATTTTTGGACCCTGCACGCTTTGTAGATAGTCCAAGAACACTAGATAAACACAAACCAGCAGGAGTAGGGTATTACGCACCACTTGCGGCCCTAACCTGGATAAATTCCTTTGTTGATCTTCTAAACCTGCTCTTTCCACAGCCCCGCGCCCACCAACCGTAGATGGGATTCCCCGTGATCCCATAGGTGTCGTTTCCACCAACATCTTTGGCGCGCCTGTCGGCGTTCTGGGAACGGGGGTCCCCAGACTTGCCTGCCTGCGGCCCACGGCGTGGCTCCTCTAACGGCCTGGTACGGCCCATCTTCACCAGCAAACACTCAAGACCCTCGCGAGGGGCCAAGCCTCGTGAGGCGGACGACACAAGACCTTCTCAGGGGCGGCCTCACTAGGCGGGCTCGCGAGGAGCGGAGAGATCAAGGCGAGGGGCACCTCGTGAGGTTCCCATGATGTGAGCCGTGACGACCAAGGCCAGGCAGGTGCCAGGCGGGCGCCAGCGGGCGTAGAGTACCCGCTGCCTCTTTGGTGCTAAAGGGGCAAGCGCAGTCGAGGAGTCCCGAGGCATCAGGCAAAGGTTTCCATATCGGTGCAACGAGACTGACGCCAGCAGGACGGAAGGACAGAGGTCATCGCAGACCCACGGCAGCGTCGCCACCAAAGCCTTTGGCAGGCGAAGACCACCTTTTGTCAGGATAGCTTGTACTAGCTGCCCCCCTTCAAATTGGCCGTTGTGGGATCCCTTCCCGCCTAACATTTGGGGAGAGGACCCGGGCCTCTATAAATAGGACTAGCCATCACCTTAGTGGGGGGGATTGAGATCGTCCTTAACCACACAAGCTCACCGAGCCCAAGAACACCTCTCCTCGGGAGGCTGCTCTTCCCTTGTACTAGTTCATCCTCTGCCTACACGGCAATCCACCGCACCACACTGGAGTAGGGTATTACACCACATTGGTGGCCCGAACCAGTATAAACTCTTGTGTCCCCTGTTCTTCGAGTTCGACAAGCTGAGCTTTGAGATTGTGGCGAGTGAGCGAGCTAGGGGGAGGGAGAGATCTTCATGCGCACCCCAGTGTTCGAACCTTAAGGGTTTTGCCGGAACCCGAAATCCGACATTTGGCGCGCCAGGTAGGGGTGCGCTGAAGCTTTCCTTCCATCGATCCACGCTCCCCCTCTCCACCGCGTCCATGGCAGACGCACGTCGAGCCCGCGCCGAGCGTCGGGCCGCCCTCACCGCCAGTGTCGCTCAGACGGCCCCTGTCGGTGGGCCTCCCCGTCGTTCTCCATCACCCGCCGCCAACGCCGCCACCGGCCCAGCGGGAAACGAGCAGCAAGCGTCCTCGCTGCACCCCTAGGTGCGGCGGACGGCCACACCGCCACTCCGTCGCTGACCCCGGCCGGTTCATCGTCGCACGCTCGTCACGCGCCCACAGCCGCGCAGGCCGCGCTGCTCATGGCACGTGAGCTCCTGCGCTACTGCCCGGTCGACGACCTCTACGAGGACTGGTTGGACCGCATCACCGAGCTCGTCAGCGCTCCTGGGGGCTCTCCCGCACCGTTTCTCTCGCTGCCTCGCCCTCCGCTAGTTGCGGGCGATGTAACGCACGGAGCGCCTCTGCCACCTCCGCACCAAGATGGCGCCTTGGCACCACGATGCGTGGCCCCCCGGCGCGACCCGCCGCGCCGGGCGCCCACGCATGAAGAAAAAAGCTGCCAGGAGATTCCCAGACCCAGAGAAGACACTCCTACGCTCCTGGCGCCACCACGTCAAGATCACGTGGCGCCTGCAGCAGTGGTACGTGGGCACCAAGACCAAGCTCCCCCTCCGCGGTGGGCCCCGGTGGCTACTGCTGGCTGCCGTGCCTTCACCCCGGAGCTGCGTAGCGTCGTTTGGCCGGGCAAGTTCAAGCCAGACCTGCCTCCGTGCTACGACGGCACCCCCGACCCTGTGGAGTTTCTGCAGCTCTACGAGCTGAGCATCGAGGCGGCCAACGGCGACGAGAAAGTCATGGCAAACTGGTTTCCCATGGCTCTCAAAGATGGTGCTCGCTCGTGGCTCCTGAACCCGCCCCCAGGTTCGATCTCCTCCTGGGGTGAGATGCGCGACCGCTTCGTCGCCAACTTCCAGGGCACTCGCGATCGCCCGCCGGCCGCGGGTGACCTATGCCGCATCAAGCAGCAGCCAGGGGAGACCCTGCAGAAGTACATCCAGTGCTTCAACAACTTTCGCCTCAAGATCCCCAAGGTGACGGACGAGGCCATCATCTTAGCGTTTTCCAATGGCGTCCGTGACGTCAAGATGAAGGAGGAGCTTGCCATCCACGAAGAGCTATGCACGGCTCTGGAGATGTTCAACATGGCGACCAAGTGTGCAAGAGCTGAGGAAGGGCACCTTTCCCTCCTCGAGCTCCCTGCTACCGACCCAGAGGAGAAGAAAGCCAAGGCCAAGGACGTGAAGCGCAAGGGGGTGGCCGTGCTCGCGGCGGAGCCAGACACGAAGCGTGGCCGGGACCTCCCCGAGTCATCCAAGGGCAGCCGACCGTTCTGCGCCTTCCACAACGTACACAGCCACAACACCAATGACTGCCAAGAGCTGAGGGCCATTCGAGATGGACGCTTCGGCCGATGCCCCGAACGCAACGACCAGGGCTACGGTCGAGGAGGAGGACGAAGTGGAGGAAGTTGGGACGACCGCGGCCCCCGTCAGGAGTGGCGCGACCAGCCCCATGAGGACCGCTGGCAGGACCAGCCTCGCGAGGGCGCCTGGAGGGACCAGCCTCGTGAGGACCGTCCTCAGGGAAATGCTGGCCTACCTCCGCTGCCGCCGCCGCCAAGAAGGAACGACAACCACCATCAGGACGAGGGGGCTGGGGGCTTCCAGGAGCCGCACGCCATCGCTTGCATCTTGGGCGGCGCTCAGGCCCCGGCTTCCCAGCGCATCTTCAAGCAATTTGCTCGCGAAGTGAACACAACCCTTCCCAGGCTTGAGGCCACACGCCCGCTTAGGTGGTCCAAGTGCGCCATCACCATCAGTTCATCGGATTAGCTCAAGTGCGCGGCGACCGTCGGCGCCCTCCCGATGCTCTGCTCGCCCGTCATCAGCAATGTCTAAGTCACCAAGACCCTCATCGACGGTGGCGCAGGGCTTAATGTCCTGCCGGTCCAGACATTCGACAGCCTCCAAGTGCCATACGATCAGCTACAGCCTACCAAGCCCTTCTCAGGAGTGACCGACGGCTCCACCACCCCGATAGGGCAGGTCCGCCTTCCCGTCACCTTCGGCCAGCGTGACAACTACCACACCGAGCTCATCGACTTCGATGTCGCCCACATCCGTCTGTCGTACAACGCCATCCTCGGGTATCCAGCGTTGGCCAAATTCATGGCGGTGACCCACCATGGCTACAACGTCCTCAAGATGCCAGGGAGTGGCGGCATCATCACGGTTCCGTGTGAAGAAAGAGATGTGGTGTGCTCCCTTGAACGCGCCTTCCAAGCCGCAGCGATTGATGACCCCGACGACCAAGGCACCCTGTACCCGCGTGAGGCCATCCCCAAGAAGAAGAAGCAACTACTCCGCACAGGCCTCAGGAGAGCGGTGTCTCCAGCAGCGCCACCTTAGGATCAGCGCCTGCACCTGGGGCGCCTCCCTCCCTCGCATAGGAAGGCGCGCCCGGCGCCCTCCTTGGGCGAGGCTCCGGGGCTCTCGTTTGGAGGGCCTCAGACCTAGCCAACGTCACGAGGGAGGCGCTCAGGCACCACGTGGAGGCGTGCTTTGCGGCGCGTTTCCCTCAAGAGGGCGCTAGGCGAGGAGCGCCCGGTGCTCAGGAGTTCATCGTCAAGGCCACCCAGGAGCTTCAAGAAGCAAGGACCATGCGCGGCGACCGCCGCCCACCTGGCGCAGCTCCCCATCCTGGCGAGGACGGCGGGCTGTGTGTCTGCATCAACATTCCAGGGCTCAACAAGGCCGCAACTCAGGAGCGCTTTTGGCCTTCGCGCGTTGGGCGGTGCGAGGGCCCACCTCACAGCTATGTCTGCACGCCATTTGGCCTGCCGAACGTGGTGGCCGCCTACCAGCATCATCTACGGAACATCTTGGCGGCTCAGGAGGCCAGGCATCATGCAGTCCTAGCGGAGATGGAGACGATCGTCAAGGAACCACCCGAGCCCCCAGAGCCTCCAGAGGCTCAGGGCCCTGGCGGCTCATGAGGAGCGACTTCTTCATCGCGCGCCTTCGGCTACCCCAACACTCCTTCAAGAATGGAACAAGGTGGCATTTTCCAAGTTTATTCAGCTAGGAGCGCCCCTCGGGCTGCATTATTCCCAGGTCGCACGGGCCTGCCCCAACGACATGTATCTTTTTACATATTTAGCTTACTCTGTTGGGGCGCCCCTCGGGCTGCATTATTCCCAGGTCGCACGGGCCTGCCCCCGCGACATGTATCTTTTTACATATTTAGCTTACTCTGTTGGGGGCGCCCCTCGGGCTGCATCTTCCCCAGGCCGCTCGGGTCAGTCCCAGTGGCATGTATCGTTCTTGCATCTATCTAAGCTAGCTTGTTCCATCGCATGAGTTATCTATGGTTATCACCTGCTTGATTGTCACCCACGTGGCTGCCCACGTCGCCGATCGGCCCCTTGCTCATCCCGCAACGGGGGCTACTCATGCTGGCACGACACTTGTGCTTGGGTCCATCCCTGCAACGCTGACAAATCTGAGCAGTCGAGCTCTGGCTCGCGGCACGCCCCGTGCACGTCACCTCGCCAGGCCCTCAGTGCCTTCATCTTCTTGTGGAACGACCAGTGGTAGACCGGCAGGCGTGGATGCAATCTGTATCCCTCCTCGCACTAACCTGCAGGAACCTCCCGAGGGTGACAGCAGGCGGTACCGCGGGCTCCCTCTTTTCCCACGCAATTCGCTTGTGTGTTAAAAGGGGGGCTCCTGAGCATCGCGCCTCAGGAGCTCTTACTGGCCCTCCAGCCCTCACCCCCTGGCCTTGACCACGGCATCGCGACCTGGCATACCAGCGGCGGCTGAGCTCACTCGAGGGCCGGGACCCAAGGACGTAGATCACACAGAAGAGCGCGGAAAAGAGGGGGAAGCTCGCACGGGCCTAACCTGGCTACACTATGGCCGTCAGTGCATGAGTCTGGCGCTGCACAAGGAATCAACTATGGACTGCTAAGATAAGTTTCGCACTCGGGTCAGCCGAGTGCTACGACATAGGATTCCCATCTCTTGCTGCCTTGTTACGGTGACGTCGCCTCCCTTTCCTACCTTTAGGTAGCTGCTTGCACGCTAAATGGGACCTCTTGAGCATCGCGCCTCATGAGCTCTTACTGGACCTCGGGCCGCTCACCTCCTGGCCTTGACCACGGCATAGTGACCTGGCATACCGGTGACTGCTGCAGCCTACCTGGGGACTGGGACCTGTCGGCGTAGAGCACCAAGCTACCGCAAGGTTGGAAAGGGGGACGGAGCCTAAGCAAGACATGCAGGCGTAAATCTTCATAATAAAGGCAATATCAACAAAAGGCAACACATATCCTTTACACGCCCCCACGGGGTTCGTCTCGATTCCTCGCAGGGAACAAAAGAAGAAGGTTTCTGGGAACCCTATCTACACGCGCCAACGCCACCGACGCCATCATCAGCAGTGGGCCACGGGAGGCCGGTGCCAACCCCATCCAGATCAACGGCGACGGTGGGCGTGATACGTCTCCAACATATCTATAATGTTTTATTGTTCCATGCTATTGTATTATCTGTTTTGGAAGTTTAATGGGCTTTATTATGCACTTTTATATTTTTTTGGGGACTAACCTATTAACCGAAAGCCCAGTGCAAATTGCTTGTTTTTGCCTATTTCAGTGTCGTAGAAAAGGAATATCAAACGGAAGCCAAACGGAATGAAACCTTCGCGAGGATCGTTTTCGGAACAAATGCAATCCAGGAGATTGGAGTGGACGTCAAGGAAGCAACGAGGCGGCCACGAGGTAGGAGGGCGCGCCCAGGGGGTAGGCGTGCCCCCCAGCCTCGTGGGCCCCTTGTGGCTCCACCGACCTACTTCTTTCGCCTATATATACTCATATACCCTGAAAACTTCCAGGAGCATGATGAAACCCTATTTCCACCACCGCAACCTTCTGTACCCATGAGATCCCATCTTGGGGCCTTTTCAGGTGCTCTGCCGGAGGGGGAATCGATCACGGAGGGCTTCTACATCAATACCATGGCCTCTCCGATGATGCGTGAGTAGTTTATGACAGACCTTTGGGTCCACAGTTATTAGCTAGATGGCTTCTTCTCTCTCTTTGGATCTCAATACAAAGTTCTCCTCGATTCTCTTGGATATCTACTCGATGTAACTCTTTTTGCGGTGTGTTTGCCGAGATCCGATGAATTGTGGGTTTATGAACTTGATTATCTATGAATATTATTTGATTCTTCTCTGAATTCTTATATGCATGATTTGATATCTTTGCAAGTCTCTTCGAATTTCCGGTTTAGTTTGGCCTACTAGATTGATCTTTCTTGCAATGGGAGAAGTGTTTAGCTTTGGGTTCAATCTTGCGGTGTCCTTTCCCAGTGACAGTAGGGGCAGCAAGGCACGTATTGTATTGATGCCATCGAGGATAAAAAGATAGGGTTTATATCATATTGCTTGAGTTTATCCCTCTACATCATGTCATCTTGCCTAATGCGTTACTCCGTTCTTATGAACTTAATACTCTAGATGCATGCTGGATAGCGGTCGATCTGTGGAGTAATAGTAGTAGATGCAGAATCGTTTCAGTCTACTTGACACGGACGTGATGCCTATATTCATGATCATTGCCTTAGATATCATCATAACTATGCACTATTCTATCAATTGCTCGGCAATAATTTGTTCACCCACCGTAATACATGCTATCTTGAGAGAAGCCACTAGTGAAACCTATGGCCCCTGGGTCTACTTTACATCATATAAGGTTTCAATCTACAATTCTAGTTTACTATTTATCTTGCAATCTTTATCTATACCACAAAAATACCAAAAATATTTATCTTATTATCTTTATCATATCTCACTTTTGCAAGTGGTCGTGAAGGGATTAACAACCACTTTATCGCGTTGGTTGCAAGGTTCTTATTTGTTTGTGCAGGTACGAGGGACTTGCGTGTAGTCTCCTACTGGATTGATACCTTGGTTCTCAAAAACTGAGCGAAGTACTTAAGCTACTTTGCTGCATCACCCTTTCCTCTTCAAGGGAAAACCAACGCATGCTCAGGAGGTAGCAAGAAGGATTTCTCGCACCATTGCCGGGGAGATCTACGCACAAATCAAGACATACCAAGTACCCATCACAAACTCTTATCCCTTGCATTACATTATTTGCCATTAGCCTCTCGTTTTCCTCTCCCCCACTTCACCTTTGCCGTTTTATTCGCCCTTTTCCGTTCGTCACTTTTTGCTTGCTTCTTGTGTATTCATGTGTTAGATCATTTATTTTGCTGTTGTGGCTAGTCCTTCTATCATTATTAGTACTCCCGATCATGAAGTTCTTAATTTTAAACAAAGGGAGGGAGAAAATCTAAAAGATGCTTGGCATAGAATTTGCAATGCTCAGAATAGATCTACTAGGAAGCAATCTACTTCCGTTCTTCTTCGCAATTTTTATGTAGGTATCACTCCTTGGAACAGATATATTCTTGATACCATTACCGGAGGGAATTTCTTGGGCAGCCATACTTTTGATTCTTATAATGCTATGTTAGATTTCTTTCGCCCACCACCTCTTTTGGTTAATGGAACTATTTTAACTTTGGAACACATGATGCAAAGGCTTGAAATTATTGAAAATAAAGTTGCCACTGTAGAGTTGATTGAGAATTTGGATAAAAAGATCCACAACCAAATTACCCAATATGGATCTAAGGTAGGAGTTACTCTGAAATTTTTTAAGGAAAAAGAACACATAGTTAATGAAAAAATAGACCAAGATTCCACTAGAATTGATAAACTTGAGGATATTATTACCAATTTAGTGTCTGCCTTTTCTGCCGTAAGAAATACTTCGAATCCTCCTACTACTAAATTTGCCAAATTTATGTATGTTCCTAAAAATAAGGGTGAATCTTCTAGTAAGGATAATGCGGATCTCAAATCAATAAGTGTTCACCCAAACTTTTTCGCTATCATTAAGGAACATTTTGCTACCAATGAATTTCTTGATTTCTTGCCTAAGAGGTTGATCATTAATAAAAAGAAGGAAACTCCTAAGGGTTATAAGTGTTCCATTGAAGAATTGCCTACCAAAGATGACAACACCTAGATCTATTCTTGTTTTTATGCCTAACTAGGGGCGTTAAACGATAGCGCTTGTTGGGAGGCAACCCAATTTTATTTTTGTTCCTTGCTTTTTGTTCCTATTTAGTAATAAATAATTCATCTAGCCTCTGTTTGGATGTGTTTTTATGTTTTAATTAGTGTTTGTGCCAAGTAGAACCAATAGGATCTTCTTGGGTGATAGTTGTATGATCTTGCTGAAAAAGACAGAAACTTTGCGCTCACGAAAATAATTGTTAACGTTCACCAGAACGTGATAAATTGCCAATTCTTTTTGCAGTAGATCAATATACAAATTCTCCAGGTTTTTCAGAATTTTTGGAGTTCCAGCAGTATTCGAACAAATCTGATTGCTACAGACTGTTCTGTTTTTGACAGATTCTGTTTTTCGTGTGTTGTTTGCTTATTTTGATGAATCTATGGCTAGTATCGTGTGACGCCCCCGATTCAATCGTACACTAATGATGCACGCAAATGTGTATGATCAAGATCAGGGACTCACAGGAAGATATCACAACACAACTCTACAACATAAATAAGTCATACAAGCATCATAATACAAGCCAAGGGCCTCGAGGGCTCGAATACAAGTGCTCGATCATAGATGAGTCGGCGGAAGCAACAATATCTGAGTACAGGCATAAATTAAACAAGTTTGCCTTAAGAAGGCTAGCACAAACTGGGGTACAGATCAAAAGAGGCGCATGCCTCCTACCTGGGATCCTCCTAACTACTCCTGGTCGTCGTCAGCGGGCTGCACGTAGTAGTAGGCACCTCCGGTGTAGTAGGAGTAGTCGTCGACGGTGGCGTCTGGCTCCTGGGCTCCGAGATCTGGTTGCGACAACCAGGTAGAAGGGAAGGGGGGAAAAGAGGGAGAAAAGCAACCGTGAGTACTCATCCAAAGTACTCGCAAGCAAGGAGCTACACTACATATGCATGGGTATATGTGTAAAGGGCCATATCGGCGGACTGAACTGCAGAATGCTAGAATAAGAGGGGGATAGGTAATCCTGTCGAAGACTACGCTTCAGGCCACCTCCATCTTTCAGCATGTAGAAGAGAGTAGATGGTAAGTTCACCAAGTAGCATCGCATAGCATAATCCTACCCGGCGATCCCCTCCTCGTCGCCCTGTTAGAGAGCGATCACCGGGTTATATCAGGCACTTGGAAGGGTGTGTTTTATTAAGTATCCAGTTCTAGTTGTCATAAGGTCAAGGTACAACTCTGGGTCGTCCTTTTACCGAGGGACACGGCTATTCGAATAGATAAACTTTCCTGCAGGGGTGCACCACATAACCCAACACGCTCGATCCCATTTGGCCGGACACACTTTTCTGGGTCATGCCCGGCCGCGGAAGATCAACACGTCGCAGCCCTACCTAGGCACAACAGAGAGGTCAGCACGCCGGTTTAAATCCTATGCGTGCAGGGATCTGGGCCCATCGCCCATTGCACACCTGCACGTTGCGTACGCGGCCGGAAGCAGACCTAGCCCCCTTAATACATGTGCGAGCTTACGGTCCAATGCGGTGCGCGCCGCTCAGTTGCTAACGTCACGAAGGCTTCGGCTGATACCACGACGTCGAGTGCCCATAACTTTCCCACGTAGTTGGTTAGTGCGTATAGACCAAATGGCCAGACTCAGATCAAATACCAAGAACTCGTTAAGCGTGTTATTTTAAAGTAACCACGAACGCCGACCAGGGCCAGGCCCACCTCTCGCCTAGGTGGTCTCAACCTGCCCTGTCGCTCCGCCACAAAGATCCACTCGCGGGTACTCCTACGAGCCGACCCGACTTTACTCACCACAGGTATCATATATCATATATATAAGTATATACCTGTGATCACCTCCCGAGTGATCATGGCCCGATAGTATAGCATGGCAGACGGACAAGAATGTAGGGCCACAGATGGAATACTAGCATCCTATATTAAGCATGTAGGATTGCAGGTAAAGGTAACAACAGTAGTAGCAAGGACATGCTATGCATCAGGATAGGATTAACGGAAAGCAGTAACATGCTACACTACTCTAATGCAAGCAGTAGAGAGTAGAATAGGCGATATCTGGTGATCAAGGAGGGGGGGCTTGCCTGGAAGCTCAGCCGAGAAGGAGGGGTCGTCAACACCGTAGTCGTACTGGGTAGCAGCAGCGTCGGTCTCGGTGTCTAGCGAGAGAAGAGGGGGAAGAAACAATAAATACAATGCAAACAAATGCATGGCGATGCATGACATGACAAAGCGTGATGCTAGGGGTGCCCAATCGCGGTAGTAGGTGATACCGGCGAAGGGGGAAAACATCCGGGAAAGTATTCCCGGTGTTTCGCGTTATCGGACAGATGAACCGGAGGGGGAAAGTTGTGAGTTCTATAGGTTAGGGATGTGTGGTGAACAAACGGGCTGCGTATCCGGATTCGTCTCGTCGTTCTGAGCAACTTTCATGAAGAAAGTATTTTCATCCGAGTTACAGATTATTTTATATGATTTTCTAAAGTTTTAATCATTTTCTGATTTTAATTATTTATTTAAATCCAACATTATCCAGAACAGTATGGGATGACGTCAGCATGACGTATGTGTGATGCCAGTAGTCAATAGTGCGGTTGACTGGAGTCAAAACTGACTTGTGGGTCCAGTGGGACCCACCTGTCATTGAGCCAGAGTTGAAATATGATTTGTTTTAAACTAATTATGATTAACTAAGTGTGGGCCCCATTAGTCAGTGACTAATTAGCCTAGATTAAGTATTTTAACTATTTAATTAGCTTATTGAGTGGGGGCCACTGGTCAGCTGCTGGGACCAGCCCAGTCAGCAAGTTGACCATGGTCAACTGGGCCAACCGGGCTCCTGGGGCCACCAGGCAGTGACCCTGCTGGACCCCAGTGGCAGGCCACATCGGCGGCCGGCGCCGGAGCGACTCCAGCGACCAAAACAACGGCGGCCCCTCGCCGGAGTTGGCCGGAATCGCGCTACGGGGCTCGGGGAGGAGCGGGGCTATGTGCGTTCGAACGAGCTCACAACGCCGCACAATGGTGAGCTCGGGCGAGCGTGACGGCGGCTGTGGCCACGGCGGTGAGGTACACCGCGACGACCATAGCCCGGGCACGATGACGAGCTAGCTATAGCGCGAGATAGGGGAGCTAGAGGGCAGAGGAGGGAGGTAGCTCACCGTGCGACACGCAAGATGGCCCGTGGTGGTTTAGTAGCAGCAGAGTCGACGGCGCTCGTCGGAGACGCGCCGGGGATCCGAGGAAGAAGACGAGGCCGGGGCAGCGTTCGTGGGCGCCCGGCGTCCTGCGGCTCGTCGGGGAGGCATAGTCGAGGGAGGTGGAGCGAGCGGACCCGTCGGAGAGGTGCGGAGGTCGCGGTGGCCGCTAGTTCTACGGAGGCGAGGCCATGGCGGCGCTCGGATGTGGTGGGATGGATCTGAGGGGAGAGAGGCGCAGGGACTGAGAGGGCGAGCGGGGTCGAGTGGGAGATGGGATCGAGGAGGCGAGTGCGTGGCGATCTTATCCCCTCCTCGACGCCGGCGAGGGGGGTCCGGTGGGGACACGCCCCTGTTCCGACCCTGGTCAGGGGAACAGGGAAGGGGAGAGAGCGACCGGGGGAACGGGTCGGGTCGGCCGGATGGGCCAGGTGGGCCGGCCTGGCTGCGAGCTGGGCCGTCTGGTCCAGGGGGAGGGTCCTTTTCTCTTTTTTTTCTTTTGTCTTCTGCCTTTGTATTTTCTTTTCTTTTCCTTTTCTATTTTATTCAATTTAGGGCATTTAAGTATTTTATAAAATTGTGTCTTCTACACCATAATTACCTATGCCATTTTTGGCACTGCCCGAACATTTTTGTTTCAACTTTTGAAAACTTTTGTTGTTTGACATATTTTGAATTTGACTTTTGAACGGGTTTTGAACTAACGAGAGTTTAGCAACAGTAAACAGAGATGACATGGCATCATTAGGAGAGTTTTACTGTAGCCTAATTATCAGGGTTTTACAAATCTCCTCCACTACAAGAAATCTCTTCCCGAGATTTAGGAGGTAGAAGGAAACAGTGCGGGGTATTCATCACGTAGGCGATCCTCGCGTTCCCAGGTGGCTTCATCTTCAGAATGGTGCGACCACTGGACTTTGAGGAACTTGATCGCCTTCTGACTTGTGCGGCGTTCAGCTTGGTCGAGAATGCGGACCGGATGCTCATAGGAGAGGTCCTGTTGCAATTCGAGCACTTCATGATCCACTGCTCGGATTGGGTCCTTGAAGCATCGGCGAAGCTATGACACGTGGAACACATCGTGAACCTGAGAAAGGTTCGGCGGAAGTTCAAGTTGATATGCCACTTTTCCATGCCTTTCGAGAATAGTGAATGGGCCAATATAGCGAGGAGCTAGCTTGCCCTTGATCCCGAAGCGGTGAGCACCCTTCATTGGTGTAACTCGAAGATAAGCCTTCTCGCCGGGTTGATAGACCATGTCTGTATGTTTACGGTCATACTGACTCTTCTGACGTGACTGAGCAGTCTTGAGATTCTCACGAATAATGCGGACTTGTTCTTCGGCATGTTGGATAATATCCGGACCAAAGAGTGGACGTTCCCCAGTTTCTGACCAGTTCAGAGGGGTTCGACACTTTCGTCCATATAACACTTCAAAGGGGGCCATCTTCAGACTAGCTTGATGGCTATTATTATAAGAGAACTCAGCATACGGGAGAGATTCCTCCCATTTCTTGCCGAAGGAAATAACACAAGCTCGAAGCATGTCTTCGAGAACTTGGTTGACACGTTCAACTTGCCCTTGCGACTGAGGATGAAACGCAGTACTGAATGACAGATGAGTTCCCATAGCTTCTTGGAAACTTGCCCAGAATCTTGAAGTGAATAAGCTGCCACGGTCTGAGCTGATAACCAATGCAATAGAGCGTGGCCAGCTAACTAGCAGTGATCGTTTCTTTGACTGCCAGAAAATGTGCAACCTTAGAAAGCCAGTCAATGACGACAAGAATTGCATCATTACCTTTCTGCGATTTGGGAAATCCAGTGACGAAGTCCATCTCGACATTGTCCCATTTCCATTCAGGAATAGAGATAGGTTGCAGAGTTCCAGCAGGCCTTTGTTGTTCTGCTTTGATACGACGGCAAACGTCACACTCGGCAACATAACGAGCAATGTCTTGCTTCATATTAGACCACCAGAATCTTTGACGAATATCTTGGTACATCTTTGTACTACCGGGATGAATAGACAAAGGCGTATCATGAGCTTCTTTCATTACCTCATGTGTCATATCCAGGTTTTTCTCTGCACATGACACCACTAGGCGGCCCTTGAAGTACAAAGTGCCATCATCAGCAATAGTGAAGAATGAGGGCTTTCCTTCTGCGAGGTAGCGCTTAATCTTGTGGACTTCAGAGTCATGTCCCTATATTCTATTGATGGAGTCTAAGAGATCTGGATCGACATCCAGGGTATTGAGGGAACCCTAGGAAACGACACGGAGGTTCATCTTGCGAAACTCCTTAGGAGGGGGAGCGAGTGCACCCGAAGGAACAATATGGAGGTTCAGCTTTCTGAATTCTTACAAGCGAGGGCTGAACTTTGTGAACCTGGAGGTGGTTGCAGTAAGACTTGCGGCTCAAGGCATCAGCCATTACATTAGCCTTGCCTGGCGTATAGGAAATACCCAAGTCAAAGTCTGCAACAATCTCCATCCATCTCTGCTGACGGAGGTTCAGGTCTGGCTGAGTAAATAGATACTTCAGACTTTGGTGGTCAGTGAAGATCTCGCAACGATTACCGAGAAGGTAATGTCGCCACTGCTTCAGCGCATGAATGACAGCAGCAAGTTCGAGGTCGTGAACTGGGTAGTTCTCTTCGTGAGGGCGCAATTTCCGAGAGGCATAAGCAATCACTTTGCGGTATTGCATTAGGACACAGCCTAATCCTTGACGGGAAGCGTCGCAGTAAATGACGAAGTCCTTCTTAGTATCAGGTGGAGCAAGCACTGGAGCAGAAGTCAACTTGTCTTTGAGTGCCTGGAAACTTTCCTGACATTTGTCTGTCCATTGGAACTTGACGCCCTTATGCAACAGGTTAGTCAGAGGCCTGGCGATCTTGGAGAAGTTCTCGACGAATCGACGGCAATAGCTGGCGAGACCGAGAAAACTTCTGACTTGCTTAACGTTCTTGGGAGGAGTCCAATCAAGGATAGCCTGGACTCGTTCAGGGTTGACAGCAATACCATCCTTAGAGATGACATGCCCAAGATAGGTTACTTCGGGTAGCCAGAATTCACATTTGGAGAACTTGGCATATAGTTGATGCTCTCGTAGCTTTTCCAGCACAAGACGAAGATGTTCAGCATGTTCCTCTTCATTCTTGGAACATACCAGGATATCATCCAGATAAACCACGACGAACTTGTCGAGGTAATCCATGAATATATAGTTCATCAGACGAGAGAAGGTGGCTGGAGCATTGGTTAAACCGAAAGACATGACGGTGTACTCGTATGAACCATATCGAGTCACGAAGGCGGTCTTTGGGATATCCTCTTCGCGAACACGGATCTGGTGGTAACCCAACCTCAAGTCGATCTTAGAGAACACTGATGAACCCGCCAGTTGATCATACAGATCATTGATCCGAGGAAGAGGATATTTATTCTGAATCATAGCTTGGTTTATAGGACGGTAGTCTTGAACTAATCGGTTTGTCCCATCCTTCTTCTTGACAAAGAGAGAAGGTGATCCCCAAGGAGAGCAAGTTGGGCAGATGAATCCTTTGCGAAGAGATTTGTCGATTTCCTCCTTAAGCTCAAGGAGTTCATGCGGCGGCATCTTGTAGGGTCGCTTGGCTATAGGAGTGGTGCCTGGTTTCAAGTCAATGATGAATTCGACAGCTCTAGCAGGGGGAATCCCTGGAAGTTCTTCAGGAAAGACGTCAAGGAATTCACGCACGACAGGAATGTTTTCAATGCCCTCGAGTGGTGCAGCGATCAATGCATTCAATGCATAGAGCCTTGCCTCGGCATTTTGCACCAGATGAGCTTGGTAAGTAACTATTTCATCTAAAGGGTGAAGTAGATGGACGGTCTTAGTGGCGCAAACTATAGAAGCAGTATGCGCTTTCAACCAATCCATTCCCAAAATGAGGTCGATGTTAGACGACTTTAGGATAATGGGAGAGGCATAGAATTCCAGCCCTTCGATTTCCACGGGGACGTCGATGCCAACCACGGAGGTTTGACACTGTCCCACGGGGGTTTTGACCACTACCGAGGTGCTCATCTCCATACATTTAACGTCGTGCTTGTATGCAAAATCTTCTGACATGAATGAATGCGATGCACCTGTATCAAATAAGACGGATGCTGGTACTGAATTTACGAGGAGTGTACCCATCACAGTAGCAGGCTGGTCTTGAGCTTCGTTCAGATCAACGTGGTTGGCATGAGCACAACCATAAGACTTAGCATTGTTGTTGCGGGGCTGGTTGTTACCACGGCCAGCTGCGGGAAGGGCAAGTTGATTCTGATTCTGATTGCAGTCCCTGGCACGGTGACCTGGTTGACCACACTTGTAGCACACACCATTATTGGGAGTGGGAACAGGAGCTTGGGGTGGTGGAGCTAGAAGCCTTGGCTGCCTAGATGGTGGAGGAGGCAGATGAGGTGCAGCATAGGTCTGCCTTGGGGCAGATGCATTTGGATGGTACATGCTGTTCGGGATCCATATCTTACGCTTCTACGAGGGCGGGCCCGAAGATGAGCCCGTGTCACGGTTGCGCCTGTGAGAGCTCTGGTATTCCTGCAGACCAGTTTCGACATTGATGGCCTTGTTCACCAAGGTGGCGAAATCAGCAAAGTCATGCACTAGAAGTGCGAGCTTGATGTCAGCTTGAAGGCCGTCACGGAACTTCTCCTGTCTACGGGCATCAGTTGCAATGTACTCTTCAGCATAGCGGGACATGTCCAGAAACTCCCGCTGATAAGCTTCCATAGTTTTGTTGCCCTGGGTGAGGCTGCGGAACTCACGCTTCTTCCGGTCCATGACTCCCTGAGGAATGAAGCGGGCATAGAAAGCAGCTTGGAAGTCTGGCCAGGTGATGATTGTTCCAGCTGGCAGAGTACGCCTATGGCTGTCCCACCATTGAGCTGCGGGTCCCTTCAGGAAGAAGGAAGCAAAGGTGACATAGCTGGCAGGGGCTACATCGGCAGACTCCATCTCATAGGTGATGTCACGGAGCCAGTCATCAGCATCCGAGGCTGAGTTGAGCTGCGGTACACAGTTGGGTTGAGGCGCAAGAAATCCTGCAGAGTTACTAGGGTTGGCTGCTGGTTCATATTGGGGCGAGGAAACTGAGCCATCATATTTTCCATGAATTTGCTGTTCAGTTCGAACTGTTGGATCATACCAGCCATGTACTCAGGCGGTGGTGGGGCGTTGCCACCACTACCACGACCACCTGGTCTAACCATCCTGCTAATATGTAACAACGGTTGTTCAGCATTGAGAAATTTGCAAAGACAAGAATCATTCATGATGAAACATGCATAATGAAAGGAGCACGATAGCTACTACATAGTAGTCGGCATAACTTACAAAAGGGGTCATGCATAGAGTTCAGTACACAAAGTTCAGTACATAGACTAAAACACCATAGGTGGCACACAGGCTCGCGGCGAATGCATCTAACACTAACAAGAAAGCCTACATCAGTCCCAAGAGGTACTGTGGAGGTAGGTGTAGCCTGAAAGCTGGTAGTGTCGCATCGGGAACTCCACGTCAGCAACCTGGGGTCCACGAATACTCTGGTGCAGAACCTGACGCTCAGGTGGCAGAAGAGGACCAAGTGCGGGAGAGTAGCCTCCCACATCTGGCCAGCCGACACCCTGGGGCATCACAGTCCTGGCTGGGTAGATCGCAGAACGGGTCAGCTCTCTAGATCGGACAAAGGGGTGCAACAGCGTGAGAGCACGGTAAAGGTGCTGACGGGTAGTGTACAACTCGTGGCGAAGAGCTCGGTTAGCTCGATCCAGCCCATCAGCATGCAGAACCAGGTTCTGATGGTAGAAGGGCTCTCCGGTGACAGTGGAGTAGGCAGCAGTATAGTATCCCTCCGCACCAACATCAGATGCGATAGCAATGTGCCTGAAAGGGGAGGTGTCCAACTCCCGATACTCTCCACGAAGACGTGTCAGAGCAGCATAAGCAGCATTGTGGATAGCCATATCGATGGTCACTCCAACACCATGAGCGGTGTGCAGCACAGTAGTGGAGTCATACTCCCGAGAGTAGAGGTGGACGATGGCACGATACTGCTCCTGGTTAAAGTCCTGGTACTCCTCGTAGACGGTGTACTCAGGGTGCCAGCGATAACCCTGATAGGTCATCATCTCAGCTAGCACAACAGGTGATCCCGAGGCACCAATGGCCGTCGTGTGGCGCACGACCTGCCTCGTGGGTACCATCTGAAAGCAAAGATGATTCCAAGGAGTCAAATGACAGTGTGGGAATTGTTCAAAATACTATTCTAAGAAATAACTATGGCTTATCCAACTTTGGGGTGAATGTGGTCACGGGAACCTAGTGTTTGAGTTAGTAAATTCGTTTAACCCGAGTAGAAGAGAGTTCAGAGTCCCAGAGTAAAGGTCGAGGAGTAAAAGATCCTAGTACCACCCAACGGCGACGTGGGCCTGTAAGACACACATCCATGTTAGTAAAAGTTTTTGCAATGCTTAGACTCGACTTCGGCCAAGGAGTGTGGAAGGGGGATTCCTACAGGCAGTCCGCTCTGATACCAACTTGTGAAGCCACTGATTTAATCGTACACTAATCATGCACGCAAATGTGTACGATCAAGATCAGGGACTCACGGGAAGATATCACAACACAACTCTACAACATAAATAAGTCATGCAAGCATCATAATACAAGCCAGGGGCCTCGAGGGCTCGAATACAAGTGCTCGATCATAGACGAGTTAGCGGAAGCAACAATATCTGAGTACAAACATAAGTTAAACAAGTTTGCCTTAAGAAGGCTAGCACAAACTGGGATACAGATCGAAAGAGGCGCAGGCCTCCTGCCTGGGATCCTCCTAACTACTCCTGGTTGTCGTCAGCGGGCTGCACGTAGTAGTAGGCACCTCCGGTGTAGTAGGAGTCGTCGTTGACAGTGGCGTCTGGCTCGTGGGCTCCGACATCTGGTTGCGACAACTAGGTAGAAGGGAAAGGGGGAAAAGAGGGAGAAAAGCAACCGTGAGTACTCATCCAAAGTACTCGCAAGCAAGGAGCTACACTACATATGCATGGGTATATGTGTAAAGGGCCATATCGGTGGACTGAACTGTAGAATTCCAGAATAAGAGGGGGATAGCTAATCCTGTCGAAGACTACGCTTCAGGCCACCTCCATCTTTCAGCATGTAGAAGAGAGTAGATGGTAAGTTCACCAAGTAGCAAAGCATAGCATAATCCTACCCGGCGATCCCCTCCTCGTCGCCCTGTTAGAGAGCGATCACCGGGTTATATCTGGCACTTGGAAGGGTGTGTTTTATTAAGTATCCAGTTCTAGTTGTCATAAGGTCAAGGTACAACTCCGGGTCGTCCTTTTCCCGAGGGACACGACTATTTGAATAGATAAACTTCCTTGCAGGGGTGCAACACATAACCCAACACGCTCGATCCCATTTGGCCGGACACACTTTTCTGGGTCATGCCCGGCCGCGGAAGATCAACACGTCACAGCCCTACCTAGGCACAACAGAGAGGTCAGCACGCCGGTCTAAATCCTATGCGCGCAGGGGTCTGGGCCCATCGCCCATTGCACACCTGCACGTTGCGTACGCGGCCGGAAGCAGACCTAGCCCCCTTAATACAAGTGCGAGCTTACGGTCCAATGCGGCGCGCGCCCCTCAGTCGCTGACGTCACGAAGGCTTCGGCTGATACCACGACGTCGAGTGCCCATAACTTTCCCACGTAGTTGGTTAGTGCGTATAGACCAAATGGCCAGACTCAGATCAAATACCAAGAACTCGTTAAGCGTGTTATTTTAAACTAACCGCGAACGCCGACCAGGGCCAGGCCCACCTCTCGCCTAGGTGGTCTCAACCTGCTCTGTCACTCCGCCACAAAGATCCACTCGCGGGTAATCCTACGAGCCGACCCGACTTTAGTCACCACAGGTATCATATATCATGTATATAAGTATATACCCATGATCACCTCCCGAGTGATCACGGCCCGATAGTATAGCATGGCAGACGGACAAGAATGTAGGGCCACAGATGGAATACTAGCATCCTATACTAAGCATGTAGGATTGCAGGTAAAGGTAACAACAGTAGTAGCAAGGACAGGCTATGCATCAGGATAGGATTAACGGAAAGCAGTAACATGCTACACTACTCTAATGCAAGCAGTAGAGAGTAGAATAGGCGATATCTGGTGATCAAGGGGGGGGGCTTGCCTGGAAGCTCAGCCGAGAAGGAGGGGTCGTCAACACCGTAGTCGCACTGGGTAGCAGCGGCGTCGGTCTCGGTGTCTGGCGAGAGAAGAGGGGGAAGAAACAATAAATACAATGCAAACAAATGCATGGCGATGCATGACATGACAAAGCGTGATGCTAGGGGTGCCCAATCGCGGTAGTAGGTGATACCGGTGAAGTGGGAAAACATCCGGGAAAGTATTCCCGGTGTTTCGCATTTTCGGACAGATGAACCGGAGGGGGAAAGTTGCGAGTTTGATAGGTTTGGGATGTGTGGTGAATGAACGGGCTGCGCATCCGGATTCGTCTCGTTGTTCTGAGCAACTTTCATGTAGAAAGTATTTTCATCCGAGTTACGGATTATTTTATATGATTTTCTAGAGTTTCAATCATTTTCTGATTTTAATTATTTATTTAAATCCAACATTATCCGGAACATTATGGGATGACGTCAGCATGACGTATGTGTGATGCAAGTACTCAATAGTGCGGTTGACTGGAGTCAAAACTGACTTGTGGGTCTAGTGGGACCCACCTGTCATTGAGCCAGAGTTGAAATAGGATTTGTTTTAAACTAATTATGATTAACTAAGTGTGGGCCCCATTAGTCAGTGACTAATTAGCCTAGATTAATTATTTTAACTAATTTAATTAGCTTATTGAGTGGGGGCCACTGGTCAGCTGCTGGGACCAGCCCAGTCAGCAAGTTGACCATGGTCAACTTGGCCAACCGGGCTCCTGGGGCCACCAGGCAGTGACCCTGCTGGACCCCAGTGGCAGGCCACGTCGGCGGCCGGCGCCGAAGCGACTCCGGCGACCAAAACAACGGCGGCCCCTCGCCGGAGTTGGCCGGAATCGCGCTACGGGGCTCGGGGAGGAGCGGGGCTAGGTGCGTTCGAACGAGCTTACAGCACCGCGTCCAGTGGTGGCCGTAGCATCGCCAGACTTGGCCAGAATCGGCGCCGGCGAGCGGCGGAGTGCACGGGTGTTCGACGAAAACGGAGCTGCGGCACGCAAGCGAGCAAATGGAGAGGCTGGGGAGTTTCTACGCGGCGTGGGGAGTGCAACGGGGTTGAGCCCGTGACCAAAAGGTCACCGGAGCCTTGCCGGCGGCGAGCTCCGCGGTGAGGAGTTCGGGTGCTCATCGGGGACGGCGTTAGGAGGCACGGGAGGGAGCGTGCGCAGGCGCGTTGGGCTCCTAGGAACCCCAGGAGCACAATGGTGAGCTCGGGCGAGCGTGACGACGGCTGTGGCCACGGCGGCAAGGTACACCGCGGCGACCAGAGCCCGGGCACGATGACGAGCTAGCTATAGCGCGAGCTAGGGGAGCTAGAGGGCAGAGGAGGGAGGTAGCTCACCGTGCGGCACGCAAGATGGCCCGTGGTGGTTTAGTAGCAGCAGAGTCGACGGCGCTCGTCGGAGACGCGCCGGGGATCCGAGGAAGAAGACGAGGCCGGGGCAGCGTTCGTGGGCGCCCGGCGTCCTGCGGCTCGTCGGGGAGGCGTAGTCGAGGGAGGTGGAGCGAGCGGACCCGTCGGAGAGGTGCGGAGGTCGCGGTGGCCGCGAGTTCTACGGCGGCGAGGCCATGGCGGCGCTCGGATGCGGTGGGATGGATCTGAGGGGAGACAGAGGCGCGGGGACCGAGAGGGCGAGCGGGGGCGAGTGGGAGATGGGATCGAGGAGGCGAGTGCGTGGCGATCTTATCCCCTCCTCGACGCCGGTGAGGGGGGGTCCGGCGGGGACGCGCCCCTGTTCCGACCCAGGTCGGGGGAACAGGGAAGGGGAGAGAGCGATCGGGGGAACGGGCCGGGTCGGCCGGATGGGCCAGGTGGGCCGGCCTGGCTGCGAGCTGGGCCGTCTGGTCCAGGGGGTCCTTTTCTCTTTTTTTCTTTTGTCTTCTGCCTTTGTATTTTCTTTTCTTTTCCTTTTCTGTTTTATTTAATTTAGGGCATTTAAGTATTTTATAAAATTGTGTCTTCTACACCATAATTACCTATGCCATTTTTGGCACTCCCCGAACATTTTTGTTTCAACTTTTGAAAACTTTTGTTGTTTGACATATTTTGATTTTGACTTTTGAACGGGTTTTGAACTAACGAGAGTTTAGCAACAGTAAACAGAGATGACATGGCATCATTAGGAGAGTTTTACTGTAGCCTAATTATACGGGCGTTACATATCGGGGGGTATGAACCATATAGAAGTTAGAATACACCAGGTTTAACACCAATATAAATAAAGAATGAGTTCATTACAGTACCTTAAGGTGGTGGTTTGTTTTCTTATACTAACAGAGCTCATGAGATTTTCTGTTGAGTTTTGTGTTGTGAAGTTTTCAAGTTTTTGGGTAAAGATTTGATGGATTATGGAATAAGGAGTGGCAAGAGCCTAAGCTTGGGGATGCCCAAGGCACCCCAAGGTAAAATTCAAGGACAACCAAAAGCCCAAGCCTGGGGATGCCCCGGAAGGCATCCCCTCTTTCGTCTTCGTCTATCGGTAACTTTACTTGAGGCTATATTTTTATTCACGACATGATATGTGTTTTGCTTGGAGCGTCTTGTATGATTTGAGTCTTTGCCTTTTAGTTTACCACAATAATCCTTGCTGTACACACCTTTTGAGAGAGACACACATGAATCGGAATTTATTAGAATACTCTATGTGCTTCACTTATATCTTTTGAGCTAGATAATTTTTCTCTAAGTGCTTCACTTATATTTTTTAGAGCACGGTGGTGGTTTTGTTTTATAGAAATTATTGATCTCTCATGCTTCACTTATATTATTTTGAGAGTCTTCTAGAACAGCATGGTAATTTGCTTTGGCTATAAAATTAGTCCTAGTACGATAGGCATTCAAGATGGGTATGATAAAAACTTTCATATAGAGTGCATTAAATACTATGATAAATTTTATACTTGATAATGGTTTTGAGATATAAAGGTGGTAATGTTAGAGTCATGCTAGTTGGGTAATTGTGAAATTGAGAAATACTTGTGTTAAAGTTGGCAAGTCCTGTAGCATGCACGTATGGTAAATGTTATGTGACAAATTTGAAGCATGGGGTGTTCTTTGAGTGCTTTCCTTATGAATGGCGGTCGGGGACGAGCGATGGTCTTTTCCAACCAATCTATCCCTCTTGGGGCATGCGTAGTAGTACTTTGCTTCAAGGGCTAATAAACTTTTGCAATAAGTATATGAATTCTTTATGACTAATGTGAGTCCATGGATCATACGCACTCTTACCTTTCCACAATTTGTTAGCCTCTACGGTACCATACATTGCCCTTCCTCACCTTGAGAGTTGGTGCAAACTTCGCCGGTGCATCCAAACCCCGTGATATGATACGCTCTATCACACATAAGCCTCCTTATATCTTCCTCGAAACAGCCACCATACCTACCTATTATGGCATTTCCATAGCCATTCCGAGATATATTGCCATGCAGCTTTCCACCGTTCCGTTTATTATGACACGCTCCATCATTTTCATATTGCTTTGCATGATCATGTAGTTGACATCGTATTTGTGGCAGAGCCACTTTCATAATCCTTTCATACATGTCGCTCTTGATTCATCGCATATCCCGGTACACCGCCGGAGGCATTCACATAGAGTCATATTTTTGTTCTAGTATCGAGTTGTAACATTGAGTTATGAGTAAATAAAAGTGTGATGATCATCATTATTAGAGCATTATCCCATGTGAGGAAAGACTTAAAAAAGAGAGGCCAAAGAAGACCAAATAAAAAAACAGGCCAAAGAAGCCCAAAAAAATGAGAGAAAAAGAGAGAAGGGACAATGTTACTATCCTTTTTCCACACTTGTGCTTCAGAATATAACCATGATCTTCATGATAGAGAGTCTCTTGTTTTGTCACTTTCATATACTAGTGGGAATTTTTCATTATAGAACTTGGCTTGTATATTCCAACGATGGGCTTCCTCAAATGCCCTAGGTCTTCGTGAGCAAGCAAGTTGGATGCACACCCACTTAGTTTTCAGTTTGAGCTTTCATACACTTATAGCTCTAGTGCACCCGTTGCATTGCAATCCCTACTCCTCGCATTGACATCAATTGATGGGCATCTCCATAGCCTGTTGCTTAGTCACGTCAATGTGAGACTTTCTCCCTTTTTGTCTTCTCTCATAACCCCCATCATCATATGCTATTCCACCTAAAGTGCTATATCCATGGCTTGCGCTCATGTATTGCGTAAGGGTTGAAAAGGCTGAAGCGCGTTAAAAAGTATGAACCGATTGCTCGGCTTGTCATCGGGGTTATGCATAATGGGAGCATTTTGTGTGATGAAAATGAAGCATGGCCAAACTATATAATTTTTTAGGTATGAGCTTTCTTTGGCTATGTTATTTTGATAAGACATAATTGCTTGGCTAGTATGCTTGAAGTATTACTATTTTTATGTCAATATTGAACTTTTATCTTGAATCTTTGGATCTGAACATTCATGCCACAATAAAGGGAATTACATTGAAAATTATGTTAGGTGGCATTCCACATCAAAAATTCTATTTTTATCATTTACCTACTCAAGGACGAGCATGAATTAAGCTTGGGGATGCTTGATACGTCTCCAACGTATCTATAATTTTTTATTGTTCCATGCTATTATATTATCTGTTTTGGATGTTTAATGGGCTTTATTATGCACTTTGATACTATTTTTGGGACTAACCTATTAACCGAAAGCCCAGCGCAAATTGCTGTTTTTTTTGCCTATTTAAGTGTTTCGCAGAAAAGGAATATCAAATGGAATCCAAACGGAATGAAACCTTCGCGAGGACCGTTTTTGGAACAAACGCAATCCAAGAGACTTGGAGTGGACGTCGAGGAAGCAACAAGACGGCCACGAGGTAGGAGGGCGCGCCCCCCACCCTCATGGGCCCCTCGTGGCTCCACCGACCTACTTCTTTCACCTATATATACTCATATACCTTGAAAACATCCAGGAGCACGACGAAACCCTATTTCCACCGCCGCAACCTTCTGTACCCGTGAGATCCCATCTTGGGGCCTTTTCCGGTGCTCTGCCAGAGGGGGAATCGATCACGGTGGGCTTCTACATCAACACCATGGCCTCTCCGATGATGCGTGAGTAGTTTACCACAGGCCTTCGGGTCCATAGTTATTAGCTAGATGGCTTCTACTCTCTCTTTGGATCTCAATACAAAGTTCTCCTCGATTCTCTTGGAGATCTATTCGATGTAACTCTTTTTGCGGTGTGTTTGCCGAGATCCGATGAATTGTGGGTTTATGAACTTGATTATCTATGAATATTATTTGATTCTTCTCTGAATTCTTATATGCATGGATTTATATCTTTGCAAGTGTCTTCGAATTATCGGTTTAGTTTGGCCTACTAGATTGATCTTTCTTGCAATGGGAGAAGTGCTTAGCTTTGGGTTCAATCTTGCGGTGTCCTTTCCCAGTGACAACAGGGGCAACAAGGCACGTATTGTATTGTTGCCATTGAGGATAAAAAGATGGGGTTTATATCATATTGCTTGAGTTTATCCCTCTACATCATGTCATCTTGCCTAATGCGTTACTCCGTTCTTACGAACTTAATACTCTAGATGCATGCTGGATAGCGGTCGATGTGTGGAGTAATAGTAGTAGATGCAGGATTGTTTCGGTCTACTTGACACGGACGTGATGCCTATATTCATGATCATTGCCTTAGATATCATCATAACTATGCACTATTCTATCAATTGTTTGGCAGTAACTTGTTCACCCACCGTAATACATGCTATCTTAAGAGAAGCCACTAGTGAAACCTATGGCCCCCGGGTCTACTGTACATCATATAAGTTTTCAATCTACAATTCTAGTTCACTATTTATCTTGCAATCTTTATCTATAACACAAAAATACCAAAAATATTTATCTTATTATCTTTATCAGGTCTCACTTTTGCAAGTGGCCGTGAAGGGATTGACAACCCCTTTATCGCATTGGTTGCAAGGTTCTTATTTGTTTGTGCAGGTACGAGGGACTTGCGTGTAGTCTCCTACTGGATTGATACCTTGGTTCTCAAAAACTGAGGCAAATACTTATGCTACTTTGTTGCATCACCGTTTCCTCTTCAAGGGAAAACCAACGCATGCTCAAGAGGTAGCAGGCGGACGCCGCTGCTGTCCTCCGGGCACGGCGAGAGCTCGGGGGCACGTAGATGTCGTCGCTCGTCTCCGTAGTCTCGTAGGGCTCGGGAGAGTCGCTGGATTCCCATGCGTCATCGCTGCTGCTGGAGGAACCGCGGGTGAGGCCGGCGGCTGGCCTGGCTCGTGCCATCGTATCGTCCTGGCGACCCCCTCCAAGGCAGCACTCCAGGCGGCGGCCTTCCTTGTCGAATACCTTGAAGAACATTGTGGAGGCGCCGTCGTATTCGAAGTGGATGGCGAGGGCGCCCTCCGCACGGCAAACCCGGGCGACCTCACCCCAGCCGCGGGTCATGAAGATCTTGCTCGGGGAGACGACTTCAACCTCCGCCTCTGTCGCCCGGGCGTCGCACTCGGCATGCTACAGCCATAGCTCGAGGGGACCCCTCGGCGGCATCTCGGTGGAGAAGAACTGCGGGAAGCGAATCCAAGAACGCAGAGGCATCGCCGCCCACACCACCAGTTCGCGCGAGGAGCCCTCGGCGTGGGTTCCTGGGGCGACGGCGCGCGCCCCTGCGCCGCGGCGACCATTGATGACCCACAAGTATAGGGGATCTATCGTAGTCCTTTCGATAAGTAAGAGTGTCGAACCCAACAAGGAGCAGACGGAAATGACAAGCGGTTTTCAGTAAGGTATTCTCTACAAGCACTGAAATTATCGGTAACAGATAGGTTTGTGATAAGGTAATTTGTAACGGGTAACAAGTAACAAAAGTAAACAAGGTGCAGCAAGGTGGCCCAATCCTTTTTGTATCAAAGGACAAGCCTGGACAAACTCTTATATAAAGGAAAATGCTCCCGAGGACACATGGGAATTATCGTCAAGCTAGTTTTCATCACGCTCATATGATTCGCGTTCATTACTTTGATAATTTGATATGTGGGTGGACCGGTGCTTGGGTACTGCCCTTCCTTGGACAAGCATCCCACTTATGATTAACCCCTATTGCAAGCATCCGCAACTACAAAAGAAGTATTAAGGTAAACCTAACCATAGCATGAAATATATGGATCCAAATCAGCCCCATACGAAGCAACGCATAAACTAGGGTTTAAGCTTCTGTCACTCTAGCAACCCATCATCTACTTATTACTTCCCAATGCCTTCCCGTAGGCCCAAATAATGGTGAAGTGTCATGTAGTCGAGGTTCACATAACACCACTAGAGGAAAGACAACAGACATGTCATCAAAATATCGACTGAATACCAAATTCACATGACTACTTATAGCAAGACTTCTCCCCTGTCCTCAGGAACAAACGTAACTACTCAAAAATCCTATTCATGTTCATAATCAGAGGGGTATTAATATGCATAAAGGATCTAAACATATGATCTTCCACCAAATAAACCCACTAGCATCAACTACAAGGAGTAATCAACACTACTAGCAACCCACATGTACTAATCTGAGGTTTTTAGACAAAGATCGGATACAAGAGATGAACTAGGGTTTGAGATGAGATGGTGCTGGTGAAGATGTTGATGGAGATTGACCCCCTCCCGATGAGAGGATTGATGGTGATGACGATGGTGATGATTTCCCCCTCCTGGAGGGATGTTTCCCCGGCAGAACAGCTCCGCCGGAGCCCTAGATTGGTTTCGCCAGGTTCCGCCTCGAAACGGCGGCGCTTCATCCCGAAAGCTTCCTCCTAATTTTTTCCAGGGCAAAAGACTTCATATAGCAAAAGATGGGCACTGGAGGCCTGCCAGGGGGCCCACGAGGCAGGGGGTGCCTAGGGGGTAGGGCGCGCCCCAACCCTCGTGGATGGTGGGTGGCCACCCTCTGGTACTTTCTTTGCCCAATATTTTTTTAGGAATTTTGGAGTTGTGCAGAATAGGTCTCTAATATTTTCTCCTTTTCCAGCCCAGAATTCCAGCTGCCGGCATTCTCCCTCTTCGTGTAAACCTTATAAAATTAGAGAGAATAGGCATAAGTATTATGACATAATGTGTAATAACATCCCATAATGCAATAAATATCGATATAAAAGCATGATGCAAAATGGACGTAGCAACTCCCCCAAGCTTAGACCTCGCTTGTCCTCAAGCGGAAGCCGATAACGAAAAATATGTCCACATGTTTAGAGATAGAGGCGTCGATAAAATAAAATACGGACATGAGGGCATCATGATCATTCTTATAACAGCAACATATATATTGTCATATGATTTCTTATGATAAAGTAACAATCTATTCACAATGTCAAGTGTGAATCAGAAACTTCATTGGAAACTAACAAACTATAATCTCGGTCGTTGAAGCAATTGCAATTTATCATAACACCAGAAAGAGTCAATATAAGAGCTTTTCAGCAAGTCCACATACTCAACTATCATTTAGTCTTTCACAATTGCTAACACTCACGCAATACTTATGGGTATGGAGTTTTAATCGGACATAGAGAAAGATAGGGGCTTATAGTGTTGCCTCCCAACCTTTTACCTCAAGGGTAATGTCAACAATAATAGTTTATGATAACTTACATCCAATTGGATATATATATCAGGATCTTTCCAACACAATGTGCTTGCCAAAGGATAAAGTGTAAAAAGGAAAGATGAAGATCACCGTGACTCTTGCATAAGGTATAAGACAAAAATAAAAGATAGGTCCTTCACAGAGGGAAGCAGAGGTTGTCATGTGCTTTTATGGTTGGATGCACGAAATCTCAATGCGAAAGAATGTCACTTATATTGCCACTTTTGATAAGGACCTTTATTATGCAGTCCGTTGCTTTTATTGCTTACATATCACAAGATCGTATAAAGCTTATTTTCTCCACACTAATAGATCATACGTATTTAGAGAGCAATTTTTATTGCATGCAACAATGACAACTTACTTGAAGGATCTTACTCAATCCATAGGTAGATATGGTGGACTCTCATGGCAAAACTAGGTTTAAGGATATTTGGAAGCACAAGTAGTATCTCTACTTGGTGCAATGAATTTGGGTAGCATGAGGGGAAAGGCAAGCTCAACATGTTGGATGATCCATGACAATATACTTTATTTCGGATATAAGAAAACATAACCCATTATGTTGTCTTCCTTGTCCAACATCAACTTTTTAGCATGTCATATTTTAATGAGTGCTCACAATCATAAAAGATGTCCAAGATAGTATATTTATATGTGAAAACCTCTCTTGCTTTATTACTTCCTATTAATTGCAACGATGACCAAAACTATGTTTGTCAACTCTCAACAACTTTTATTCATCATACTCTTTTATATGTGAAGTCATTACTCTCCATAAGATTAATATGATCTCTTTATTTCTTTTTACCGTTTCTCTTCTCTTTTACTTTTATTCCCTCAAGATCATAGCAAGATAATCAAGCCCTTGACTCAAAACTAATCTTTATTATATATAGCTCACGGACTCGATTACATAGAAGGATCATAAAGCAAAAATCAAAACTAGATCATACTAAAACTTTATTCTACTAGATCAAGATATTACCAAAAGGATCGAACTAATAAAAATGGTAAAGATAGGAGTGTGATGGCGATACGATACCGGGGCACCTCCCCCAAGCTTGGCAGTTGCCAAGGGGAGTGCCCATACCCATGTATTTATGTCTCCTTCTTCGGAGGTGAAGAAGAAGATGATGATAATTGTGCCTTCAGCTTTTTCATATTGTAATTGAGAAGAGCAATTTCCTCCTTTAAATCATCGACCCCCGATTCCAGCTTCAAGATCTTGTCACATAAATCTCCTTTGCTTTTCTGCCGAAAACGAGAAGGAATAGATCGGTTGTTACACAGTTTAGCCCTCTTAGGGAGACTAGACTTCTTGAACTTCACGTGCATATCCCCGGGTTGAGGTAGAGGAACATCCTCCTCCTCTGAACTTGAATCATTGATCCTCCTCAAATGAGCATCCTCCTCATCATCCGTAGTTCGACCACAAGGAGATAGGTCCCCATAGGTCTTTGGGTCAGCAATGAGATGTGAGACATAGCTCTCTCCATCGGAGTCTTGAGATGACATCTTGCTCTAAATCTGCTATAGAAATAGCTCGAAACAAAAACAGAGGATATTTGTGTGGTACGGGTGTCAAAACCTTCGGGAGATTATATAATGACTTTTTACCGACCAAAAGAAGTATAGTGCAAGAAAACGGAGTCTGAAGGGCACACGAGGTCCCCACGAGGCAGGGGGCGCGCCCAGGGGGGTAGGGCGCGCCCTCCACCCTTGTGGATGCCTCGTGTCCTCTTCGGACTACTTCTTATTTTTCTATTTTCTTAAATATTCCAAAACGGAGAAAAATTGCTATTAGAACTGTTTTGGAGTTGGTTTACTTACCCTACCACATACCTATTCCTTTTCGGAGTCTGAAACGTTCTGGAAAGTGTCCCTTATGTATTCCTCCGGTGTTACTATTTCAATAACATTAGTTTCAACATTTATGGGATTACCTGAGATAGAATGTTTGATTCTTTGACCGTTCACCACCTTCGGATTTGTGCCTTCTAAGTTGTTGATTTTTATGGCACCGGAACGATAGTCCTCCTCGATAATGTAAGGACCTTCCCATTTAGAGAGGAGTTTCCCTGCAAAAAATCTTAAACGAGAGTTGTATAACAAAACATAATCACCTACGTTAAACTCACGCTTTTGTATCCTTTTGTCATGCCATCTTTTAACCTTTTCTTTAAACAGTTTGGCATTCTCATAGGCTTGGGTTCTCCACTCATCAAGTGAGCTAATGTCAAATAGTCTCTTCTCACCGGCAAGTTTGAAATCATAATTGAACTCTTTAATGGCCCAATATGCTTTGTGTTCTAGTTCGAGAGGTAAGTGACATGCTTTTCCATAAACCATTTTATACGGAGACATACCCATTGGATTTTTATATGCAGTTGTATAGGCCCATAATGCATCATCAAGTTTCTTAGACCAATTCTTTCTAAATCTAATAACAGTCTTTTGCAAAATTAATTTGATCTCTCTATTACTCAGTTCTACTTGACCACTAGACTGTGGGTGGTATGGAGATGCAATTCTATGATTAACATCATACTTAGCAAGCATTTTACGAAACGCACCATGAATAAAATGTGAACCACCATCAGTCATTAAATATCTAGGGACTCCAAACCTCAGAAAAATAACTACTTTAAGCATCTTAATAGAGGTGTTATGATCAACACTACTAGTTGGAATAGCTTCTACCCACTTAGTAACGTAATCAACAACAACTAAAATATGTGTATACCCATTAGAGGAAGGAAATAGTCCCATATAATCAAAGCCCCAAACATCAAATGGTTCAGTAACAAGTGAATAGTTCATAGGCATTTCTTGATGTCTACTAATATTACCGATTCTTTGACATTCATCGCAAGACAAGACAAACTTACGGGCATCTTTAAAAAGCGTAGGCCAATAAAAACCGGATTGCATTACCTTATGCGCAGTTCTATCTCCATCATGGTGTCCTCCATAAGCCTCGGAGTGACACTTGCATAGGATCTGTTCTTGTTCATGCTCAGGTACACAACGTCTAATAACACCATCTACTCTTCTTTATAAAGGTGTGGGTCATCCCAGAAGTAATGTCTTAAATCATAGAAAAACATTTTCTTTTGCTGGTATGTGAAACTAGGTGGTATAAATTTAGCAACAATGTAATTAGCATAATCAGCATACCATGGAGCAGTACGAGAAGCATTTATGACAGCTAATTGTTCATCAGGAAAGCTATCATCAATAGGTAGTGGGTCATCAAGAACATTCTCTAACCTAGAAAAGTTGTCTGCAATGGGGTTCTCAGCTCCCTTTCTATCTATAATATGCAAATCAAATTCTTGTAGCAAGAGAACCCATGTAATGAGTCTAGGTTTAGCATCTTTCTTTTCCATAAGGTATTTAATAGCAGCATGATCAGTGTGAACAGTTACTTTAGAATCAATAATATAAGGTCTGAACTTATCACAAGCAAATACAACTGCTAAAAATTCTTAGCATAATTTCTCTGGGCACTGTCTAGAGTTTTACTAGCATATTGAATAACATTTAATTTCTTATCAACTCTTTGTCCTAGAATAGCACCTACAGCATAATCACTAGCATCACACATAATTTCAAAGGGTAAATTCCAATCAGGTGGCTGAACAATAGGTGCAGAAATCAAGGCTTTCTTAAGTATTTCAAATGCTTCTACACAATCATCATCAAAGACAAAAGGAACATCTTTTTGTAAGAGATTGGTCAGAGGCCTAGAAATTTTTGAGAAGTCTTTAATGAACCTCCTATAAAAACCGGCATGACCAAGGAAACTTCTTATACCTTTGATGTCCTTAGGACACGACATCTTTTCAAGAGCATCAACTTTAGCTTTATCAACTTCAATACCTCTTTCAGAAATTTTATGCCCCAGGACAATACCTTCATTAACCATAAAGTGGCACTTCTCCCAATTCAAGACAAGATTAGTTTCTTCCCATCTCTGCAAAACTCGGTCAAGGTTGCTTAAGCAATCATCAAAAGAAGTTCCATACACGGAGAAATCATCCATGAAAACCTCAACAATCTTTTCACAAAAGTTAGAGAATATAGCAGTCATACATCTTTGAAAGGTAGCAGGTGCATTGCATAAACCAAAAGGCATACGTCTATAAGCAAAGGTACCAAAAGGGCAAGTAAAGGTGGTCTTTTCTTGATCCTCTTTTGACACATGCATTTGAGAGAAACCAGAATAACCGTCCAGAAAGCAAAAATGTGTATGTTTGGATAATCTTACTAGCATTTGATCAATAAAAGGTAAAGGGTAATGATCCTTTTTAGTAGCTTTATTTAGTTTGCGGAAATCAATTACCATTCTATAACCTGTAACAACTCTTTGTGGGATCAATTCATCTTTATCATTAGGAACAACAGTAATACCTCCCTTCTTAGGGACACAATGGACAGGACTTACCCACTGACTATCAGCAACAGGATAAATTATACCTGCCTCTAGAAGCTTTAGTATTTCTTTTCTACCACTTCTTTCATCTTAGGATTTAACCGTCGTTGGTGATCAACAACCGTTTAGTGTCTTTCTCCAATTTTATTTTGTGCTGGCATAGAGTGGGACTAATGCCCTTAAGATCATCAAGAGTATATCCAATAGCAGCACGGTGCTTCTTCAGAGTTTTCAATAATTTCTCTTCTTCTTGCTCTGAAAGTTTATCACTAGTAATAACAGGATATATCTTCTTTTCATCAAGATAAGCATATTTAAGAGTATCAGGTAATGGTTTAAGCTCAAACACGGGATCACCCTTGGGTGGAAGAGGATCCCCTAGAATCTCAACAGGAAAGTTGTGTTTCAAAATAGGTCCATGTTTAAAGAATACTTCATCCATTTCCCTTCTTTCATTGATAAACATATCATTTTCATGGTCTAGCAAATATTGCTCTAAAGGATCATTAGGAGGCACGGCAATAGAAGAAAGACCAATAATTTCATCTTTACTAGGCAATTCTTTATCATGGGGTTGTCTACAAAATTTAGCAAAGTTAAAATCATGAGACATATCCCCTAAACCAATAGTAACAACATCCTTTTTGCAATCTATCTTAGCATTAACAGTATTCAAGAAGGGTGTACCAAATATAATGGGACAAAAGTCATCTTGTGGGGAACCAAGAACAAGAAAATCAGTAGGATATTTAACTTTCCCACACAAGACTTCAACATCTCTAACAATCACAACTTGTGAAATAGTATCTCTATTGGCAAGCTTAATTGTGACATCAATACCTTCTAACTCAGCAGGTGCAATATCATGCATAATTTCATCGTATAAAGAATGAGGTATTGCACTCGCACTAGCACCCATATCACATAAGCCATGATAACAATGATCTCCTATTTTAATAGAAATAACAGGCATGCCTACAACAAGTCTATGTTTACCTTTAGTATCGGGTCTAGCAATTCTAGCGGCTTCATCACAGAAGTAAATAACATGCCCATCAGTATTATCGACCAAGAGATCTTTAACCATAGCAATACTAGGTTCAACTTTAAGTTGTTCAGAGGGTGTAGGTGTTCTAGCATTACTCTTACGAACCACAGTTGAAGCTTTAGCATGATCCTTTATTCTAACAGGGAAAGGTGGTTTCTCAATATAAGCGGCAGGAACAATAGGATCAAAATTGTAAGTGATAGTCTTTTCTTCAACTTTAATAGGTTCAACTACTTATACTTCAGTGGGAGGATGATATTTAAACCACTTCTCCTTAGGGAGATCAACATGAGTAGCAATGGATTCATAGAAAGAAGCTACTATCTCAGAGTCAAGTCCATATTTAGTGCTAAATTAACATCGGTATCCATAAAAGATTTAACACAATCAAACTTAGGTGTTGTACCTGACTCCTTACCTTTGTCGAGTTCCCAATCTTCAGAGTTGCGTTTAATTATTTCCAATAAATCCCATCTAAATTCAATAGTCTTCATCATAAAAGAACCGGTACAAGAAGTATCGAGCATGGATCGATTATTGAGAGAAAGCCGAGCATAAAATTTTTGAATAATAATTTCTCTTGAGAGCTCATGATTGGGGCATGAATATAACATTGACTTAAGCCTCCCCCAAGCTTGAGCGATGCTTTCTCCTTCATGAGGCCAAAAATTATATATATAATTACGATCACGATGAACCAGATGCATAGGATAAAACTTCTGATGAAATTCCAATTTCAATCGGTTGTAGTTCCATGATCCAATATCATCGCATAGCCTAAACCATGTCAATGCCTTTCCCTTCAAAGATAAAGGGAAGACCTTCTTCTTGATAACATCCTCGGGCATACCTGCATGCTTAAATAATCCACATACTTCGTCCACATAGATTAGGTGCAAATCGAGATGTAATGTTCCATCTCCTGTAAAAGGATTAGCTAGCAGTTTCTCTATCATACCCGAAGGAATTTCAAAGTAAACATTTTCAGTAGGTTCAGTAGGTTGAGGAGCAACTCTTTGCTCTACTGGTCGGGGTGAAGATACCCCAAACAAGCCCCTCAAAGGATTATGTTCCATAGTAACAAGTGGCAGTAAATTTCAGCACACTATATAAATTTTTCCTTACCAAATTCCACTTACCAAAGGCGCTTCACTCCCCGGCAACGACGCCAGAAAAGAGTCTTGATGACCGACAAGTATAGGGGATCTATCGTAGTACTTTCGATAAGTAAGAGTGTCGAACCCAACGAGGAGCGGAAGGAAATGACAAGTGGTTTTCAGTAAGGTATTCTCTGCAAGCACTGAAATTATCGGTAACAGATAGGTTTGTGATAAGGTAATTTGTAACGGGTAACAAGTAACAAAAGTAAACAAGGTGCAGCAAGGTGGCCCAATCCTTTTTGTAGCAAAGGACAAGCCTGGACAAACTCTTATATAAAGGAAAACGCTCCCAAGGACACATGGGAATTATCGTCAAGCTAGTTTTCATCACGCTCATATGATTCGCGTTCGTTACTTTGATAATTTGATATGCGGGTGGAGCGGTGCTTGGGTACTGCCCTTCATTGGACAAGTATCCCACTTATGATTAACCCCTATTGCAAGCATCCACAACTACGAAAGAAGTATTAAGGTAAAGCTAACCATAGCATGAAACATATGGATCCAAATCAGCCCCTTACGAAGCAACGCATAAACTAGGGTTTAAGCTTCTGTCACTCTAGCAACCCATAATCTACTTATACTTCCCAATGCCTTCCCCTAGGCCCAAATAATGGTGAAGTGTCATGTAGTTAACATTCACATAACACCACTAGAGGAAAGACAACATACATCTCATCAAACTATCGAACGAATACCAAATTCACATGACTACTTATAGCAAGACTTCTCCCATGTCCTCAGGAACAAACGTAACTACTCACAAATCATATTCATGTTCATAATCAGAGGGGTATTAATATGCATAAAGGATCTGAACATATGATCTTCCACCAAATAAACCCACTAGCATCAACTACAAGGAGTAATCAACACTACTAGCAACCCACAGGTACCAATCTGAGGTTTTGAGACAAAGATCGGATACAAGAGATGAACTAGGGTTTGAGATGAGATGGTGCTGGTGAAGATGTTGATGGAGATTGACCCCCTCCCGATGAGAGGATCGATGGTGATGACAATGGTGATGATTTCCCCCTCCCGGAGGGATGCTTCGCCGGCAGAACAGCTCCGCCGGAGCCCTAGATTGGTTTCGCCAGGTTCCGCCTCGAGACGGCGGCGCTTCGTCCCAAAAGCTTCCTCCTAATTTTTTCCAGGGCAAAAGACTTCATATAGCAAAAGACGGGCACCGGAAGCTTGCCAGGGGGCCCACGAGGCAGGGGGCGTGCCCAGGGGGTAGGGCGCGCCCCCACCCTCGTGGATGGTTGGTGGCCCCCCTCTAGTACTTTCTTCACCTAATATTTTTTATATATTCAAAAACTGACTTTGATGGAGTTTCAGGACTTTTGGAGTTGTGCAGAATAGGTCTCTAATATTTGCTCCTTTTCCAGCCCAGAATTCCAGCTGCCGGAATTCTCCCTCTTCATGTAAACCATATAAAATAAGAGAGAATAGGCATACGTATTATGACATAATGTGTAATAACAGCCCATAATGCAATAAATATCGATATAAAAGCATGATGCAAATTGGACGTATCAACCACGGCCGCAACATGGACGGCGTTGGTCGCCACCTCCTCCTCCGGAGCCCTCGGCCTGGGCGTACAAAGGCAGCGGATACCCAGGGGGAAGCCGCTCATACCAAGGCCTCGACACCTCCGGCCTCACGACTACGTCGCGGCAGCGGGCCAGCCTCTTCTTTGGCGGAAGCGGCCCCGGCTCGTCGCGGGGAGCTTTTCCCTTCCCAGCGGCCGAGAATCTCCGTATCGGCGCCATTGGTGTCGCAGCTAGACGATGAAGCAAAGCGGAAGAGGAAGGAACGCGCAGCGAGAAAGAAGAGATGAGCAACAGGGGCTCCGCCCCCTCCTCATTTATAGTCAACAGGAGGCCAACCGCTGGCCTCCATGATCACAGGTAATGATGGTTTTCTCTGCATGCACCAGGGACTCGTCAAGTCGGGCAGTTGCCGAGGCAGCGTGGGGAAGCGGAAACACCCACGTCCCGTTAGTCGCCACGCGTCAATCAAGGCTGCAGATGGTTGGGGCTCGTGGCGGTCCACACTTGCCCTTTGGCTCTGCCTCGAAGCCAAGTCCGAGCGCGCCTTGGGCCCAGGGGCTACTGTCGGCATTCTGGGAACGGGGGTCCCCAGACTTGCCTGCCTGCAGCCCACGGCGTAGCTCCTCCAACGACCTGGTACGGCCCATCTTCACTAGCAAACACTCAAGACCCTCGCGAGGGGCCAAGCCTCATGAGGCAGATGACACAAGACCTTCTCAGGGGCGGCCTCACTAGGCTGGCTCGCGAGGAGCGGAGAGATCAAGGCGAGGGGCACCTCGTGAGGTTCCCGTGACGTGAGCCGTGATGACCAAGGCCAGGCAGGCGCCAGCGGGCGCAGAGTACCCGCTGCCTCTTTGGTGCTAAAGGGGCAAGCACAGGCGAGGAGTCCCGAGGCATCAGGCAAAGGTTTCCATATCGGTGCAATGAGACCGAGACCAGCAGGACAGTAGGACGGAGGTCATCGCGGAGCCCATGGCGGCATCACCACCAGAACCTTTGGCAGGCGAAGACCACCTTTTGTTAGGATAGCTTGTACTAACTGTCCCCCTTCAAATTGGTCGTTGTGGGATCCCTTCCCGCCTAACATTTGGGGAGAGGACCCGGGCCTCTATAAATAGGACTAGCCATCACCTTAGTGGGGGGGGATCGAGATCGTCCTCAACCACACAAGCTCACCGAGCCCAAGAACACCTCTCCTCAGGAGGCTGTTCTTCCCTTGTACTAGTTCATCCTCAACCTACAAGGCAATCCACCACACCACACTGGAGTAGGGTATTACACCACGTCGATGGCCTGAACCAATATAAACTCTTGTGTCCCCTGTTCTTCGAGTTGGACATGCTGAGCTTTGAGATAGTGGTGAGTGAGCGAGCTAGGGGGGAGAGATCTTCGTGTGCACCCCAGTGTTCAAACCTTAAGGGTTTTACCGGAACCCGAAATCCGACAGCGCCAGGTAGGGGCACGCAAGCTGTGAAAATCCGGTTATGGAGTCAACTTACCGACTCCCTCATCGCGATGGCTCGAGAAGAGAAGGCGACGTCAATCAGCCGCACTCTGGTGCCGTCCGCGGCTGCAACGACCATTGTCATGGCCGCAAAAAGCTAAGTCATGCACAACTTTGAACAATTTTTCTTAATATAAGGTTATTCTCCTTGAAAGATCTTGCTCTTTGTACGGAAAACCTGCACGCAATGGGACCCTTCCGCTATTGGCAACACCATTGTTCTGTTTCGAGTCCGCTCAACAGTTCAAGCGGCCGCGCTGAGGACGGCAAGGTGGCCTGCCCGCTATTAGCAACGCCCTTGCTCTGTTTTGAGTCCGCTCAACAGTTTAAGCGACTGCGCTAAGAACGGCAAGGTGGTTCGTCTGGCAACAATCGCCCCCCGGCAGGCTGCTAAGGATCCATCCTCAAGGCGCCATAGCATGGGTTTACGCACCGGCGAACCTATCCTACTAGGCGTAGGGTGCATACGTACTAAGAAAGATCAATACAGGAAGATAGCATGTTTCATCTTAAAGTACTGCAGAGTCATATTGCATCAATTTTTGTTGCGGTTCTAACTTAAGATAAAATTGTCTTGGTCATGAACTCGCAGCGGCAATGAGAAACGGGGTGCCTAGTCTTGGTGCTAGCCCTCCACCCTCCTGACTCCGTCGACGCGGCTGATGATGGGCTCGATACGCTCTTCGAGCGCCGCGAGGTCCACATCCTCCCGCAAGCTCTCCAGCGTGTCGGCAAAGTTGACGTTGGGGTTCCAGTATGCCACCTTGGTGAGGACCTTGGTCAGGGCGCCCCGGTAGAGCTTCCGGGCCTCATTGGCCAGAGAGGTCGCTCGGTTGGAACGGAGCTGCTCCAGGGCGTCGAGGACACCCTCGAAGAACAGGGTCAGCCTGGAGTTGGGGCTCACGTTCGGCTACTAGGAGTACCTGACTTTTGACATCCCCATGGCAGCTAGCTTCGTGGTGATCTTGCCAGCGACGTCGACGAGGCGGCTGATCCAGAGGTTTACGCCCTTCGCGTACTCCTTGTACTCGGCAGCGCCATCCCTCCGCAGCCTCTTCTCGTCCTCCAGGGCCTTAGTCAGGGTCTCCTCATGAGCCCCGGCCTCTGAAAACTTCCCCTCGAAGCCGTCCAGCTTCAACTTCAGATCGTTGATGGAGTCATTGGCCCTAGAGAGCAGATTGGCCTTGTCGGAGATGGCGACCTGCGCATCTGCCAGAGTGCGGTTGGCCGCGTCCCTCTCCTCCGTCAGCGCCGAGACTCTCTTCTTCAGCCCCTCCCGCTCCAGCTCCAGCTCCTTCACCTTGCCATCATGGACTAGGGCCTGAGCATCGAGTGCCTCCTTGTGCCTCTGCCCCAGCTCCTGGGTCCGCTGCGCGACGAGCTTCTCGATCTCCTCATCCTTGCCACGGAGTGTGGCCGCGAGGGAGCTTCTGGAAGTTGACGCTCATGGCCCGTAGAAGCTGCTCCTCTTGGGAACCGCCACCGCTGGCGCTCAGTTAATCAACAACCTGAAGCCTGGTGGTGGCGAGCGCCTCTTCTTCGAACACCTTCCCCTCGGTTGGCGCCCTAGTGCTCGCCATCCCTGGAAGATGGATGAACAGGTCGTCGCCCACCTTCAAGTACTTGCCCGGGCCAGGGGCTGGAGGGGAGGAAGGTTGGTCGTCAGCCACCCGCTCCCCGGCAGGCCTCTTGCCAGCCTCTTCGGCAGCAGCCTTGTTGGCCTCCCCGGCACGCCCCTTGGCGGCCTCCTCAGCGGCGGTCTTGGCGGCCTTAGCAATCTTGTCGGCCTCGGCCTCGGCGTGCTTGGTGACCTCCTCGATGACGGTATCAATATCCTCCTGGTCCATCGAGGGAGGGTCTGGATACCAAGATGGAGAATGATACGGGGCCAAAATCAAGGTTCAAGAAGAAGAAGAAGGAAACACCGGGACAGGAGGCAGGCCACGTACCCGCCAAGCTGGGAAGAAGTGGTTCCCTACCCGCCAACGTTCATTTCCGGGATGGAGCCACTTCCACCCAAGTTCACCTCCTCCTCCGTGCGTGTGGGCTTGGTGCTTGGTGCCCTTGTCGGGGACGCCCCTCTGGGCGGCGTGGTTGACGGGGGTGGCGTGTTGGGGGTGGCCCTCAGCGGCTCCTCCTGCTGCCGCTCTCCTCCTGTGAACCCAGCAAGATCAACACCAAGGGATCGTGCCCCAACACACACCGACGGGAAGTGAGTAGTGAACTCACGCTGGGGGCTAAAGCGGGGGCTGCGTCGGGGGCTGTCGTCCGGGCTGATCACCACCAACTCTGGCGTGCACGGAGGGCTCGCCAGGGGCTTGTCGCCCGTCGAGGCTCTGGCCCTCTTCGCCACCCTCTAGTTCAATGTCTCCGTGTCCCTGTGAGGATAACATCAAGTTAAAGGAGGATAGCACAGGCGTGGGGTCAGGAGATGATGGAGGGCGAAGTGCTTACTCGTCCTCCGCCTCCTCTTCCACTAGCCTCCTCTTCCTCTTCGGGCTGAAGGACCCAAGGTCAGAATTAACCTTCGAGGTGCCATCCGAAGGAGGAGGAGAAGGGGATAGGATCCGGCGCCGTGGATGAGGAGGAAGCGACCGCCTTTTTCTTCGCTACCGCGGTTTTTACCGCCTTCTTCGCTGCCGCGGCCTTCATCGCCACGGCTCTCATCTGGCGCACGGGCTGCTCCTGGACCTATTGCCGCTGCACAGTCCTGCCGAGCCGGACTGGCTCGCCGGAGCTGGCCCGCCGCAGGACGCGCCTCTTCCCTGTGGCCGAGGGGTCGACAGCCTCGGCCTCTAATTCGACCGACTCCTCGACCACGTCTTCAATGAGGGGTGCCCCGGCGCCAACACTGCTAGCCTCCCCAGCAGACTCCGCCCATCCGGCGAGCTCTTTCTCCTCCGCGGTCGCGTCGGCCTCGTCCTCCACGGTGCCGGCGCTGCCAGCCTCCTTGGCGAGCGCCGCATCCGCCACCCTAGTGGCGATGTAGTCCAGCTCCTCCTTGGTGGTGTCGCGGATGAGCAGCGGCTCGTCGCGGACATAATTCTCCGACAATTTGTCAAAGAACGCCTGCACCTCCTCCGCTTCCGGCTCGACCCAGAGCGGATTGAGGTCGTGTGCGTTGAAGTCCGGCATCATGGTAATGATGGCGGTCTAGCGAGAGTTTTTGCTCAATGGGACCACGCCCGCCAGCAACCCAAAAAGAGATGCCTCGACGGCCTTGCCGGCCTTCTCGGCTCTGCTGGTCCTCTCAGCCCTGCTGTCATCACTCACCTTGAGCTGGAAGAGCCTCTGGCAGAAGTGAGCATGCCCCATCACCCTGAAGTTGTGCTTCAAGCCAGGGCGGAGCCTCATGACATCAGGCACGTTCCTGTAGTCCCAGGCCGGCCTCCCCTTGTTGTGCAGTGGGGCAATCCGGCGGCGGATGAAATCAGCCTCAATCATTTTGAGGGTGAGCCCGGCCACTGTGAGCCGGTTGATCCTAGTGGTGTCGACCAAGAGCTTCTTGTCATTGGCGTCGAGGTCGCTCCAGTCCTTGCGGCGGACCGGCGGACTCCGGCGAACCCGGCTCCCGTGGATCCTCCTCCTCGATCCAGCACCACCGGCTCCAGCACTCGTCCCACCTCTCATTCCGGGTGCCCTCCGGGTACGTGCCCTTCTCCTGAGACCTTGGGATCCAAGTGATGCAGCCGGAGATGGCTCCCCCTGGCTGGATGCGAGGGTAGAAGTAGTGGCGGAAGAGCGCCGTGCTGGGGAGCACTCCGGCGAAGCCCTCATAGAGATGGGCGAAGAAGGCCATGCACGCCACGACATTCGGCATAAGATCCAGAAGACGGAAGCTGTAGGTGTGCATGACGTCGTTGAAGAAATCAGAGAAAGGGGGCAGAGCCCGCAAGAGAAGTAGTCAACAAATAAGGGGTACCGATTTGGGCCGGCCTTGGCGAAATTGGCAGGGACGATGCGCGTGGTGGGGGTGCCCCGTCGTCTCCCTCCCCCACAGAGGCCTGAAGTAGTCCCTGAGATGGACTGCATCGACCATCGAGGGAAAGTAGGCATGCTGCGTCCGCAGCGCCGCCAACTCACTCTCCGGCGCCTCCTTCTCCCCGACATCCTTGGCCACCCCCTTGCCTTTGCCTGTCTTGGGCGCCATGGCGACGGAGGGGATGGAGGATTAAGGGCAGTGAGGGCACAGCGGCGGCGAACAAAGGCAAGAGCTTGAGAAAGAAGAAGGGAGCGGCGGTTCCGAGATTGGGGAAGGCACAGGGGGTAAATGAGCAGCTCGCCTGTAGTTTTCTCTTTTTATGGGGAAGGCACGGGCCGCCTCTTTACCATTTACCATGATGTGACGCAAGCGTGCATCAACCGCCCCACGCATGACCCCCACGTCACACATTCAATACGGGTCATGGGGAAGCGCTACTAGCGAGGGAGTTACCGCGGTAAACCTCCGCCACACGTACCCGCGGACCGTTCTGGGCCTGACCCAATAACGCTCCGCGCTTATATGTGGCCCAGGCTCAGGGGCTCCTGTCGGTGTACAAAAGTAGGGGTCCTTTTTGTACCCCTTTACTTATGCGCGGGCAGTCGCAGCCACACGCCTGCGGCCGCGCTTGGCGGGATAGAAGAGGAAGCAAAGACACAAGACTACAAGAGCAACGCCAAGACAAAGGCGCGAGGAGCGAAGGGACAAGGTGGGTTCTCCCCGGCAGGAGCCTTGTTGGGGCAGCTTACGTAAACCTAGCAAGGGCCTTCCCGGAGCAACCTGCCCAACACCAGCAGAGCCGCCACCCTTGAGCCTAAGAGTTCCGACACCATCAACAACATTGGAACCGAGGCTCGGGAGGCGCCTGCATGGTGGCATGCAGATCTTTGTAAAGACCAAGAACCTACAAGACTAGATGAGAACCAGAAGATGGAAACCCCGGAAAGATCCTTGCCGGGGACGCTCACAAGACCCCCGACAAGACCCTCGCCGGGGACACCTGCGAGACCCCAGCAAGGCCCTTGCCGGGGCCCCGGCAAGAACCTTGCCAGAGACATCTGCGGGGCCGCAGCCAGGCCGCCACCTGCCAAGGCTCCACCGCCGTTCCAACACAAAAGTCAACCCGCCAACAAGGCAGGCACCTGCGTGGCGACGTGCAGCTTCCAGGCCAACTCAGCAAGCACCTGCGTGGTGCCATGCAGATCTTCGTGAAGACTCTGCCACCGCACCAACTCAGCAGCCAGCCAGTCAGCATGGCATTGCACGCCTAGTCAGCCTGGACGCGCGTTGGAGCAAGGCGAAGCGGCGACGGACAGGACGAGTTTCCTTGCCGTCCCCGATCAAGTGAGAGGGCACATCGGTAGCGCATTAAATGCGTTTGTCCTACGGTGCCAGGGGATAGACTTGTGTGCAGTACAAACTTTCCACCTCCTGTGTGCCACTGTGGCGCCCCCCTTTGGCTTTAAAAGGAGGCCCGAGGCATACTGGAGGAGGATTCAGACTTTTTGGACCCTGCACGCTTTGTAGCTAGTCCAAGAACACCAGATAAACACAAACCACCAGGAGTAGGGTATTACGCACCACTTGCGGCCCGAACCTGGATAAATTCCCCGTGTTGATCTTCTAAACCCGCTCTTCCCACAGCCCCACGCCCGCCAACCATAGAAGGGATTCCCCGTGATCCCATAGGTGTCGTTTCCACCGACAAACTCACTGAGCACACTCTCAATATTGATCCTAAATTTAAGCCGGTCAAGCAATTCCTTCGTCGTTTCAATGAGGACAGGCGCAAGGCCATTGGAGAAGAGGTGACCCAGCTCTTAGCAGCCGGGTTCATTGTTGAAGTTTTACATCCTGAGTGGTTGGCTAACCCGGTGCTAGTACTTAAGAAAAATGGCACTTGGTGTATGTGTGTGGATTACACATACCTTAACAAAGCTTGCCTAGCTGATCCTTTTGCTCTTCCCCGTATTGATCAGATCATTGATGCTATGGCGGGTTGTGAGCGATTGAGCTTCTTAGATGCTTATTCTAGTTATCAACAGATCAAGATGGCAGTTAAAGACCAGGAGAAAACATCTTTTATCACGCCCTTTGGGGCTTTCTGCTATGTGTCTATGCCTTTTGGGCTCAAGAGTGCCCAGGCGACTTATCAGCGTTGTGTTCAGAATTTTCTTCACAACCAGATAGGACGCAATGTTCATGCTTATGTGGATGATACTTTTGTGAAGTCTAGAAAGAAGGAGACCTTGCTAGATGATTTGAAGGAGACCTTTGATAACCTCCGGGTCTACAAGATGATGCTTAACCCGGCCAAATGTGTTTTTGGTGTGCCTACATGCAAGCTCTTGGGTTTTCTGGTTTCTGAGAGAGGTATTGAAGCTAACCCGGAGGAAAACAGGACTATTACTTCATTGGCTAAGCCGGCGTGTGATACGTCTCCAACGTATCTATAATTTTTGATTGCTCCATGCTATATTATCTACTGTTTTGGACAATATTGGGCTTTATTATACACTTTTATATTATTTTTGGGACTAACCTATTAATCGGAGGCCCAACCCAGAATTGCTATTTTTTGCCTATTTCACAGTTTCGCAGAAAAAGAATATCAAACGGACTCCAAACGGAATGAAACCTTCGGGAGCGTGATTTTTGGAACGAACATGATCCAGGAGACTTGGACCCTACGTAAGAGAAGCTTCCAGGAGGCCACGAGGTAGGGGGGCGCCCACCCCCCAGGGCGCGCCCTCCACCCTCGTGGGCCCCACGTTGCTCCACCGACGTACTTCTTCCTCCTATATATACCTACGTACCCCCAAATGATCAGATACAGAGCCAAAAACCTAATTCCACCGCCGCAACCTTCTGTACCCACGAGATCCCATCTTGGGGCCTGTTCCGGAGCTCCACCGGAGGGGGCATCCATCACAGAGGGCTTCTACATCAACACCATAGCATCTCCGATGAAGTGTGAGTAGTTTACCTCAGACCTTCGGGTCCATAGTTAGTAGCTAGATGGCTTCTTCTCTCTTTTTGGATCTCAATACAAAGTTCTCCCCCTCTCTCATGGAGATCTATTCGATGTAATCTTCTTTTTGCGGTATGTTTGTTGAGACCGATGAATTGGGGGTTTATGATCAAGTTTATCTATGAACAATATTTGAATCTTCTCTGAATTCTTTTATGTATGATTGGTTATCTTTGCAAGTCTCTTCGAATTATCAGTTTGGTTTGGCCTACTAGATTGATCTTTCTTGCAATGGAAGAAGTGCTTAGCTTTGGGTTCAATCTTGCGGTGTCCTTTCCCAGTGACAGTAGGGGCAACAAGGCACATATTGTATTGTTGCCATCGAGGATAACAAGATGGTTTTTTTATCATATTGCATGAATTTATCCCTCTACATCATGTCATCTTGCTTAAGGCGTTACTCTGTTTCCATGAACTTAATACTCTAGATGCATGCTGGATAGCGGTCGAGGAGTGGAGTAATAGTAGTAGATGTAGGCAGGAGTCGGTCTACTTGTTTCCATGAACTTAATACTCTAGATGCATGCTGGATAGCGGTCTTTTGTTTGCTTATAAAATGCCTATGCATAGGAAGTATGTTAGACTTAGATGTGTTTTTCATGTGTTTTATGATGCTCTCTTTGTGCTTCAATTCTTGTCTTTCATGTGAGCATCATTGAAATCTCAATGCCTAGCTAGGGGCGTTAAACGGTAGCGCTTGTTGGGAGGCAACCCAATTTTATTTTTATTCCTTGCTTTTTGTTCCTGTATAGTAATAAATAATTCATCTAGCCTCTGTTTGGATTTGTTTTTATATTTTAATTAGTGTTTGTGCCAAGTAGAAAAAAATAGGATCTTCTTGGGTGATAGTTGTTTGATCTTGCTGAAAAAGACAGAAACTTTGTGCTCACGAAAATAATTTTAACATTCACCAGCACATGATAAATTGCTAATTCGTTTTGAAGTACATCAATATACGAATTATCCAGGTTTTTCTAGTTTTTCAGAATTTTTGGAGTTCCATAAGTATTCAAACAAATCTGATTGCGACAGACTGTTCTGTTTTTGACAGATTCTATTTTTCGTGTGTTGTTTGCTTATTTTGATGAATCTATGGCTAGTATCAGGGGGTATGAACCATAGGGAAGTTGTAATACAGTAGGTTTAAGACCAATATAAATAAAGAATGAGTTCATTACAGTACCTTTAGGTGGTGATTTGTTTTCTTATACTAATGGAGCTCATGAGATTTTCTGTTGAGTTTTGTGTTGTGAAGTTTTCAAGTTTTGGGTAAAGATTTGATGGATTTTGAAATAAGGAGTGGCAAGAGCCTAAGCTTGGGGATGCCCAAGGCACCCCAAGGTAAAATTCAAGGACAACCAAAATCCTAAGCTTGGGGATGCCCCGGAAGGCATCCCCTCTTTCGTCTTCGTCCATCGGTAACTTTACTTGAGGCTATATTTTTCTTCACCACATGATATGTGTTTTGCTTGGAGCGTCTTGTATGATTTGAGTCTTTGCTTTTTAGTTTACCACAATCATCCTTGCTGTACACACCTTTTGGAGAGACACACATGAATCAGAATTTATTAGAATACTCTATGTGCTTCACTTATATCTTTTGAGCTAGATAATTTTGCTCTAGTGCTTCACTTATATCTTTTAGAGCACGGTGGTGGTTTTATTTTATAGAAATTATTGATCTCTCATGCTTCACTTATATTATTTTGATAGTCCTTTAGAACAGCATGGTAATTTGCTTTGTCTATAAAATTAGTCCTAATATGATAGGCATCCAAGATGTGTATAATAAAAACTTTCATAAAATGTGCATTGAATACTATGAGAAGTTTGATACTTGATGATTGTTTTGAGATATGAAGATGGTAATATTAGAGTCGTGCTAGTTGAGTAGTTGTGAATTTGAGAAATACTTGTGTTGAAGTTTGCAAGTCCCGTAGCATGCATGTATGGTAAATGTTGTGTGACAAATTTGAAACATGAGGTGTTCTTTGATTGTCATCCTTATGAGTGGCGGTCAGGGACGAGCGATGGTCTTTTCCTACCAATTTATCCCCCTAGGAGCATGCGTGTAGTGCTTGGTTTTTGATGGCTTGTAGATTTTTGCAATAAGTATGTGAGTTCTTTATGACTAATGTTGAGTCCATGGATTATACGCACTCTCACCTTTCCATCATTGCTAGCCTCTTCGGTACCGTGCATTGCCCTTTCTCACCTTGAGAGTTGGTGCAAACTTCCCCGGTGCATCCAAACCCGTGATACGATACGCTCTGTCACACATAAACCTCCTTATATCTTTCTCAAAACAGCCACCATACCTACCTATTTTGGCATTTCCATAGCCATTCCGAGATATTGTAACATCCCAAATTTTCAATTTGGAATGTTATACATTCGATCATCATGCATAACATATTTTATTGCATTTTGTTTTGCGATCCTAGAAATTCTACGCAACTCAAGGACCCACGGAGATAGTTGGGGATTTCGTATTTTCATATTTGGGTTTTCTCAAATTTTGAAAATAGGATCATTTTTTTTAATTATTTTCTCTCCGAAAATATTTCATATCAAATATATGAGAGGGGATAATATGACTTCTCCAAAAATAATGAAATATTGGAGGAAAAATATTAAAAGCAAATATTTGATTTTATTTGGATTTTATTTGAATTAGGAAAAATTTGTGTTTTTCAAAATTGCATTTTAGGCACAAATAAATGTTCATCTTGTCCGGCTTATTTTTAGAGGACGGGGAAAATCTATTTCGGGATTTTGGGAGTCTGTTTAGTATTTATTTTCTTTCTTTTTCTGCACGTCTGATTTATAAAAAATGAACCGACCTACCGGACCGTGTCCGGCTAGGACTCTGGCCCGGCCAGCCTTTATAAGCCGGGAAGCCGAGCCCCGCAGCCCAGCCCGAGCCGCCCGCCCGCCCCGCGAAACCCTAGCCGCCGCCGCCGTTGCCGCTGCCCGCCGACGTAGCCGCCCCGCGCCGCCGTCTGTCCCGCCGCCGCCCGTAGCCGCCGTCGCCGGAGCTCCGCCGCCCTTCGCCAGACCTCGCCGCCGCTGGAGGTAGCCACCCGCGCCGCCGCCGGTTTTCTTCGGAAAACCGTGGGTTTTTTTGGAAACCACGGTTTGTTTTTTTATATAGATCGGTTTAGTTTTTTCCAGTTCGTCTGTACGTTCGTTTTAGCGAACAGTTTTCGTCGTTTAACCGCAGACAGCGTCTTGTATGATTTGAGTCTTTGCTTTTTAGTTTGCCACAATCGTCCTTGCTGTACACACCTTTTGAGAGAGACACGCTTGAATCGTGATTTATTAGAATACTCTATGTGCTTCACTTATATCTTTTGAGCTAGGAAAAATTGCTCTAGTGCTTCACTTATATCTTTTTAGAGCACGGCGGTGATTTTATTTTATAGAAATTGATGAACTCTCGTACTTCACTTATATTATTTTGAGAGTCTTTAAAACAGCATGGTAATTTGCTTTGTTTATAAAATTAGTCCTAATATGATAGGCATCCAAGAGGGATATAATAAAAACTTTCATATAAAGTGCATTGAATACTATGAGAAGTTTGATTCCTTATGATTGTTTTGAGATATGAAGATGGTGATATTAAAGTCATGGTAGTGAGTAGTTGTGAATTTGGGAAATACTTGTGTTAAAGTTTGTGAGTCCCGTAGCATGCACGTATGGTGAACCGTTATGTGATGAAGTCGGAGCATGATTCATTTATTGATTGTCTTCCTTATGAGTGGCCGTCTGGGACGAGCGATGGTCTTTTCCTACCAATCTATCCCTCTAGGAGCATGCGCGTAGTACTTTGTTTCGATGACTAATAGAATTTTGCAATTAGTATTTGAGTTCTTTATGAGTAAATGTTGAGTCCATGGATTATACGCACTCTCACCTTTCCGCCATTGCTAGCCTCTCTAGTACCGTGCAACTTTCGCCGGTACCATAAACCCACCATATACCTTCCTCAAAACAGCCACCATACCTACCTATTATGGCATTTCCATAGCCATTCCGAGATATATTGTCATGCAACTTTCCACCGTTCTGTTTATTATGACACGCTTCATCACTGTCATATAGCTTTGCATGATCATGTAGTTGACATCGTATTTGTGGCAACGCCACCATTCATAATTCCTTCATACATGTCACTCTTGATTCATTGCACATCCCGGTACACCGCCGGAGGCATTCACATAGAGTCATATTTTGTTCTAAGTATCGAGTTGTAATTCTTGAGTTGTAAGTAAATAAAAGTGCGATGATCTTCATTATTAGAGCATTGTCCCATGTGAGGGAAGGATGATGGAGACTATGATTCCCCCACAAGCTTCGTTTTAGTATAACTTTTCGCTCGTTTATCGGAATCAGGCGATTCAAGCGCCTAGAGTTTCGTCTCGAAACCCTCTTTCTGATTAACCAACTCAAACAAGTTTTAGCTACTGTAAAATTTGACTTAGGTCCAGATTAGGAAACGAAGCTTGTTTCTTTCACCGTTTGAGTTTCGTTGCTTCGTTCGATTTGATCCTTTTTGCAAACCGGAGTTCTTAAGTTGAACTTTCTGGTTCGATCTCTTATATGAGTTTTACCCGTGCACCCTTGCTTGATTGCTTATGTATGTATTGTTTGTTTGCGATAGAGTACCCGGAGTGCGAAGCGTGCTACTACGAGTCTCTAGGTTTCACGAATCATCAGCAAGGCAAGTAACACTTTGATCATACCTCTTTACCACCCAGTTTTATTGCATTAGAACAATCCTCAAACTATTGCATGATTAGGATCTGATTAAAATGTGGGTTTTGGGAAGTAGATGAGGTAGTACCTATTGCCCTGTTTATATCAAACCATTGGGAGTTACTTCTACGTTTGCTTATATTGCTATGCTATTCTCGTAGATGTGGATTAGGTTTGAGTGGATTTTTCCATGACGGATGTGAGATTGTTAATTAATGGTTCAACTTAAGGTGGCTACTTTAATTTACATCTGGGTGGATTGAGGCACCTGGAGAACCCAGTGTTGCCTGTATTTTTGGATATCCCGGAGTACCCGTGTGATCATCCTATGGACCGCCACCCAGACTCAAAGGGATCATGAGATTTTTCATGCCAGAAACTTCCGTGTGCAGCCACAAGCTATTATGGGCTCTAGCATAGTTGAGTAGGTTACATGACCTCTTGAAGAGGTGGGCTAGCAGATGTAGGGGAAAGTAGGTGTAACTGTCCACCCGGAGTAAAGAGTATTGTTTCTGAAAGACTGTGTCTCGGTCATCCATTTCTCAAACACCATGTAGTGCGAGAAATCAAGCGGAGGCGATCGAGTCTTGTGGGGAAAAGTGTGCAAACCTCTGCAGAGTGTACAATCTAATCATGGTTAGCCGTGTCCCCGGTTATGGACATCTTGAGTATCTAGTTCTTGGATTATCATGTGAATCTCATCATCATGTTACTTAATTTAATTTGATTGGGTTAATCACGTTCTTAATTGGGATTGAGTTGGAGGTACCTTCTCAATGTTTAACAACCACCATGATAGTTAAATAAAATTTGTTCCTTTGTGGTAGGGAAAAACTGGCTTTTCGCAAAACCATAACCATAGAGCTTTCCACGAGCCAAATATGCATGTAGTGATAGCATTAATCTGTTCATTACTCTCTATGTGTTACATTGCCAGCATATTCCATGTGCTGACCCGTTTTTGGGCTGCAACGTATCATGTTGCAGACTTTTCAGACGACGAGTAAGGTGCCATTGGTCGTGGTCTTATACTCAGTGATGCCGTTGGAGTTGATGGACTCACTTTATCTTCCAAGCCTTCCGCTGTTATCGTTTTAGATGGCCTTAAGCCATATTTATTGTAATAAGTTCTCTTTTTGAGACATTCGATGTAATAAGTGTGTGATTGCTACTCTGTTATAAATCCTTCAAGTACTGTGCGTGTCAGCATTACCGATCCAGGGATGACACTGATGCACCGAGACTAGACTGTCTGAGGTCTGGTCGCTACAGATATATTGCCTTGCATGATCATGTAGTTGACATCGTATTTGTGGCAAAGCCACCATGCATAATTTATATACATGTCACTCTTGATTCATTGCCCATCCCGGTACACCGCCGGACACACTCATATCGAGTCATATTTTGTTCTAGTATCGAGTTGTAATCATTGAGTTGTAAATAAATAGAAGTGTGATGATCATCATTAATAGAGCATTGTCCCAAAAAAAGAGAAAGGCCAAAAAAAGAGAGGCCCAAAAAAAGAGAAATGAAATAAAAGGGACAATGCTACTATCCTTTTTTTCCACACTTGTGCTTCAAAGTAGCACCATAATCTATACGATAGAGAGTCTCTTATTTTGTCACTTTCATATACTAGTGGGAATTTTTCATTATAGAACTTGGCTTGTATATTCCAACAATGGGCTTCCTCAAAAGCCCTAGGTCTTCGGGAGCAAGCAAGTTGGATGCACACCCACTTAGTTTCTTTTGTTGAGTTTTGTTACATTTATAGCTCTAGTGCATCCCTTGCATGGAAATCCCTACTCCAAGCATTGACATCAATTGATGGGTATCTCCCTAGCCCGTTGATTAGCCGCATCAATGTGAGACTTTCTCCTTTTTTGTATTCTCCACACAACCCCCATCATTATACTCTATTCCACCCATAGTGCTATGTCCATGGCTCACGCTCATGTATTGCGTGAAAGTTGAAAAAAGTTTGAGATTACTAAAGTATGAAACACTTGCTTGGCTTTTCATCGGGGTTGTGCATGATGAGAGCATTTTTGTGTGAAGAAAATGAAGCATAGCCAAACTATATGATTTTGTAGGCATAAGCTTTCTTTGGCCATGTTATTTTGAGAAGACATAATTGCTTAGTTGGTATGCTTGAAGTATTATTATTTTTATGTCAATATTAAACTTTTATCGCGAATCTTTCGGATCTGAACATTCATGCCACAATAAAGAGAATTACTTAGAAAATTATGTTAGGTAGCATTCCACATCAAAAATTCTGTTTTTTATCATTTACCTACTCGAGGACGAGCAAGAATTAAGCTTGGGATGCTTGATACGTCTCCAATGTATCTACAATTTTTTATTGTTCCATGCTATTATATTATCTGTTTTGGATGTTTAATGGGCTTTATGATGCACCTTTATATTATTTTTGGGACTAACCTCTTAACCGAAGGCCCAGTGCAAATTGTTGTTTTTTTGCCTATTTTAGTGTTTCGCAAAAAAGGAATATCAGACAGAATCCAAACGGAATGAAACCTTAGCGAGGATCGTTTTTGGAACAAACGCAATCCAAGATACTTGGAGTGGACGTCAAGGAAGCAACGAGGCGGCCACGAGGTAGGGAGGCGCGCCCAGGGGGTAGGCGCGCCCCCACCCTCGTGGGCCCCTCGTGGCTCCACCGACCTACTTCTTTCGCCTATATATACTCATATACACCGAAAACATCCGAGAGCACCACGAAACCCTATTTCCACCGCAGCAACCTTTTGTACCCATGAGATCCCATCTTGGGGCCTTTTCCGGCGCTCCGCCGGAGGGGGAATCAATCACGGGAGGACTTCTACATCAACACCATAGCCTCTCCGATGATGTGTGAGTAGTTTACCACAGACCTTCGTGTCCATAGTTATTAGCTAGATGGCTTCTTCTCTCTCTTTGGATCTCAATACAAAGTTCTCCTTGATCTTCTTGGAGATCTATTCGATGTAATTCTTTTTGCGGTGTATTTGTCGAGATCCGATGAATTGTGGGTTTATGATCAAGATTATCTATGAACAATATTTGATTCCTCTCTGAATTCTTAGATGAATGATTTAATATCTTTGCAAGTCTCTTCGAATTATCAGTTTGGTTTGGCCTACTAGATTGATCTTTCTTGCAATGGGAGAAGTGCTTAGCTTTGGGTTCAATCTTGCGGTGTCCTTTCCCAGTGACAGCAGGGGCAGCAAGGCACGTATTGTATTGTTCCATCAAGGATAAAAAGATGGGGTTTATATCATATTGCTTGAGTTTATCCCTCTACATCATGTCATCTTGCCTAATGCGTTACTCTGTTCTTATGAACATAATACTCTAGATGCATGCTGGATAGCGGTCGATATGTGGAGTAATAGTAGTAGATGCAGAATTGTTTCGGTCTACTTGTCACGGACGTGATGCCTATATACATGATCATGCCTAGATATTCTCATAACTATGAGATTTTCTATCAATTGCTTGACAGTAATTTGTTCACCCACCGTAGATTATGCTATCTTGAGAGAAGCCACTAGTGAAACCTATGGCCCCCGGGTCTATCTTCCATCATATTAATCTCCCATCAACTAGCTATTTCTGTCACCGTTTATTTTTGCAATCTTTACTTTTCAATCTATACAACAAAAATACCAAAATTATTTATCTTATTATCTCTATCAGTTCTCTCTTTTGCAAGTGGCCGAGAAGGGATTGACAACCCCTTATCGCGTTGGTTGCAAGGTTCTTGATTGTTTGTGCAGGTACGAGGGACTTACATGTAGTCTCCTACTGGATTGATACCTTGGTTCTCAAAAACTGAGGGAAATACTTACGCTACTTTGCTGCATCACCCTTTCCTCTTCAAGGGAAAACCAACGCATGCTCAAGAGGTAGCACCTGCTCAATGAGCATAGCTGTGCTTACCCTCTTGATCAGGCTTACATGCCTTCTCGCAGGTCACTTGGGGGCTTCCTGCTCAATGAGCATAGTTATGCTTATCCTCCTTATTTGGCTTACATGCCTTCTCACGGGTCACTTAGGGGCTTCCTGCTCAATGAACATAGCAGTGCTTACCCTATTGATCAGGATTACATGCCTTCTCGTAGGTCACTTGGGGCCTTCCTGCTCAATGAGCATAGCTATGCTTACCCTCTTGATCGGCTTACATGCTAGGTGTAAAAACACCAAATTCCGGGTTGTCCGGCCTGTATGTTGTTGATTACTCCGCCCAGGTAATCCTGGAATGACCCACCATACTCTTGACAGTCAATCTTTAAAATAAGACCCTGAACTTGTTAAAGTTAAAATGGTGGTTTGTCATGTGAGGGTCGGCTTACAGATGTGCAGGAATTAACTTAGTGGCTGTGCGGCCCATGAAAGCACTTGAAGTTTTAGGCATGGCGGCCTATGAAAGCCTTATTTTTCTAGATTTATGTATTTTCTGAAAATTTTGGATTCATATCCTTCTTCCATATTAATATATGGTTTTTGCAATTCAGGCCATGTAGCCTTGATTCTTTGACTTATGCTTAAGCATATTGGGTTGATAACCCGCCCAGATAAGCAGACTTTAAGTCGGCAGGATGATTTGCCTTGAATAAATTCAAGTCATGATTTTTTCATATTTATGGGTTAATATCCATGCTGGATTACAATCATTACAGCGTCATTATGACATCAGTCTACATTTATGACTTTTTCATATTTGAATAGATATTTAGGGTTTTTCTAACCTGCCCTGCCTTCAACTTTAAGTCACCGGCATATTTCCGGCTTAAATAGCCTTTAGTATTTTTTATCAAAGACCATTATATCAGGGTTTTTTCAAAGATATTTGTGACCCGCCTTGGCGTAAACCACCAGGGCATATGTTGTTTCCTTGGGTACGGGAAGTATGATGATGCTTGATTTGATCCACATAACTGATAATATTATACGCACAAGTGGCGGGTGATAAAAATCAAGCACGGCGGTTTAAACATTCAAAGGATAACACATGCACGATGGCATGGCAGATCATTGTTTCAACTAGTCTATTACAAGGCTTCCCAAAGCCCAAATGATTAAGAGTTTTTCAAAGAGATGCGCCACGCCGCTGTCTGAGAGCTGCCCCTTGGATCAGTTGTTTTGGTCCTGGCGAGTTGAAGCCTCCAGGTTATCCTGTGCCGGTTCTTCTTCTTTGTCTACCGTCTGGAAGTCAGGTGATGTCCACTCGATGCCAATTACGGCTTTGAACATAGCTTCATCATCTATAAGTGTGGATGGATCAACATCAAGAGCAAAAGTATGCTTACGTATTGGAGGAATGAGATCCACAATCTCATAAGCCAGCGCTTTCACTTTCATGTTCTCCATTGTATAAGTGATACATCTCCAACGTATCTATAATTTTTTATTATTCCATGCTATTATATTACCTGTTTTGGATGTTTTATATGCATTAATATGCTATTTTATATGATTTTTGGGACTAACCTATTAAGCCAAAGCCCAGTGCCAGTTCCTGTTTTTTCCTTGTTTTAGAGTTTCGCAGAAAAGGAATACCAAACGGAGTCCAAACGGAATGAAACTCTCGCGATGATTTTTCTTGGACCAGAAGACATCCAGAGGGCTTGGAGTGCACGTCAGGAAAGCCACGAGGCGGCCACAAGGTCGGGAGGCGCGCCTAGGGGGTAGGGCGCACCCCCCACCCTTGTGGGCCCCTCATGACTCCACTGACCTATTTCTTCCGCCTATATAATTTCAAATATCCCAAAACCTACCAGGGGAACCACGAAACCACTATTCCACTGTCGCAACCTTCTGTACCCGTGAGATCCCATCTAGGGGCCTTTTTCGGTATCCTGCCGGAGGGGGATTCGATCACGGAGGGCTTCTACATCAACACCATTCCCTCTCTGATGAAGCGTGAGTAGTTTACCGCAGACCTACGGGTCCATAGCTAGTAGCTAGATGGCTTCTTCTCTCTCTTTGATTCTCAGTACAAAGTTCTCCTCGATGTTCTTGGAGATCTATTCAATGTAATACTTTTTTGCGGTGTGTTTGCCGAGATCCGATGAATTGTGGATTTATGATAAGCTTATCTATGAATATTATTTGAATCTCCTCTGAATTCTTATATGCATGATTTGATATCTTTGCAAGTCTCTTCTAACTATCGATTTGGTTTGGCCAACTAAATTGGTTTTTCTTGCAATTGGAGAAGTGCTTAGTTCTGCGTTCAATCCTACGGTGTCCTTTCCCAGTGACATTAGGGGCAGCAAGGCATGTATTGTATTGTTGCCATCGAGGATAACAAGATGTGGTTTTCATCATATTGCTTGAGTTAATTCCTCTACATCATGTCATCTTGCTTAATGCGTTATTCTATTCTTATGAACTTAATACTCTAGATATGCATGACGGATAGCGGTCGATGTGTGGATTAATAGTAGTAGATGCAAAATCGTTTCGGTCTACTTGACACGGACATGATGCCTATATTCATGATCATTGCCTTAGATATTGTCATAACTTTGCGCTTTTCTATCAATTACTCGGCATTAATTTGTTCACCCACCATAATATTTTCTATCTTGAGAGAAGCCTCTAGTGAAACCTATGGCCCCCGGGTCTATTTTCCATCATATAAGTTTCCGATCTACAATTTTAGTTTCCTATTTACTTTTTTTTGCAATATTTTACTTTCTGTTCCATAAACCAAAAATATTACTTTTCCGTTTATCCATCTATATCGGATCTCACTTTGCAAATAACCGTGAAGGGATTGACAACCCCTTTGTCGCGTTGGGTGCAAGTTGGTGTTTGTTTGTGCATGTATTCGGTGGCTTGTTGCGTTGTCTCCTACTGGATTGATACCTTGGTTGTCAAAAGTCGAGGGAAATACTTACTCTACTTTGCTGCATCACCCTTTCCTCTTCAAGGGAAAAACCAATGCAAGCTCAAGAGGTAGCATGAAGAATTCCTGGCGCCGTTGCCGGGGAGATCTATGCCAAGCTGAGACATACCAAGTACCCATCATAAACTCTCAACCCTCGCATTACATTATTTGCCATTCGCCTCTCATTTTCCTCTCCCCCACTTCTAAAATGAATTTCGAAAAGACTCGCCTTTTCTTCGCCCTTCTTCCATTCGTCTTCTTTGTTTGCTTTTTGTGTGCTCGTGTGTTGAATTGCTTGCTTTGTCACAATGGCTCAAGATAATACCAAACCGTGTTACTTTTCCAATACCAGCAACAATGATTTTATTAGTACTTCGATCGCTCTCGCTACTAATGCGGAATCTTGTGAAATTAATACCGCTTTGCTGAATCTTGTTATGAAAGATCAGTTTTCCGGCCTTCCCAAAGAAGATGCCGCATCCCATCTTAATAATCCCATTGATTTGTGTGATATGCAAAATAAAAAGATGTGGATAATGATATTATTAAATTAATGTTTTTCCGTTCTCACTTTGAGATCATGCTAAAACTTGGTTTTCATCTTTGCCTAGAAATAGTATTGATTCATGGAATAAGTGCAAAGATGCTTTTACTTCAAAGTATTTTCCTCCCGCTAAGATCATCTCCCTTAGGAACGATATTAATTTTAAGCAAGTTGATCATGAACATGTTGCACAATCTTTGGAGAGGATGAAATTGATGATACAAAATTGCCCTACTCATGGTTTGAATTTGTGGATGATTATAGAAATTTTTTATGCCAAATTGAATTTTGCTTCTAGAAATCTTTTAGATTTGGCCGCGGGAGGTACTTTTATGGAAATTACTTTGGAGAAGCTTCTAAACTCCTAGATAATATTATGGTTAATTATTCTCAATGGCATACCGAAAGATCTTCCACTAGTAAAAAAAGTGCATGCGATTGAAGAGATTAATGTTTTGAGTGGAAAGATGGACGAGCTTATGAAATTATTTGCTAGGAAGAGTGCTCCTACTGATCCTAATGATATGCCTTTGTCTAGTTTGATTGAGAATAATAATGAATCTATGGATGTGATTTTTTTTGGTAGGAACAATTTTGGTAATAACGCGTATAGAGGTAATTTTAATCCTAGGCCGTTTCCTAGCAATTCCTCTAATAATTATGGTAATTCATACAACAATCCTTGTGGAAATTATAATAAGATGGCCTCTTATTTTGAGAATATTATTAAAGACTTAATGAGTTCGCAAAAGAATTTCACTGCTTTGATTGAAGAAAAATTGCTTAAGATTGATGATTTGGGTAGGAACGTGAATAGAATTTCTCTTGATGTTGATTCTTTGAAACTTAGATCTATTCCACCTAAACATGATATCAATGAGTCTCTCAAATCCATGAGAATTTCCATTGATTAGTGCTAAGAAAAAGAACCGCTAAGATGCGTGCTAAAAAAGATTGGTTTATAAAAGGGTGTTCTTCTAGTTTTCGTGAAAATAATGATGAAGATCTTAAAGTAATTAATGTGACTCCTATTGAATCTTTGTTTTCCAATGTAAATCTTGATAAAGATGGGACTGGAGATGAGTCAACTTTAGTTAGAAGGCGTCCCAATGATTCTGTGTTTTTAGATCTTGATGCAAATAGTGATAAAAGTGGGATTGGAGAGGTCAAAACTTTAAATAGCAATGAACACACTCTTTTGGATTTCAAGGAATTTAACTATGATAATTTTTCTTCAATAGATTTTATTTCCTTGTTGCAGTCCACGTTGAATTCTCCTCATGCTTATAAATCTTTTGAAGAAAAGCTTGAATTGGAAGTTTCTATCCCTAGAAAACTTTATGAGGAGTGGGAACCTACTATTAAGATTAATATTAAAGATTATGAATGCTATGTGATTTGGGTGCTAGTGTTTCCACAATTCCAAAAACTTTATGTGATGTGTTAGGTTTCCATGAATTTGATGATTGTTCCTTAAATTTGCATCTTGCGGGTTCCACTATTAAGAAACCTATGGTAGAATTAACGATGTTCTTATTGTTGCAAATAGGAATTATGTGCTTGTAGATTTCATTGTTCTTGATATAGATTGCAATCCTACATGTCCTATTATTCTTGGTAGACCTTTCCTTAGAACGATTGGTGCAATTATTGATATGAAAGAAGGAAACATTATATTTAAATTTCTGTTAAGGAAAGGCATGGAACACTTCCCAAGAAAGAAAATTAAATTGCCTTATGAATCTATTATGAGAGCTACTTATGGATTGCATGCCAAAGATGATAATACTTAGATCTATTCGTGTTTTATGCCTAGCTAAGGGCGTTAAACAATAGCGCTTGTTGGGAGCAACCCAATGTTATTTTTGTTTTTGCTTTTTAGGTCCTGTTTTGCATTTAAATATTTTATCTAGCCTCTGGTTAGATGTGGTTTTGTGTTTTAATTAGTGTTTGTGCCAAGTAAGACCTTTGGGATAGCTTACGGTAATAGTTGATTTGATCTTGCTGAAAAACAGAAACTTTTGGACACACGAAAACAATTCTCATTTTTGGCTGAAGAGTAATTTTTAGTTGATTCTTTTTGCAGAAGATTAATGGACAAATTGCCTAGGACTTACATATGATTCAGGATTTTTAGAGTTACAGAACTATTCGAAATATCCAAATTGCTACAGACTATTCTGTTTTTGACATATTCTGTTTTTCGCGTGTTGTTTGCTTATTTTGACGAATCTATGGCTAGTATCGGGGGGTATGAACCATGGAAAAGTTGGAATACAGTATATATTACACCAATATAAATAAAGAATGATTTCACAACAGTACCAAACATGGTGATTTATTTTCTCATACTAACGGAGCTTATGAGATTTTGTTGAGTTTTGTGTTGTGAAGTTTTGGGTAAGGATTTGATGGACTATAGAATAAGGAGTGGCAAGAGCCTAAGCTTGGCGATGCCCAAGGCACCCCTAGGTAATATTCAAGGATGCCAAAGAGCCTAAGCTTGGGGCTGCCCCGGGAAGGCATCCCCTCTTTCGTCTTCGTCTATCGGTAACTTTACTTGAGGCTATATATTTATTCACCACATGATATGTGTTTTGCTTGGAGCGTCTTGTATGATTTGAGTCTTTGCTTTTTAGTTTGCCACAATCATCCTTGCTGTACACACCTTTTGAGAGAGACACGCTTGAATTGTGATTTATTAGAATACTCTATGTGCTTCACTTATATCTTTTGAGCTAGGAAAAATTGCTCTAGTGCTTCACTTATATCTTTTTAGAGCACGGCGGTGATTTTATTTTATAGAAATTGATGAACTCTCGTACTTCACTTATATTATTTTGAGAGTCTTTAAAACAGCATGGTAATTTGCTTTGTTTATAAAATTAGTCCTAATATGATAGGCATCCAAAAGGGATATAATAAAAACTTTCATATAAAGTGCATTGAATACTATGAGAAGTTTGATTCCTTATGATTGTTTTGAGATATGAAGATGGTGATATTAAAGTAATGGTAGTGAGTAGTTGTGAATTTGGGAAATACTTGTGTTAAAGTTTGTGAGTCCCATAGCATGCACGTATGGTGAACCGTTATGTGATGAAGTCGGAGCATGATTCATTTATTGATTGTCTTCCTTATGAGTGGCCGTCTGGGACGAGCGATGGTCTTTTCCTACCAATCTATCCCTCTAGGAGCATGCGCGTAGTACTTTGTTTCGATGACTAATAGAATTTTGCAATTAGTATTTGAGTTCTTTATGAGTAAATGTTGAGTCCATGGATTATACGCACTCTCACCTTTCCGCCATTGCTAGCCTCTCTAGTACCGTGCAACTTTCGCCGGTACCATAAACCCACCATATACCTTCCTCAAAACAGCCACCATACCTACCTATTATGGCATTTCCATAGCCATTCCGAGATATATTGTCATGCAACTTTCCACCGTTCTGTTTATTATGACACGCTTCATCACTGTCATATTGCTTTGCATGATCATGTAGTTGACATCGTATTTGTGGCAACGCCACCATTCATAATTCCTTCATACATGTCACTCTTGATTCATTGCACATCCCGGTACACCGCCGGAGGCATTCACATAGAGTCATATTTTGTTCTAAGTATCGAGTTGTAATTCTTGAGTTGTAAGTAAATAAAAGTGCGATGATCTTCATTATTAGAGCATTGTCCCATGTGAGGAAAGGATGATGGAGACTATGATTCCCCCACAAGCTTCGTTTTAGTATAACTTTTCGCTCGTTTATCGGAATCAGGCGATTCAAGCGCCTAGAGTTTCGTCTCGAAACCCTCTTTCTGATTAACCAACTCAAACAAGTTTTTGCTACTGTAAAATTTGACTTAGGTCCAGATTAGTAAACGAAGCTTGTTTCTTTCGCCGTTTGAGTTTCGTTGCTTCGTTCGATTTGATCCTTTTTGCAAACCGGAGTTCTTAAGTTGAACTTTCTGGTTCGATCTCTTATATGAGTTTTACCCGTGCACCCTTGCTTGATTTCTTATGTATGTATTGTTTGTTTGCGATAGAGTACCCGGAGTGCGAAGCGTGCTACTACGAGTCTCTAGGTTTCACGAATCATCAGCAAGGCAAGTAACACTTTGATCATACCTCTTTACCACCCAGTTTTATTGCATTAGAACAATCCTCAAACTATTGCGTGATTAGGATCTGGTTAAAATGTGGGTTTTGGGAAGTAGATGAGGTAGTACCTATTGCCCTGTTTATATCAAACCATTGGGAGTTACTTCCACGTTTGCTTATATTGCTATGCTATTCTGGTAGATGTGGATTGGGTTTGAGTGAATTTTTCCATGACGGATGTGAGATTGTTAATTAATGGTTCAACTTAAGGTGGCTACTTTAATTTACATCTGGGTGGATTGAGGCACCTGGAGAACCCAGTGTTGCCTGTATTTTTGGATATCCCGGAGTACCCGTGTGATCATCCTATGGACCGCCACCCAGACTCAAAGGGATCATGAGATTTTTCATACCAGAAACTTCCGTGTGCAGCCACAAGCTATTATGGGCTCTAGCATAGTTGAGTAGGTTACATGACCTCTTGAAGAGGTGGGCTAGCAGATGTAGGGGAAAGTTGGTGTAACTGTCCACCCGGAGTAAAGAGTATTGTTTCTGAAAGACTGTGTCTCGGTCGTCCGTTTCTCAAACACCATGTAGTGCGAGATATCAAGCGGAGGCGATCGAGTCTTGTGGGGAAAAGTGCGCAAACCTCTGCAGAGTGTACAATCTAATCATGGTTAGCCGTGTCCCCGGTTATGGACATCTTGAGTATCTAGTTCTTGGATTATCATGTGAATCTCATCATCATGTTACTTAATTTAATTTGATTGGGTTAATCACGTTCTTAATTGGGATTGAGTTGGAGGTACCTTCACAATGTTTAACAACCACCATGATAGTTAAATAAAATTTATTCCTTTGTGGTAGGGAAAAACTGGCTTTTCGCAAAACCGTAACCATAGAGCTTTCCGCCAGCCAAATATGCATGTAGTGATAGCATTAATTTGTTCATTACTCTCTATGTGTTACATTGCCAGCATATTCCATGTGCTGACCCGTTTTCGGGCTGCAACGTATCATGTTGCAGACTTTTCAGACGACGAGTAAGGTGCCATTGGTCGTGGTCTTATACTCAGTGATGCCGTTGGAGTTGATGGACTCACTTTATCTTCCAAGCCTTCTGCTATTATCGTTTTAGATGGCCTTAAGCCATATTTATTGTAATAAGTTCTCTTTTTGAGACATTCGATGTAATAAGTGTGTGATTGCTACTCTGTTATAAATCCTTCAAGTACTGTGCGTGTCAGCATTACCGATCCAGGAATGACACTGATGCACAGAGACCAGACTGTCTGAGGTCTGGTCGCTACAGATATATTGACATGCAACTTTCCACCGTTTCATTTATTATGACACGCTTCATTATTGTCATATTGCCTTACATGATCATGTAGTTGACATCGTATTTGTGGCAAAGCCACCATGCATAATTTATATACATGTCACTCTTGATTCATTGCCCATCCCGGTACACCGCCGGACACACTCATATAGAGTCATATTTTGTTCTAGTATCGAGTTGTAATCATTGAGTTGTAAATAAATAGAAGTGTGATGATCATCATTAATAGAGCATTGTCCCAAAAAAAGAGAAAGGCCAAAAAAAGAGAGGCCCAAAAAAAGAGAAAAGAAATAAAAGGGACAATGCTACTATCCTTTTTTTCCACACTTGTGCTTCAAAGTAGCACCATAATCTTTACGATAGAGAGTCTCTTATTTTGTCACTTTCATATACTAGTGGGAATTTTTCATTATAGAACTTGGCTTGTATATTCCAACAATGGGCTTCCTCAAATGCCCTAGGTCTTCGTGAGCAAGCAAGTTGGATGCACACCCACTTAGTTTCTTTTGTTGAGTTTTGTTACATTTATAGCTCTAGTGCATCCCTTGCATGGAAATCCCTACTCCTAGCATTGACATCAATTGATGGGTATCTCCCTAGCCCGTTGATTAGCCGCGTCAATGTGAGACTTTCCCCTTTTTTGTATTCTCCTCACAACCCCCATCATTATACTCTATTCCACCCATAGTGCTATGTCCATGACTCACGCTCATGTATAGCGTGAAAGTTGAAAAAAGTTTGAGATTACTAAAGTATGAAACACTTGCTTGGCTTTTCATCGGGGTTGTGCATGATGAGAGCATTTTTGTGTGACGAAAATGAAGCATAGCCAAACTATACGATTTTGTAGGGATAAGCTTTCTTTGGCCATGTTATTTTGAGAAGACATAATTGCTTAGTTGGTATGCTTGAAGTATTATTATTTTTATGTCAATATTAAACTTTTATCGCGAATCTTTCGGATCTGAACATTCATGCCACAATAAAGAGAATTACTTAGAAAATTATGTTAGGTAGCATTCCATATCAAAAATTCTGTTTTTATCATTTACCTACTCGAGGACGAGCAGGGATTAAGCTTGTGATGCTTGATACGTCTCTAATGTATCTATAATTTTTTATTGTTCCATGCTATTATATTATCTGTTTTGGATGTTTAATGGGCTTTACGATGCACTTTTATATTATTTTTGGGACTAACCTATTAACCGAAGGCCCAGTGCAAATTGTTGTTTTTTGCCTATTTTAGTGTTTCGCAGAAAAGGAATATCAAACAGAATCCAAACGGAATGAAACCTTCGCGAGGATCGTTTTTGGAACAAACGCAATCCAGGAGACTTGGAGTGGACGTCAAGGAAGCAACGAGGCGGCCACGAGGTAGGGAGGCGCGCCCAGGGGGTAGGCGCGCCCGCACCCTCGTGGGCCCCTCGTGGCTCCACCGACCTACTTCTTTCGCCTATTTAACTATGATAATTTTTCTTCAATAGATTTTATTTCCTTGTTGCAGTCCACGTTGAATTCTCCTCATGCTTATAAATCTTTTGAAGAAAAGCTTGAATTGGAAGTTTCTATCCCTAGAAAACTTTATGAGGAGTGGGAACCTACTATTAAGATTAATATTAAAGATTATGAATGCTATGTGATTTGGGTGCTAGTGTTTCCATGATTCCAAAAACTTTATGTGATGTCTTAGGTTTCCATGAATTTGATGATTGTTCCTTAAATTTGCATCTTGCGGATTCCACTATTAAGAAACCTATGGTAGAATTAACGATGTTCTTATTGTTGCAAATAGGAATTATGTGCTTGTAGATTTCATTGTTCTTGATATAGATTGCAATCCTACATGTCCTATTATTCTTGGTAGACCTTTCCTTAGAACGATTGGTGCAATTATTGATATGAAAGAAGGAAACATTATATTTAAATTTCTGTTAAGGAAAGGCATGGAACACTTCCCAAGAAAGAAAATTAAATTGCCTTATGAATCTATTATGAGAGCTACTTATGGATTGCATGCCAAAGATGATAATACTTAGATCTATTCGTGTTTTATGCCTAGCTAAGGGCGTTAAACAATAGCGCTTGTTGGGAGCAACCCAATTTTATTTTTGTTTTTGCTCTTTAGGTCCTGTTTTGCATTTAAATATTTTATCTAGCCTATGGTTAGATGTGGTTTTGTGTTTTAATTAGTGTTTGTGCCAAGTAAGACCTTTGGGATAGCTTACGGTAATAGTTGATTTGATCTTGCTGAAAAACAGAAACTTTTGGACACACGAAAACAATTCTCATTTTTAGCTGAAGAGTAATTTTTAGTTGATTCTTTTTGCAGAAGATTAATGGAAAAATTGCCTAGGACTTACATATGATTCAGGATTTTTAGAGTTACAGAAGTATTCAAAATATCCAAATTGGTACAGACTATTCTGTTTTTGACAGATTCTGTTTTTCGCGTGTTGTTTGCTTATTTTGACGAATCTATGGCTAGTATCGGGGGGTACGAACCATGGAAAAAGTTGGAATACAGTATATATTACACCAATATAAATAAATAATGATTTCACAACAGTACCAAACGTGGTGATTTATTTTCTCATACTAACGGAGCTTATGAGATTTTGTTGAGTTTTGTGTTGTGAAGTTTTGGGTAAGGATTTGATGGACTATAGAATAAGGAGTGGCAAGAGCCTAAGCTTGGCGATGCCCAAGGCACCCCTAGGTAATATTCAAGGATGCCAAAGAGCCTAAGCTTGGGGATGCCCCGGGAAGGCATCCCCTCTTTCGCCTTCGTCTATCGGTAACTTTACTTGAGGCTATATATTTATTCACCACATGATATGTGTTTTGCTTGGAGCGTCTTGTATGATTTGAGTCTTTGCTTTTTAGTTTGCCACAATCATCCTTGCTGTACACACCTTTTGAGAGAGACACGCTTGAATCGTGATTTATTAGAATACTCTATGTGCTTCACTTATATCTTTTGAGCTAGGAAAAATTGCTCTAGTGCTTCACTTATATCTTTTTAGAGCACGGCGGTGATTTTATTTTATAGAAATTGATGAACTCTCGTACTTCACTTATATTATTTTGAGAGTCTTTAAAACAGCATGGTAATTTGCTTTGTTTATAAAATTAGTCCTAATATGATAGGCATCCAAGAGGGATATAATAAAAACTTTCATATAAAGTGCATTGAATACTATGAGATGTTTGATTCCTTATGATTGTTTTGAGATATGAAGATGGTGATATTAAAGTCATGGTAGTGAGTAGTTGTGAATTTGGGAAATACTTGTGTTAAAGTTTGTGAGTCCCATAGCATGCACGTATGGTGAACCGTTATGTGATGAAGTCGGAGCATGATTCATTTATTGATTGTCTTCCTTATGGGTGGCGGTCTGGGACGAGCGATGGTCTTTTCCTACCAATCTATCCCCCTAGGAGCATGCGTGTAGTACTTTTTTTCGATGACTAATAGAATTTTGCAATTAGTATGTGAGTTCTTTATGAGTAAATGTTGAGTCCATGGATTATACGCACTCTCACCTTTCCGCGATTGCTAGCCTCTCTAGTACCGTGCAACTTTCGCCGGTACCATAAACCCACCATATACCTTCCTCAAAACAGCCACCATACCTACCTATTATGGCATTTCCATAGCCATTCCGAGATATATTGTCATGCAACTTTCCACCGTTATGTTTATTATGACACGCTTCATCATTGTCATATTGCTTTGCATGATCATGTAGTTGACATCGTATTTGTGGCAACACCACCATTCATAATTCCTTCATACATGTCACTCTTGATTCATTGCACATCCCGGTACACCGCCGGAGGCATTCACATAGAGTCATATTTTGTTCTAAGTATCGAGTTGTAATTCTTGAGTTGTAAGTAAATAAAAGTGTGATGATCTTCATTATTAGAGCATTGTCCCATGTGAGGAAAGGATGATGGAGACTATGATTCCCCCACAAGTTGGGATCAGACTCCAGACAAAAAAAAGAGGCCAAAAAAATGAGAGAAGGCCCAAATAAAAAAATAAAAAATATAAATATAAATGAGAGAAAAGAGAGAAGGGGAAATGTTACTATCCTTTTACCACACTTGTGCTTCAAAGTAGCACCATGATCTTCATGATAGAGAGTCTCCTATGAGATCACTTTCATATACTAGTGGGAATTTTCATTATAGAACTTGGCTTGTATATTCCAATGATGGGCTTCCTCAAATTGCCCTAGGTCTTCGTGAGCAAGCAAGTTGGATGCACACCCACTTAGTTTCCGTTTTGAGCTTTCATAAACTTATAGCTCTAGTGCATCCATTGCATGGCAATCCCTACTTACTCACATTGATATCTATTTATGGGCATCGCCATAGCCCGTTGATATGCCTAGTTGATGTGAGACCATCTCCTTATTTTTGTCTTCTCCACAACCACCTTCTATTCCACCTATAGTGCTATGTCCATGGCTCACGCTCATGTATTGCGTGAAAGTTGAAAAAGTTTGAGAACGATAAAAGTATGAAACAATTGCTTGGCTTGTCATCGGGGTTGTGCATGATTTAAATATTTTGTGTGATGAAGATGGAGCATAGCCAGACTATATGATTTTTTAGGGATAAGCTTTCTTTGGCCATGTTATTTTGAGAAGACATAATTATTTTGTTAGTATGCTTGAAGTATTATTGTTTTAATGTCAATTTTAAACTTTTGTTTTGAATCATACGGATGTGAACATTGATGCCACAATAAAGAGAATTATATGGATAAATATGTTAGGTAGCATTCCACATAAAAAATTCTGTTTTTATCATTTACCTACTCCAGGACGAGCAGGAATTAAGCTTGGGGATGCCTGATACGTCTCCAACGTATCTATAATTTTTGATTGTTCCATGTTATTGTATTATCTATTTTGGATGTTTTATATGCATTAATATGCTATTTTATATGATTTTTGGGACTAACCTATTAACCTAAAGCCCAGTGCAGTTCATGTTTTTTCCTTGTTTTAGAGTTCCACAGAAAAGGAATACCAAACAGAGTCCAAATGAAATGAAACTTTCGGGATGATTTTTCTCGGACCAGAAGACATCCAAAGGGCTTGGAGTGCGCGTCAGGAAAGCCACGAGGTGGCCACAAGGTCGGGAGGCGTGCCCAGGGGGGTAGGGCGCGCCCCCCACCCGTGTGGGCCCCTCGTGACTCCACCGACCTATTTCTTCCGCCTATATATTCTCAAATATCCCAAAACCTACCAGGAGAGCCACGAAACCACTTTTCTACCACCGCAACCTTCTGTACCCGTGAGATCCCATCTAGGGGCCTTTTCTGGCATCCTGCCGGAGGGGGATTAGATCATGGAGGGCTTCTACATCAACACCATTGCCTCTCCGATGAAGCGTGAGTAGTTTACCACAGACCTACAGGTTCGTAGCTCGTAGCTAGATGGCTTCTTCTCTCTCTTTGATTCTCAATACAAAGTTCTCCTTGATGTTCTTGGAGATCTATTCGATGTAATACTTTTTTTGCGATGTGTTTGCCGAGATCCGATGAATTGTGGATTTATGATCAGCTTATCTATGAATATTATTTGAATCTCCTCTGAATCCTTATTTGCATGATTTGATATCTTTGCAAGTATCTTCGAACTATCGATTTGGTTTGGCCAACGAGATTGGTTTTTCTTGCAATGGGAGAAGTGCTTAGCTTTGGGTTCAATCTTGTGGTGTCCTTTCCCAGTGACAGTAGGGGCAGCAAGGCACGTATTATATTGTTGCCATCGAGGATAACAAGATGGGGTTTTCATCATATTGCTTGAGTTAATTCCTCTACATCATGTCATCTTGCTTAATGCGTTATTCTGTTCTTATGAACTTAATACTCTAGATGCTTGTTGGATAGCGGTCGATCTGTGATAATAGTAGTAGATGCAGAATCATTTCGGTCTACTTGACACAGACGTGATGCCTATATTCATGATCATTGCCTTAGATATTGTTAGAATTAACTTTGCACTTTTCTATCAATTTCTCGGCAGTATTTTGTTCACCCACCGTAATATTTTCTATCTTGAGAGAAGCCTCTAGTGAAACCTATGGCGCCCGGGTCTATTTTCCATCATATAAGTTTCCGATCTACAAGTTTAGTTTCCTATTTACTTTCTTTGCAATCTTTTACTTTCCGTTCCATAAACCAAAAATACCAATAATATTACTTAACCGTTTATCCATCTACATCAGATCTCACTTTGCAAATAACCGTGAAGTGATTGACAACCCCTTTTATCGCGTTGGGTGCAAGTTGGTGTTTGTTTGTGTAGGTATTCGGTGGCTTGTTGCGTTGTCTCCTACTGGATTGATACCTTGGTTCTCAAAATCTGAGGGAAATACTTAGTCTACTTTGCTGCATCACCCTTCCCTCTTCAAGGGAAAAACCAATGCAAGCTCAAGAGGTAGCAATAAGCCGCCTGATACTTAGAAAAATCAGTCTCTTCGACCAATTTTCTTGCCAGGGGGCGCACCTCCTTTACACATTTGGTAAAGTTGCTAGCATCGAAGGGAGACCCGTCTTCTTTGAGACTCGGATAGCTAGTGGCCATCTCCTCCGGGTCTAACTCCGCTTGCCATGCTTTGGCCCGGCTCAAAGCAGCGATGGCACCAAGTCGGGCTGATGATCGCTTAATATCTTCAATTCTCTGGGGTATGACAGATAGCTTGTCCAGTACCTCCCTGATGAGTGAAGGTGGTTGTTTACTGTGCGAGATGGCCGCTATGGTTCGTTGCGTGCCTATGTACAACTGTTCCACCAAAGTGTAAACCGGCTTCAGCTTCACCAACATGTCCTGGCCAAGGTTGGCACTCCTGGGGCCTGTTGAATAAGTGCACAAATAAGGTTCCAGGCGAATTGAAATTAAAAATTGGAAATGGCCAAAACATCCCGAATTACTTACCAAACATAGCAGCTGTCATCTGTGATATATGGCGTTTTAAGCCGGTCAATTCTGTAGCAGTCTCTTTCAAAGAAGATTTGGCAGTCTCTGCTCATTGTACTAAGGTGGCCTTCTCCTTATCCCAGGCGGTTCTTTCTATGGAGAATCCAGCTTTGAGCTTTGAGCTCTCCTCCAGACTAAGCTTAAGCTTGGAGTCAGCTTTGCGTGTTTCAACCTCTTGTTGCTCAAGCCTAGTCTTTAATGGGGCTCAACCTGAGTTAAAGCATCCTGCAAGTAAGATTTAAACAAGTTATAAACATATTTGTCAGGACACAATCTACATACAAGTCTCAAGCATGTTGCAAGCAAAGCACTTGACACTTGGGGGCTAATGTATGCGGAAGTTCTTTTCTACATAATATTGTTTGTGATCCGGCTCATCCTTATCAAGATAAACCGGCCCATGAGGGCTATGGTCTGGCGTTCTTTTCGAATAATGGAAATGGTCTGGCTCATCTTTATCAAGATAAGCCGGCCCATGAAGGCTATGATTTGGTGTTTTCTTTCGAAGTAATGAAAATAACCCGGTTCATCTTTTATCAAGATAAGCCGGCTCGTGAGGGCTATGACTTTAGAGATTGCAGTAACACATGGACAAGTCTTAAACCTACTCAAATATATCTTTTCCTACGGATAAGACTTGGGGGCTGGATGACTATATATGCAAAGGAAACAGATGTTCATACCTCATATTTCTGGCGCAATTTCTTGACTAAATCCGCCTCCAGATCACGACCCGTATGCAGCTGGCTCAGATAACCAGAGTACAATTCACTGATGAAGTGTGAGTAATTGGCAACGTCAAAGCTGGCTTTGCTCTTTTCAATTAACTCTTCTTTGGCAGAATGCTTGGCCAGAATGGTGGGGTCCCCAGGTTCAGCGTAACCAGTGCCAGTGATGATGACATCCTCAGCAGTTTGTTGCGACGGAGGTTCTTCAGTAGGTCTTATGGGACTGGGCGGCTTAGCGCTGGATGGGTCAGCACCTATTGGGTCCACCATGACGTCGTGAGTCTCTGGTGGTGAAAGGATCGAGAAGAGGTGTCTAGAGGGGGGGGGTGAATAGACTCGAATCTAGAAAAGTTGCAGTTTTTAATTTCTTCAATTTGAGGTAGAGTTTTAGCACAAGTTTAACATTCACAATACATATCAAGCAAGCATGACAAGAGTATATGAGCAGTGGAAAGTAAAGCATGCACTTTGCAAGAATGTAAAGGGATGGGATTGGAGTGTGCAAACGCAATTGAAGACACGGAGTTTTTTAGCGTGGTTCTTATAGGTGGTGCTATCGTACATCCACGTTGATGGAGACTTCAACCCACGAAGGGTAACGGTTGCGCGAGTCCACGGAGGGCTCCACCCATGAAGGGTCCACGAAGAAGCAACCTTGTCTATCCCACCATGCCCATCGCCCACGAAGGACTTTCCACACTAGGGTAGGTCTTCACGAAGTAGGCGATCTCCTTGCCTGTACAAACTCCTTGGTTCAACTCCACAATCTTGACGGAGGCTCCCAAGTGACACCTAACCAATCTAGGAGACACCACTCTCCAAAAGGTAATAGATGGTGTGTTGATGATGAACTCCTTGCTCTTGTGCTTTGTAGCGACCAGACCTCAAACAGTCTGTGCTGCTGTGCACCAGTGTCATCCCTGGATCAGTAATGCTGACACGCACAGTAAAAATGGAGGATTTATAACAGAGTAGCAATCACACACTTATTACAACGAGTATCTCAAGAGAGAAATAAGTATGACAAATATGGCTTAAGGCCATCTAAAAACGATAACAACGGAAGACTTGGAAGATAAGTGAGTCCATCAACTCCAACGGCATCACTGAGTATAAGACCACGACCTAAGGCGCCTTACTCATCGTCTGAAAAGTCTGCAACATGAAACGTTGCAGCCCGAAAACGGGTCAGCACATGGAATATGCTGGCAATGTAACACATAGAGAGTAATGAATATAATAATGCTATACTACATGCATATATGGCTGGTAGAAGGCTCTATGGTTACAGTTTTGCGAAAAGCCAATTTTTCCTACTGCAAAGGAATACATTTTATTTAACTATCATGGTGGTTGTTAAACATTGAGATGGTTGACAGCATCTCAATCCCAATTAAGTATCATCATTAACCCAACAAAATTAATTAAAGTAACATGATGAGATTCACATGATAATCCAAGTACTAGATACTCAAGATATCCATAATCGGGGACACGGCTAATCATGATTAGTTTGTACACTCTGCAGAGGTTTGCACACTTTTCCCCACAAGACTCGATCGCCTCCGCTTGATTCTCGCACTACATGATGTTTGAGAAACGGATGACCGAGACACAGTCTTTCAGAAGTGTTTGCACCTTACGAACGGGTAGACCGTTACACCTACTTTCCCTTACACCTTACAGAGTTCACACAACTTAATCAACTATGCTAGAGCCCATAATAGCTTGTGGCTGCACACGGAAGTTTCTAGCATGAATAATCTCATGATCTCTTTGAACCTGGGTGGCGGTCCAAAAGAAAAACAGGCAATCCTGGAATACCCAGGTACCTCAATCCACCCAGATGTGAGTTTTAGTTACCACCTTAAGGTTGACCATTAATTAACAATCTCACATCTGTCATGGTAACACTCAAACCCAATCCACGTCTACTAGCATAGCATAGCAATATGAGCAAACGTAGAAGTAACTCCCAAGGTTTGATAACAAAACAGGTAATAGGTACTACCTCAACTACTTCCCAATACCCACAATTTAATTAGAACCTAATCATGCAATTGTTTGAGGATTGGTCTAATGCAATAAAACTGGGTAGTAAAAGAGGTATGATCAAAGAGTTACTTGCCTTGCTGATGATCCGTGAAACCTAGAGATTCGAAGTAGCAAGCGGCGCATTCCGGGTACTCTATCGCAAACAAACAAGCAAACAATAAGCACTCATCTAATGCACAGGTAAAACTCAAATAAAGATCTAACCAGAAAGTTCAACTTAAGAACTCCGGTTTGCAAAAAGAATCGAATCAAACGAAGCAACGAAAGTCAAACGGTGAAAAAAACAAGCTTCGTTTACTAATCTGGATCTAAGTCAAATTTTATAGTAGCAAAAACTTGTTTGAATAGGTTAAACGGAAAGAGAATTTCGAGACGAAACTCTAGGCGCTTGAATCGCCTGATTTCGATAAACGAGCTAAAAGATAAACTAAAACAAAAAACACATCAGAAATCGCGATCTGGGAAGTCGCGGAAAATCCGACGAAAAAGAAAACTGACGAACAGTCAAACGAACGGACGTTCGTTAACTGCGGCCAACCGGTGAACACGTTCGTTAAAACGAACGGATCGGTGAACGTTCACTAACTAACTAAACCGAAAAAAATAAACCGACCTATAAAAAAATCTAGGGTTTCAAAAAAAACCGTGGCGGTTTTAAAAAAAACCGGACGATCGGCGGCGGCTGCGGCTATACCTCCGGCGAGGTATTCCGGCGAGCGGAACGGGACTCCAGCGGGGTCTTCGGGTGCGGCGGGGTGCGGCGGGGCTCGGGGAGACGACGGGCGGCGGCGTCGAGGCTTCCCGAGGCGGCGGCGATAGGCCGCTCCGGCGCGGCTCCTCCGGGCAGCGTCGGGTGCGGGGCGGGGTCGGGATGAGGTGAGGAGAGGGCGGCGGGGCTGGGTACTTAAGGAGGGGGGTACCGTGGGGGAGGGGGCAAGGCGGCGGCGGCGTCGTCCCCGACTGGGACTCGGGCGGCGGCGGGAGCTAGGTCTCCGGGAGGGAGACGGCTCGGGCGGTGGGCGGGGGCCGTCGGCTGGGCTTCGGCCCAGTCGGCGAGCTCGGGATTTTTTTAATAATTTCGCCGAACCTAAGAAAAATTGTAGAAAAATAAATAAAATCCAAAAATGCCAAAACAATTTTTCACCATCTAATTAAAATAATTAGAAGGAGATGAACATTTTCTTGGCCCGAAAATGCAGTTTTGAAAACGTGCAATTTTTTTCTAATGCAATTAAAATTGCAAATAAAATCCGAATAAAATAAAATGTTTGATTTTAATATTTCTCCTCCAATATTTCAATTATTTTGGAGAAGTCATATTTTCTCCTCTCATATATTTTTAATACGAAATATTTTTCGGAGAGAAAAATAATTAAAACCAAAATCCTCGTTTCATTATTTGATAAAAATCAAATATGAAAACCGCGAAAAATTCCCCAACTCTCTCCGAGGGTCCTTGAGTTGCTTAGGATTTTCGAGGATTTTGCCAAAATGCAATAAAATATGCTATGCAATGATGATCTAATGTATAACATTCCAAATTGAAAATTTGGGATGTTACATGCTTCAAATGATAGTCTCCCCAACACTCAACTCTCTCTCACAGATTTGGATTTGGTGGAAAGATGATTTGAGTGGAAAGCAAGTTGGAGAAGGCTAGAGATCAAGATTCATATGGTTGGAATGGAATATCTTGACCTCAACACATGAGTAGGTGGTTCTCTCTCAGAAAATGTATGATGGAAGTGTAGGCATGTTCTGATGGCTCTCCTCACGGGTGAAGAGTGGGTGGAGGGGTATTTATAGCCTCCACACAAAATCTAACCGTTACACACAAATCACCAAACTCGGTGGGACCGAATAATGAAACTCGGTCAGACCAATTTAGTTCAAAATGTGAACGTTAGGCTTTTCGGTGGGACCAATATCATCAACTCGGTGGGACCGATGTGCTAGGGTTAGGGTAAAACCTCATCTCGGTTTGACCTACTACACAAACTCGGTGGGACCGATTTTGGTAAAGAGCTAACCAGAGGGTTGGTCAAGCAAACTTGGTGAGACCGATTAAAAATCTCGGTGGGACCGAAATAAATGCAAGAGGCACCAGAGAGTTTGCAAGCTCATCTCGGTGATACCAGGATCCCATTGGTAAGACCGAATTGATCAGGGTTTGTGGCAGTCGCTATGTCAAATGAACTCGGTGGCGCCGGATAGAAAGTTTCAGTGGGGCCAAGTTTGACTTTAGGTTTGGGACATATGTGGATATGAGAAAGTGGTTGAGGGTTTTGGAGCATATCACTAAGCACTTTGAGCAAGCAAGCCATTAAGCAACACCTCATCCCCTTTTAATAGTATTGGCTTTCCTATGGACTCAATGTGATCTTGGATCACTAAAAGTAAAATGTAGAGTCTTGAGCTTTTGAGCTTGAGCCAATCCTTTGTCCTTAGCATTTTGAAAGGATTCCACATCCTCTTGTCCACGCCACTCCATCTGTTGAACTTGTCTGAAATACACTAGATGAAAACATTAGTCCAACAAGAGATATGTTGACATTAATTACCAAAACCACCCAGGGAGCACTTGTGCTTTCAATCTCCCCCTTTTTGGTAATTGATGACAACATACATCAAAGCTTTAGGTAAAGATAAAGAGAATAGCAAGTAAAGCTTTGGAAGGACATGTAACATGCATAGACTCCCCCTACATGTATGCAATCATGTAAATAAGGAATATAAGAGCATGTGAAAGCATAGACCTGACAGAGCAAGCAATGAGTTACATGTATCTTGGCTATATGCATCAGAGCAATTGATATGAATATATGAAGTATAACCTCATGTTCATGATTCCTTCTTGCAAACAATATGTACATTAGCAAGAAATCTTCATGCACATGAGTGTGATTCATATACTTACCTTGTGGTCTTGAGATGGCTTAGGAAGGGGTGAACCTGAGTAAACAAGGTTAGATAGCATAGATACATCTACTGGAAAGAGCAACAAAAGAGCCACAAGAGTACCAAGATTGGGATAACATGTAGAGAGTGAGTACTGGGTACTCTATTGAATACAAACATGTTCCCAAAGGTAAAAGATATGCAATGACTCCAAAGACTTCCTTCCCTAGCAGTCTTTCCCCCCCTGAATCTTATATTAGATAATGGAAGAAAGTAGGGAAACAGAATCAGAGCAGAGCAAAAAACCAGATCAGATCATAGAGACATAACATAGACATGTCTTTCCCCTCTTAAAGACATGTGACTTCTCTCCTCTTGAACACCAAGCATCTGGGGCATGTGATTCCTCTCTCCCCCTATTTGAAGCATTCTCTCATTAAGCTTTGATGTGAACTCTCTCTCCCCCTTTGACATCAATTTCCAAGAAGGGATCTTCTGGAGTGTGAGTCGAAATAGATTTGGTCCTTGAGTCACAGAGCAAAGCAGCATATAAAGTGTAATGCTGGTAGAGGACAAGAATCATTGAGTGGAGCTAGAACAAAAGTGCAGGAACAAGTGGCAGATTGTCTTTTCTGCATTGAAATCGGTGACACCGAGTTGTGTTCTTCGGTTGCACCGAACAGGTTCGGTTGGACCATAAGTGACAAACCGGTGGGACCGAGTTCAACACAGAAAAGGAGCAATAGTCACCTCAGCTCACTAGGCAAATAAGATCTCACAAAGATTTGCAAGGAATTAACTGAAGGATTTGCAATGAATTGGATGCAAGAAATGCAGAACAAAACAGAGAAAAGAAAATCTAGATGATGTTTTTTTTGAAAAAGAAGGGGAACAAAATGCAAGGAACAAATGCACGAACTCAGAAAAACACTAGAGAACTTCATCTAGAATTGGGCGGTGACAAAGTCACCTATGTTAGAGTATATTGACTAAGGAGTCAAGTGAGGACACTTGATCATAAGTCATACACATCGTTTAAGCTCAAAATGGGGTTACCATCTTTCGTTTAAGCATTTGATGTATTCTCATCTTATTGAGTTGCTTGACCCATATCTTGGGGTAAAGCTTCTCTAAGATGGAATATCATACCTTGGGTGGTGGTGTCGAATTTGATCATGTAGTTGAACTTGTGTGAGTTGCTCAAGGTTGATGTAGCTCATCAACAATTGGGAGCACCACTTGGATTTGTGTTCATCTACCTACATGGGTTAGTCTTGCAAGGAAGAGCACTTGTGCATCCAAAGTGACAATCATGAAATTTGATACCAATTGATATATATAATTTGTCAAAGGATAGGTTGAAGGGTTTCATGCTTCCTTATCTTCAACCACCACGGTGTAGGGACTTGGTGATGTAGAGATTGCTCAAGATGTGAATGAGTTGCAATCCCATGGATTTAGATTCATCCAAGTACCTACAAGGGTTAGATAGCATGCAAGGGTACAAATGTATCCAAGACATATGATCGTCATCATAAGAGAAAAAGTCAAGGATTAGTCATAGGCTCATGCTTGCATGTATCCAAATGGAGTTACTACTCCAAGTTTGAAGCATCAATGATGTTCAATTCACTTGTCAAACGGCAAAAGACTTTCTCATCAAGCGGTTTGATGAATATATCTGCCAATTGCTTATCGGTACGAACATGCTTAAGATCAATGTCCCCTTTAGCAACATGATCTAGAATGAAATGATGACGAACTTCTATATGCTTAGTTCGAGAATGTTGCACGGGATTGTGAGCAATCTTAATAGCACTCTCATTGTCACAAAGCAATGGAACATGTTTCACATTGACCCCATAATCATTAAGAGTTTGGGTCATCCAAAGTAATTGAGCACAACATGAACCGGCGGCAATGTATTCCGCTTCGGCAGTGGATAAGGATACCGAGTTTTGTTTCTTGGAGGACCAAGACACAAGAGATCTACCAAGAAATTGACAAGTACCGGAAGTGGACTTTCTATAAACCTTGTCTCCGACATAGTCTGAATCAGAATAGCCAAAAAGATCAAAAGAGGACCTCTTAGGATACCAAATGCCAAAATTTGGTGTATGTATTAAGTATCTCACTATCCTTTTCACAGCCTTAAGATGACATTCTTTGGGGGCCGCTTGATATCGCGCACACGTGCACACACTTAGCATAATATCGGGACGGGAGGCACATAGATATAACAATGAACCAATCATAGAGCGGTAAACCTTTTGGTCAACCGATTTGCCATCCTTGGTCAAGTCAAGATGTCCACTAGTAGGCATGGGAGTTTTCATACCTTTGCTTTCTTGCATGTTGAACTTCTTGAATAAGTCCTTGGTGTACCTTGTTTGAGAAACAAAGGTGCCCTCCTTAGTTTGCTTGATTTGTAAACCAAGAAAGAACTTGAGTTCACTCATCATAGACATCTCGAACTTCTGAGACATTAGCTTCCCAAACATTTCACTAAAATGAGGGTTAGTAGAACCAAATATGCTATCATCAACATAAATTTGGCACACAAATAATTCACCATTAACCCTTTTAGTAAAAAGAGTAGAATCTATTTTTCCAATCTCAAATTCTTTTTCAATAAGGAACTTGGTCGAGCATTTATACCACGCTCTAGGAGCTTGTTTAAGACCATAAAGAGCTTTGTGAAGTTTGTAAACATGATCGGGTCTCTTAGGATTGACAAAGCCGGGAGGTTGTTTAACATAAACTTCCTCCTCAATTTCACCATTTAGAAAAGCACTTTTAATGTCCATTTGGTACAAGATGATATCATGGTGATTAGCATAGGCAAGTAAGATGCGGATGGACTCAAGTCTAGCAACGGGGGCATATGTCTCACCGTAGTCCATACCTTCGCCTTGAGTGTAGCCTTGGGAAACGAGACGTGCTTTGTTGCGAACGACTTGACCATCTTCGTCTTGCTTGTTGCGAAACACCCATTTGGTACCGATGATGTTGTGGTTGTTGTCGGGCTTCTCGACCAATGTCCACACTTGATTTCTCTCGAAGTTGTGTAGCTCTTCATGCATATCATTTATCCAATCTGGATCTTCCAATGCTTCTTCAACCTTCATAGGTTCAATGCTAGAGATGAATGAATAATGTTCACAAAAGTTAGCCAAACGAGTTTTAGAGTGAGTGATTCTCCCGGTTTGGATATCATTGAAGATTTGTTTGACGGGATGGTCTGCTGAGACTCTTGCTCGAACTCGTGAGAGCTTTTGCTTGGGTCGGGGTGGAACATCTTCATCATCTTGTTCTTCGTCTTGGACTTCTTCATTGTTGGCATTGTCGTTCTCTTGTCATGGTGGAGAAGGAGGTTGATGAGGTTCATCTTGCTGTACTTCCTCATTTTCTTCATCTTGATGCGTCCCACTTGTGGATGCTTCCGTGTCAACTCTTGGTTCACCTTGTTGTGAGGTAGAAGCTTCCATTTGGACGGACGAGGAACTCTCCTTCACCTCCATTGGACAAATCTTGCCAATATACAAGTCTTGGATTGCTTCCGACGGGTCTTTGTCTCCTACATCAATTGGCAATTGCTCTACTTGCGAGCCATTAGATTCATCAAACTTCACATCTACCATCTCTTCAACGTTTGGGGTGAAATTCTTGTAGACATGGTAAGTGTGAGAGTTTGAGCCATAACCAAGTAGGAAACCCTCATGAGATTTAGGAGCAAATTCAGAACGACGATGCTTATCAAGAATGTAACACTTTGAGCCAAATACTCGAAAGTATCCAACTTGGGGTTTGTTACCGGTGAGGAGCTCGTATGCCATCTTGCCGAGTAGCTTGTGAAGATACAAGTGATTTGTTGCATGACAAGCCGTCTCAACCGCTTCCGCCCAAAAGTGTTTTGGAGTCTTGTACTCATCAAGCATCGTTCTTGCCATCTCAATAAGAGTTCAGTTCTTCCTCTCAACAACTCCATTTTGTTGAGGTGTGTATGTAGCCGAGAACTCGTGTGAAATCCCCTCTTTGTCAAGAAAGGTATCCACATTTGCGTTCTTGAACTCCGTTCCGTTGTCGCTGGGAACCTTCTTGATCTTCACTTCAAATTGATTTTCGGCCTTCCTAGTGAAGCTCTTGAAGATCTTTTGAACCTGTGATTTATCATCAAGAAAGAACAGCCACATAAATCTTGAAAAATCATTGACTATAACTAGACCAAATGAGTTTCCACCGAGACTCTTGTAGGCATTGGGACAAAAAAAGATCCATATGGAGTAGCTCAAGCGGTCTTCTCGTGGTCATGATGTTCTTCACGGGGTGACTTCCTCCTACTTGTTTTCCTGCTTGACAAGCACTGCACAATCTATCCTTGTCAAATATAACATCTTTCACTCCAAGTATATGATTACCTTTAATAAGCTTATCAAGATTTCGCATGCCCGCATGACCTAACCTTCTATGCCACAACCAACCTTTTGAAGATTTAGCAATAAAGCAAGTTCTAGGTTGAGCCTTTTTAGTGAAGTCAACAATGTAAAGGTCACCTCTACGTATACCGGTAAAGACCATTTTATGATTATCTCTACGAAACACTTGGCAATCTAATTCAGTAAATAGGACATTGAAACCAAAGTCAGTAAGTCTAGATATGGAAAGTATATTGTAGCCAAGAGATTCAACAAGCATAACATTTTGTATGGAGCTATCATGTGAGATGGCCACCTTACCAAGGCCAAGCACCTTACCCTTTGAGTTATCAACAAAGGTGACATACTTCTGAGGGCCGCCGTTTTCAGCAAGCTCACGAAACATATCCTTATCTCCGGTCATATGATCAGTACATCCACTATCAGGACCCATTCCTTTCCTCCAGCCATGTAGCCACGAAGATTAGCCATAAGACCAAAGTGTCTCATAGACTCATAGAGATCAAAGTCACTATCATCATCCTCGTCATAGTATCCATGTTCAACATCGTCTTGTGATGGATCAATTCCTAGAGAGAGTGATTCATTAGATAAATGATCATCACAATAATCATCTTTATGAATTCTAATGACTTCGGAGATGATATTACTAATGATTCCAACATCTCCTTTGGCACGCATGAGATTAGTAAGTTCAAAAAGACAATCACCAAACCTAGGATCATTGGAATTCATCTTACTCAAGGCAATAGACTTATGAAGGATCTCATCTAAGTTTTGCAAGGAATAGTTTGGAAATCGTTCCTCAAGAAATCTCCATATAGTGTAGGCACAATCAAGAGTAGGTAAGCCAGCAATGAAAATTTTGGGCAATCCTCTAATGATAAGATTGATAGTTCTAAGATTGCGAATCATGTCAAGATCCTCATTGGGAGTGGGATGCAAAGGATAAGGATCACTAGGGGTAATACAAGGACTAGTAATGTACTTGTTCAAGTGATATTCATTGAAAATCTCAAGCATCTCAATTTTTCACTCATGAAAGTACTCTCCATCAAGTATAGGCACTCTATGTCTAAGACTCCCCAACGTAGACATATCCATCTTCCTCCAAAGGTGTTTAAACCAAAGCAATGAGGACCAACACTCTGGTACCAATTGAAAGGATCGAGAAGAGGTGTCTAGAGGGGGGTGAATAGACTCTAATCTAGAAAAGTTCCAGTTTTTTATTTCCTCAAGTTCAGGTAGAGTTTTAGCACAAGTTTAAACATTCACAATACATATCAAGCAAGCATGACAAGAGTATATGAGCAGCGGAAATTAAAGCATGCACTTTGCAAGAATGTAAAGGGTTGGGATTGGAGTGTGCAAACGCAATTGAAGACACGGAGATTTTTGGCGTGGTTCTGATAGGTGGTGCTATCGTACATCCACGTTGATGGAGACTTCAACCCACGAAGGGTAACGGTTGCGCGAGTCCACGGAGGGCTCCACCCACAAAGGGTCCACGAAGAAGCAACCTTGTCTATCCCACCATGGCCATCGCCCACGAAGGTCTTGCCTCACTAGGGTAGATCTTCACGAAGTAGGCGATCTCCTTGCCTGTACAAACTCCTTGGTTCAACTCCACAATCTTGACGGAGGCTCCCAAGTGACACCTAACCAATCTAGGAGACACCACTCTCCAAAAGGTAATAGATGGTGTGTTGATGATGAACTCCTTGCTCTTGTGCTTCAAATGATAGTCTCCCCAACACTCAACTCTCTCTCATAGATTTGGATTTGGTGGAAAGATGATTTGAGTGGAAAGCAAGTTGGAGAAGGCTAGAGATCAAGATTCATATGGTTGGAATGGAATATCTTGACCTCAACACATGAGTAGGTGGTTCTCTCTCAGAAAATGTATGACAGAAGTGTAGGCATGTTCTGATGGCTCTCCTCACGAGTGAAGAGTGGGTGGAGGGGTATTTATAGCCTCCACACAAAATCTAACCGTTACACAAAAATCACCAAACTCGGTGGGACCGAATAATGAAACTCGGTCAGACCGATTTAGTTCAAAATGTGAACGTTAGGCTTTTTGGTGGGACCGATATCATGAACTCGGTGGAACCGATGTGCTAGGGTTAGGGTAAAACCTCATCTCAGTTTGACCGATTACACAAACTCGGTGGGACCGATTTTGGTAAAGAGCTAACCAGAGAGTTGGTCAAGCAAACTCGGTGAGACCGATTACAAATCTCGGTGGGACCAAAATAAATGCAACATGCACCAGAGAGTTTGCAAGCCTATCTCGGTGAGACCGGGATCCCATCAGTAAGACTGGATTGATTAGGGTTTGTGGCAGTGGCTATGTCAAATGAACTCAGTGGCGCTAGATAGAAAGTTTCGGTGGGGCCGAGTTTGACTTTAGGTTTGGGACATATGTGGATATGAGAAAGTGGTTGAGGGTTTTGGAGCATATCACTAAGCAGTTTGAGCAAGCAAGCCATTAAGCAACACCTCATCCCCTTTTAATAGTATTGGCTTTCCTATGGACTCAATGTGATCTTGGATCACTAAAAGTAAACTGTAGAGTCTTGAGCTTTTGAGCTTGAGCCAATCCTTTGTCCTTAGCATTTTGAAGGGGTTCCACATCCTCTTGTCCATGCCACTCCATCTGTTGATCTTGTTTGAAATACACTAGATGAAAACATTAGTCCAACAAGAGATATGTTGACATTGATTACCAAAACCACCCAGGGAGCACTTGTGCTTTCAGGTGGCGGGTCATCAGCAGCAGCCTCAGGAGTTTGATGAGAAGCTTCAGATATGGTTTGTTTCTCCGGCTCAGTAACCTTGGGGTCTTCGGCCAGCTTGTTCATCTTCAATTTCTTACTGGGTTTGGCTATACCGCTGAAAGTAAGACATATGAAGATGTTAATATATCAGTTTGTAAATTGTTAGAAGACAAAGAGGTTAAATGTTCTCACCCAGGAGCAACTTTGAAGAGAGGAATCTGAGTCCCAGTAGAGTCGTCGGAGGAGGAGTGAGAGGTTCCCTGATAATTTGAGTCGGAAGGATTAACCGGTTGACGGATAAGACTCGCCTTTGGAAAAGAGAAGTTTGAGTTCTGAGAAACCTCTGCTCAGCGTTTGCGAGGGGACGGCGTATTGGGTAAGCCGGCATGAAGGTCCCCCCTCCGCTGTTCCGGGTTGTACATCGAGCTTCATGCTGTTGTTTCTTCAAAACAAGGTTTGGATCCAAGTAAGCTAAAGGGTGAGAAAACCTTACTTTCTGGGTCATGTGCCAAACTTTCTGTCTTGGCAAAGGCTCTGAGTCGGAGGAAATAATAGTTACCTCTACAGCATCAGCCTGGCTGGTCTCTGCGTCATCCTGAGAGGGGTCAGCGTCAATAAGATGCACAAAATAGGAGCCAAGGGAATCAAGTTCTACCTCCGACTCATCATCCAGAGTAAACTGGTCTGTTGCATCTGTTTTCTTCTTCGTGGTTTCTTGGGAGCTTTGGTTTTTCCCCTGGCCTTTTTGGCCGGCTTATCTTGAAGCTTCTTGTTCCAAAAGGGAGAGTCGGTATGAAAAAAAAGATAATAAGGCAAGTGCAGCATATGAGAATAATTATTAAAGTACAAAGGGTTTCAAATACTTACATCTGGAGCCGGGTTAAGGACGCAGAAGGGGTTCAACCCTGTCTTGCTGCAGTTTTCTAGAGACTCGCCGAGCAAGGACTTGGTCATTTCATTGATATCCTTGTCTTCAAGGCGTGTTGAATTAAACGGCAGGGGATCTTTGACATCACCCGTATGCGTGCACATTAAACCGGGGCGGCGGCTCAAGGGCATAATCCTCAAAGCGACCCAGCATCGGACCTGGTCAATACCGGTCAGGCCGTTTGCCATCAAGGCCCTTATCTTAGTAAAAGTGGGTCCATATTTGGCTCGTTCGACAGAACTGATCCGGTCTGGAGTGGGTGCCTGGGGTTGAGCCGGTGAATACGAAAACCCGACAGAGGATTTTCACCCGTCGGAGAGGTGTCTTGGCAATAAAACCAAGTTTTGTTCCAGTCTTTGGGGTGACTGGGAAGTGCAGCTGCAGGAAAGACGGCACCTCTTCGCCTCTGGATAGGAATTCTAGCAAGTTCAAGGCTAGGCCCGTCTGTCATCTCTGTTTGGCGGTTCAAGTAGTAATACTCTCCGAAGAGGTCAACATTGGGCTCCTCTTCAAGATATACTTCACAAAAGACTTGAAAATTACAAATATTGGAAACTGAATTGGGTCTGATATCTTGAGGGTGAAGCTGATAGAAATTCAGGACGCCATAGAAGAACTTTGAGCCAGGCGGTGAGAAGCCTCGGAGCATATGATCAGAGAAAACTATAACTTCTCCTTCCTTTGGTTGAGGTGGAACCTCAGCCCCTGGAACCCCCCAATGGATGACATCTTTATATGGCAAGACGCCCATGTTAACAAACTCTTGGAGAGATTGTTCCGTGACCATGGAGACAACCCAGTTGCAGGAGGTGACGGTCTTAGTCATTTTGATCGGGTGAAAACCTAGAAAGGAAATCATGGCGAGTCAAATTTATGATGATGAGCCGCCCGATCATTGAGCAAAATGAAGTTATCATGCTAAATTGGTTAGTTGCAAGGGTTGGTGAGTCGCCTAATGGTTATAGAAAATAAAATAACATGGTTAAACTGGCGAGGAACGAGCCGGATCATGTCAAGATTGGATAAGGACTGGCGGTTTAAATGAACTAATAAAGCTGGATGGTATTTGGCGGGTTACAAGGTATCATTTGACCCGCCCATACAATAGTGGACAAGTGGATGGTTACAGATCTGAGAATGGAGTGAACTTTCACTAAGTGTTAGGCAAACAAGTTTCACAAACCCAGCCTATGATTTTGGATCTAAGGTTGTTCAAAAAACAGGTGGAAATTATTAAACCTAATATGCAGAGGATGAACTACTGTGTTGAGGTTGAATCTAAAACAAAGGGAACTCGTCCATAAATACAGGTGGATATTGCCAACTGATATCACACAACTCCTGTGCTGTTTGGGGATTGAACGAAGCCTAAGTGAAGCAACTATGATGAACTTCGATGAACGCCGACGAACTTGCGGAAAAACTGCAGAAACCCTAATGCAGATTGGAGGAAAAAGGAGGTGGGTACCTGAAGATGTTGTTGAACAACGGAGGGGCGCCGCCGATTTCTGGTTGGGGACAGGTTGATGCATTCGATGGAGGCGGCGGAGCTCCGGAGGCGTTGGACGTCCCGAGGAAGAAGAAGAGGCGGAGGTAGGGGTAAAAAGTGAAGAAGAGGATCCCTTGTCCCTATTTATAAGGAGGTGAAAAGATGTCCTGCGTGGAAATCGAGGAGGCAAAATGATTATGTTAAACGATGCGGGTGCCTTGATTCTCGGAAGGTCCATTAAGATAAAGATCCATTGAGTTATCCTGGGCTTTGTGTGGAATCAATGCACATGATGTCATGGCGGGTTACATATTTCTACTTATGTGAGGTCATGGCGGGTTATAATGGTCTGATGAAATTCGACACTGACACATTCTGCTAAGTTAAATAGTGGAGATTGATATGAACAATCAAATCAACCTAGGGCCAAATGTTGGGGATATAGCTCCTAGGTGTGACCCGCCCAGGAGGGGTCGGGTTATGCCGTTGGTGGCTTAACATGAAGAAGGTCCAAGGAGGCCCAAGGAGAAGTACGAAGACAGTGGCTCATGGAGGCAGGCATCGTAAAGGCCCAAGACCTGGGCCTATGAACCATTGTATGAAGACTTGTTCTGTAAGGCATGATTAGTTAGAAACCAAGTCGGTTACATTGAGTGAGGGTCGGGACTATGTAAGCCTCCGGGTCTCCACCTGTGCATATAAAGGTGAGACCCGGCGGCGGGGTAACTAAAGAAACAAGCAATCGAGAACTAGGTCAAGCGTATTCGCTCCCTTGTAATCAAAACTCAAGCAATAGAACTAGAAGCATGATGTAGGCCTTTACCTCGTTGTGAGGGGCTGAACCTGGGTAAACTCTCTGTGTCCTTTGTCCTGTTCAACCCCTTCAAGCTAACCTAGTTGCGATGCCTCCACATCTAAGTCCTTTCATTAGTGCATCTGCTGTGACAAATCCACGATAGAGATTGTGAGGGAAAGAGTGCTCGAGAGGTGCTGAGAAAAGCTCATCCGCCGCCCGTAGGATGCACCTCACGAGGGGTGCTCGCTCGTGAAGCCCCAGAGCGTACTTGGTAGAAATGGTGTGACAGGCTACCTTGTGAGGCAGCGCCAGTGAGGCCTCCATGGAGGAGTGTTCGAGAGGCCTCCCGTGGAGGAGAGCTCATGAGGCTTCCCGTGCCCTGCATCAGGGAGATTGCCAACAAGTTTTGCAAGTAATGCAGCAGAGCACGCTCGTGAGGCCGCTTGTGGGTGTCACGCGAGGAGACAAGAGTACCAAGGACCTTGGTGAGGTGACAAGAGCTCAGTCACTTGGGTTTAGCGGCGCTGCCAGGACCGAGCTAGGCGTAGGCACCGTGTCCAACCCCCGCTCTCATGATACGCACGAGAGAGATCGCAAGCGCGCACGCCTCATGAAGCGAATTTCTGACCAAGCACACATAATACTTAGGAAATAAAATTTTACTGGCGCCTGAAGAGGTCTCATTACACAACCAAAAAGATACCTGTTGTCGTGATGTGCACAGGTCAGCTTGAGGATGCGATGGCCAGGCGACCCCTTAGGTACAGTCCGCCATGTCTGAGCATGGGGCCCCACTAGGTTGTGGGCAGAAGCTCTCGCGGCCAACGGCAACACAGAAAGAGAGGCTCTGGAGCGTCTACAGCTCCACTTCGTTCATGCCCGTCAGGTCACGGGTAGAACTTGCAGAGGTGTTGGATGTTCCATGTGTTTGATATTGGGACACCCTCCTCCGTTTCCAGCCATGTCGCGCCAGGCCAGGAATCGTGCACCACTCTAAACGGGCCTTCCCACATGGGCGAGAGCTTGTGGAGTCCTTTCCTAGAGAGGTTCCTTTGCAGGACAAGATCGCCAGCTTCAAGAGTGTGGGGGCGCATGTTGCAGCTATGGTAGCGACACAACGCTTGCTCATATCTGGTTGCACAGACGGCAGCCTGTAGCATGCTTCCTCGAGGAGGAGCAGATCAGCCTCCCGCAGGCCATCCCGGCGGACCTCAACAAAGGCAAGGACCCGCGGGGACCCATGCTTGAGCTAGGTGGGGAGGACCGCTTCCGCCCCGTAGAGGAGGAAGATGGGTGTTCCACCGGTAGGCTTGGTTGCTGTCATGCGGGTCGACCATAGCACAGACTGGAGCTCGTCGAGCCAGCCTTTGCTATAGGCTATGAGCTTTTTCTTGAATCTTCTCATCTTGATGCCCTTGAGGACCTCAGCATTAGCGCGCTCGGCCTGGGCGTTGCTTTCCGGGTGAGCCACGGAGGCGTAACAGATCTGCGTGCCAATGTTGGCGCAATATGACTTGAAGAAAGTGCTAGTGAACTGCGTGCCGTTGTCGGTGATGATGCGGTTTGGGGCGCTGAAGCGGCACACCAGGCCCTTGATGAACTTGACGGTTGATCCTGACGGAATGGTGCAGACAGGCTCCACCTCCGCCCACTTGGTGAACTTGTCGATGGTAACATAGAGGTAGCGGTAGACGCGAGGCGCGCAACAGAAGGGGCCCAGGATGTCCAGTCCCCAGACCACGAAGGGCCACCAGAGAGGGATGGTCTGGAGCCCTTGCACTGGCTGGTGGATCTGCTTGACATGAAACTGGCAGGCTTCACCAGAATGGACCAACTCTTCAGCGTCATGAAGCACGGTGGGCCCATAGAAACCGCTACGGAAGACCTTGCCGGTGAGGGTGCATGACGAATAGTGGTGGCCGCAGTCTCCTCCATGTATGTCAGCAAGCAGCTCGCGCCGTAGCTCTGCGGAGATGCATCACAGCGCAACTCCATTGGGGTGCTTGCGGTAGAGGTCACCATCCCTCAAGCAGTAAGGCCCGGCCTGGCATGCCACACGCTCTACCTCCGTGTCATCCTCAGGGAGGGCATCTCTCTCCAGGTAAGCCTTGATCTCCGTGGCCCAGCTCTGGGTTTGCGGCTCTAGTGCCAATAGTAGGCGAGCGCCTGAAGGTGGGTCATAGTCTAGTGCGCCTGAGGAGGGTGTGGGTGGGAGTTCCTCATGAGGCATCATGGTGCTGGCTTCGGGAGTTGTCGCGGATGGCCTCAGGAGCCTTTCCTCGAAGATGCCAGGGCTCGCGACGGGACGCCCGCATGGCGATGTCGTCAGTTTCCTCGTTGTCGCTGCGAGGGATGTGCTAGAGCTCCATGTCGAGGAAGAGCTTCTCGAGCTTGCGCACCTCCTCAAGGTAGGCGGCCATGTGCTCGTTCTTCGGCTTGTAGCTCTTCTTGGAGAAGTTGATGAGGAGTTGCGAGTCACCCGTGATGAGGATGCGCTTGATGCCAAGGGCGGTGGCGGCCTTGAGCCCGGCGATGAGGCCCTTGTACTCTGCGATGTTGTTAGAGACCTTATAGTTATGCTTGAAGCAAAGTTGCACATCATAGTACAACTTATCTCCTGTTGGTGAAGTGAGCACGACGCCAGCCCCCGCGCCCTGCCATGAGAACGCACCGTCGAAGTGCACGGTCCAGCCGCCAGGGGCATTCTTCCCAGGCAGAAAGGATTCTTCCTCACGAGGATCATCTTGGTGTGGATCTGTCCATTCCATCATGAAATCCGCCAGCATTATGTGCCCTTGATCGCCCTTCTGGTGAGGAACTCTAGCTCAAAGGTCTGCAACTCGATGCTCCATTCGGCGACGCGACCAGTGGAGTTGGAGCTACGCAGGATCAGCTCCAGCGGGAAGGATGTGACCACCTTGATGGGGTGGCCCTGGAAGTAGTGGCCCGGCTTCCTAGAGCCGATGAAGAGAGTGAAGAGAAGCTTCTATTGCATGGGGTACTGCTCGCGAGCATCTCGCAGCACCGTGCTGACAAAGTAGACATGGTGCTCGACGGGGTGCGCTATTGTAGGAGCCACAACTTGTGCTTAGGGAGGCTCGCAGGACGTCTCGCCAAGGGGTTGCTGAGGCAGGCCCCCGGCAAGCGTCGGCGCGGGCTCCGCAGGCTCGGAGGTGGCCTCAGCAGATGCAGGCGCGGGAGGCTTCTTCTTGGCGTGGATGCGCTCTTCCCGTTCCACCACGAGGGTCGTCCTGGCCGTCTGGGGGTGGCTGCCAAGTACAGGAGCAAGGGCTTGCGAGGCTACGGGGCAACCATGACCTAGGGGCTCGTCAAGTAATTCTTGAGATCCTCAAAGGCCACGGCGTTGGCTGCAGGAGTCCACTTGAAGGGGCCCGATTTCTTCATGAACTTGAAGAATGGCATGGCTCACTTGCCGAACTTGGAGTTGAAGCACCTGAGCGAGGCCATGCACATCCCTCCAAGCGCTGCATTTCCTTGAGGTTCCGCGAGGGCCGCATCTGCTCAATGGCCTTGATCTTCTCGAGGTTGGCTTGATAACCCACAAGTATAGGGGATCACAACAGTTTTCGAGGGTAAAGTATTCAACCCAAATTTATTGATTCGACACAAGGGGAGCCAAAGAATATTCACAAGCATTAGTAGCTGAGTTGTCAATTCAACTACAACTGGAAGACTTAATATCTGCAGCAAGGTGATCAGTAGCAAACTAGTATGGTAGTTTGATAGTAACGGTAACAGTAGCAATAGTAATAGTAGCAAAGACAGTAGCAGATTTGTGGTGATTGGAACAGCAACAACGACAAAAGTATCTTAGTAAAGATCAATATATGAAAAGCGTAGGCATTGGATCAGTGATGGATAATTGCGTTGGATGATATTCATCATGTAGAAGTCATAACTTAGAGCGACACAACATTAGCTTCAACTCATCAATGTAATGTAGGCATGTATTCCGTATATAGTCATACGTGCTTATGGAAAAGAACTTGCATGACATGTTTTGTCCTACCCTCCAGTGGCAGCGGGGTCCATAAGGAAACTAAGAGGTATTAAAGCCTCCTTTTAATAGAGAACTGGAACAAAGCATTAGCACTTGGTGAATACATGAACTCTTCAAACTACGGTAATCACCAGAAAGGATCCCAATTATTGTCACCTTGGGGTATGCGGATCATAACACGTAATAGGTGCATATAACTTGCAAGATAGGATCAAGAACACATATATATCCATGAAAACATAATAGGTTCAGATTTGAAATCATGGCAACCGGGCCCTAGTGACAAGCATTAAGCATAGCAAAGTCATAGCAACATCAATCTTGGAACATAGTGGATACTAGGGATGAAGCCCTAACAAAACTAACTTGATTACATGATAAATCTCATCTAGCCCATCACCGTCCAGCAAGCCTACGAAGGAATTACTTACTCCCGATGGTGAGCATCATGAAAATGGTGATGAAGATGAGTTGGTGATGACGACGGCGATGGATTCCACCCTCCGGAGCCCTGAACGAACTCTAGATCAGCCTTCGCGATGAAGAACAAGAGGTGGCAGCGGCTTCGTATCGTAAAACATGATGAATCCTTCTCCTAGGGCAGCGCTTCTGGTTGGGCTCAGCCGCAAGCACAATGGAGCCCTTGCGCTCGATGTCTCTAATGCCTTGGGCTTGAAGGCTTCAGGCTCCGCGTCAATATTGTTGTGGGCGAAGAGGTGGCCCTCCTCAGCCTTGGCACACCTGTCGGCGAGGTTGAACAACTCGACCACAGAGTCGAGCTCGTCATTAATGGGGGGCTTCTTGATCATCCTAACATTCGCGACGCCTGAGGAGAATGCAGTGATGATCGCGGCATCGAAGGCACGCAGAGTCTTGTTGCGCACCTGGTTGAAGCGCTGGATGTACTTGTGGAGGGTCTCGCCAGGGCGTTGGTGCACGACGCGCAGGTTGTTAAGGGTGTGAGGGTGATCATGCGTGCCCTTGTGGGGATGAACTACCGGCACAGTTCCGACCATGAGTGGATGGAGGCCTCGGGGAGGTTCATCAACCACGATCATGTGACGTCCTTGTGGACCCTGGGGAACCAGTTTGCCATGACCTTGTCGTCAGCTTCCACGGCTTGGATGCTCACGGTGTACAGCTGTAGGAACTCCACAGGGTTGGTGGTACCATCGTAGCGGGGAGGCTTCTCGGGCTTGAACTTCCGGGCCACACCATGCGGCGCAACTCACGGGTGAAGGCAAGGCAACCCCCACTATAGGCGACGCCGATGCCCATGAGGGCGGCACGGTTCTGGCGACCGGCTGCGATGATGTCCTGGATGGTATGGTTCTGGCGATCATGCTTCTTGTCAATGAGGGCGTGTGCGTTGGGCGGCGCACGCTGGATGATCTGGCAACTGGGGTCATCGTCGGGCGATGGGGACGAGCCATGGGACAACTCCGGTGCATGCGCACCACGGCGACGTCCTACGTCTCCATCTGCCAAGGGTGGTGAAGGAGGCGCGTCGCGTCATGCGACGACTGAAGTGGTAGGGGGCAGGAAAGCGCCAAGGTGTCTCTAGTGGCGTTGACTAGCTCGGTGACGTGCGTGAGCCACGCGTCATAGCCGACCTCGGCGGGGCGGTAGCACAGCAGCTCCTGCGCCATGAGCAGGGTGGCCTGAGGGGCCCACGGGTCATGACGGGGGAGCAAAGACATAGTGGCGGTCTAGGCAGGTGCGGCTGCACAGCAGGGTGGAGGGAAGAAGCCTGCTCCTCACCCCCCGCGGGTTCGGTGGCGGAACAAACGCGACACCGACGGATGTCATTGATGATGGGCTCCGCCTGGACTCGGCAGGCCCTGTGCAGGGCGCGCTTGCGTTGCGCGTTGGCCAGTTCTATGTCGAGGCTGAAGGCACAAAACCAAGACCCCTACCTGGCGTGCCAAATGTCGGGGGATTGATTTATGCTATGGGAAATCCTCCAAAACCCTTGTTCGAACTCTGGGGCCCTGGTTTGCGACCTAGGAGCTAGACAACAAGCTTGGCGTGGTTATGGCAAGCGGGGCACGGCAGAGGGACGCAAGGCACGACAGGGACACAGGGAGCTACCCAGCTTTGGGCCACCGTGCGGTGTAAAAGCCCTACTCCTGCTTGGTGTGATTGCTTCTGGAGACAGTGCTCATGAGCTAGAAGGTGAGTCTTAGGGTCAATTCCGCAATCCCCTCCTATGGTGGCAGCACTGCCCTTTTATAGCTGCCTTAGTCCTCTTCCCTCGAAAATAATGGCGGGAATGGTTGCCACACAACGGCATTTCAAAGGGGGACATGCGCCCAGTCTTATCCTGACAAAAGGTGGTCATTGCCTGCTAAAGAAGCTATCCTGATGTGCGGGTGGGCTCGGCGATGATGCTTGCCCTAGCCCGCCAAGCCGTCCTGATCTTCATGCACCGAAGTGGTAAGCTTTGGAGCTTGGTTTGGGGGGGAGGCAGGCGCCGCTGCTCCCTTGTCACCAAAGAAGAAACATACCATGGTCGTGCCTGCTGGCTCAGTCTTCACTAACGTCACCTGGCGCGGGCGCGTCACCCATGTGATGGGCACATGGCCACGCAACTGGTGCTGCGTGGCTTCCCACGCGAAGGGCCTCGGGGGGCCGCCTTGCGAGGGGGGTCCCGTGAGGCCGCTTGCCGCTTGATGTTGTCTTCTGTAGAGTCCCACCTCCTCGCGAGGCATGGTCCTCGTGATGTGTGATACATCTCCAATGTATCAATAATTTTTTATTGTTCCAGGCTATTATATTATCTGTTTTGGATATTTTATATGCATTAATATGCTATTTTATATTATTTTTTGGGACTAACTTATTAACCCAAAGCCCAGGGCCAGTTTCAGTTTTTTCCTTGTTTTTGAGTTTTATAGAAAAGGAATACCAAACGGAGTCCAAACGGAATGAAACTTTTGCGATGATTTTTGTTGGACCAGAAGACACCGAGCAAACTTGGAGTTGAAGGCAAGGGAGCCCCTAGGACTCCATAAGCCAGGGGGCGCCCTGAGGGCTTGTGGGCCCCTCCGAGCTCTCCTAACCCTAATTCTTCCTCTATAAATCCCCAAATATTCCCAAACGACCAGAAGCGTCCACCAAAATACTTTTCCGCTGTCATAACCTTCTGTACCCGTGAGATCCCATCTTGGGGCATTTTCCGGCATCCTGTCGGAGGGGGATTCGATCACAAAGGGCTTCTACATCAACTCTATTGCCCTTCCGATGAAGCATGAGTAGTTTACCACAGACCTACGGGTCCATAGCTAGTAGCTAGATGGCTTCTTATCTATCTTTCACTCTCAATACCTTGTTCTCCTCGATGTTCTTGGAGATCTATCCGATGTAATATTCTTTTGCGGTGTGTTTGTCGAGATCTGATGAATTGTTGATTTATGATCAGATTATCTGTGAATATTATTTTAATCTTCTCTGAATTCTTATATGCATGATTTGATATCTTTGTATTTCTCTTCGAATTATTGGTTTGGTTGGGCCAACTAGATTGGTTCTTCTTGCAACGGGAGATGTGCTTAGTTTTCGGTTCAATCTTGCGGTGTCCTCACCCGGTGACAAAGTAGGGGTAGCGAGGCACATATTGTATTATTGCCATCAAGGGTAAAAAGATGGGGTTTTCATCATATTGCTTGAGTTTATCCCTTTACATCATGTCATCTTACTTAAGGCGTTACTCCGTTCGTTATGAACTTAATACTCTAGATGCATGCTGGATAGCGGTCGATGTATGGAGTAATAGTAGTAGATGCAGAATCGTTTCGGTCTACTTGACACAGACTTAATGCCTATATACATAATCATTGCCTTGGATATCGTCGTAACTTTGCGCTTTTCTATCAATTGCTCGACAGCAATTTGTTCACCCACCGTATTATTTGCCTTCAAGAGAGAAGCCTCTAGTGAAACCTATGGCCCCGGTGTATATTTTCCTTCTTATATTTTCAGATCTATAAACCAAAAAACCCAAAAATACCTCGCTGCGTTTTATTTACTTTTATCTTATGTTATGTTTTAGTAATCTTTTATATCTATATCTATCAGATCTCACGTTTGCAAGTGATCGTGAAGGGATTGACAACCCCATTATCGCGTTGGGTGCAAGTGTTTGATTGTTTGTGCAGGTGCATAGATTGGGGACTTGCTTGTATCTCCTACTTGATTTGATACCTTTCCTCTTCACGGGAAAAACCAACGCAAGCTCAAGAAGTAGCAGGAAGAATTTTTGGCGTCGTTGCCGGGGAGATCTACGTCAAGCCTACCAAGTACCCACCATAAACTCTCATCTCTTTCATTACATTATATGCCATTTTCCTCTCCCCCACTTCTAAAACAATTTTCAGAAAAATACAAAAAGATTTGCCTTTTTATTCACCCTTCTTCCGTTCGTCTTTTCGTTTGCTTTTCGTTTGCTAGATTGTGTGTTTGCCCTTATGGCTCAACCTGAGAGCTTTGATCCTTACTATAGGAAGTTGGAAGAAATTGAAAAAATGCTAAGAGCTTCATGTCTTTACAATTTGAGCATAATAGTTTCTTTAGGAATGAGCTTAAGGAACAAAAAACTATGATGGAGTACATTAATAAAGAGCTTGATGATATGTCTAAAGAATTTTATGGTCTTAAATCTCAATTTGCTCAACTTGAAAAATTAGTGGGACAAATTTCCGATAAACAAACCACTTTGGTAAATAAGATGGCCCCTAAACCGGAATTTTGTGATAATAATGATGAAGATCTTAAAGTGATTGGTGTGACTCCTATTGAATCTTTGTTTTCCAATATAAATCTTGATAAAGATGGGACTCGAGATGAGTCAACTTTAGCTAGAAGGCGTCCCAATGATTCAGAGTTTTTAGATCTTAATGCAAAGATTGATAAAAGTGGGATTGGAGAGGTCAAAACTCTAAGTAGTGATGAACCCACTCTTTTGGATTTCAAGGATTTTAATTATGATAATTGTTCTTTGATAGATTGTATTTCCTTGTTGCAATCCATGTTGAATTCTCCTCATGCTTATAGTCAAAATAAAGCTTTTACTCAATATATCGTTGATGGTATGATGAAATATTTTGAAGAAAAACTTGAGTTGGAAGTTTCTATCCCTAGAAAGCTATATGATGAGTGGGAACCTACTATTAAGATTAAAATTAAATATTACGAGTGCCATGCTTTGTGTGATTTGGGTGCTAGCACTTCCACGATTCCAAAAACTTTATGTGATGTGCTAGGTTTCCGTGAATTTGATGATTGCTCTTTAAATTTGCATCTCGCGGATTACACTATTAAGAAACCTATGGGAAGAATTAATGATGTTCTTATTGTTGCAAATAGAATTATGTGCCCGTAGATTTCATTGTGCTTGACATAGATTGCAATCCTACATGTCCTATTATTCTTGGTAGACCTTTCCTTAAAACGATTGGTGCAATTATTGATATGAAAGAAGGAAACATTAGATTTCAATTTCCGTTAAGTAAGGGCATGGAACACTTTTCAAGAAAGAAAATTAAGTTGACATATGAATATATTATGGGAGCTACTTATGGATTGCATACCAAAGATGACAATACCTAGATCTATGTTTTATGCCTAGCTGGGGGCGTTAAACAATAGCGCTTGTTGGGAGGCAACCCAATTTTATATTTATGTTTTTGGTTTTTGGTTCTGTTTTTCAATAAATACACATTATTACCTCTGTAGTAATTGTGTTTTGGTGTTTTAGTTAGTGTTTCATCCAAGTAAGACCTTTGGGATGGCTTACGGTGATAGTTGATTTGATCTTGCTGAAAAACAGAAACTTTTACGCTCAGAAAAACAATTTTAAAAAATCACAGAGCGTGATTTCGATCTCAATTTTTTACACAAGATTGATATACAAATTGCCCAGGTTGTCCTAGTTTTTCAGAATTTTTGGAGTTACAGAAGTATACGAAGTTTTCAGATTGCTACAGACTATTCTGTTTTCGACAGATTCTGTTTTCTATGTGTTGTTTGCTTATTTTAATGAATCTATGGGTAGTATCGGGGGGTATGAACCATGGAGAAGTTGGAATACAGTAGATATTACACCAATATAAATAAATAATGAGTTCACAACAGTACCAAAAAGTGGTGATTTATTTTCTTATACTAACTGATCTCATGAGTTTTCTGTTGAGTTTTGTGTTGTGAAGTTTTCAAGTTTTGGGTAAAGATTTGATGGACTATGGAATAAGGAGTGGTAAGAGCCTAAGATTGGAGATGCGCAAGGCACCCCAAGGTAATACTCATGGACAACCAAGCATCTAAGCTTGGGGATGTCCCGGATGGCATCCCCTCTTTCGTCTTCATCTATCGGTAAATTTATTTGAGGCTATATTTTTGTTCACCACATGATATGTGTTTTTCTTGGAGCGTCTTGTATTATATGAATATTTGCTTTTTAGTTTTCCACAATCATCCTTGTTGTGCACACCTTTTGATAGGGACAAGCATGAATCGTGAATTTATTAGAATACTCTATGTGCTTCACTTATATCTTTTGAGATAGGCAATTTTGCTCTAGTGCTTCATTTATATATTTTTAGAGAACAGCGGTGGCTTTATTTTACAGAAATTGTTGAACTCTCATGCTTCACTTATATTATTTTGAGAGTCTCTCTAAACAGCATGGTAATTTGCATAGGTTATGAATTTAGTCCTAATATGATGGCCATCCAAGAGGGATATAATAAAAACTTTCATATAAAGAGCATTGAATACTATGAGAAGTTTGATTCCTTATGATTGTTTTGAGATATAAAGATGGTGATATTAGAGTCATGCTAGCGAGTAATTGTGGATTGGTAGAAATACTTGTGTTAAAGTTTGTGATTCCCGTAGCATGCACGTATGGTGAACCGTTATGTGATGAAGTCGGATCATGATTTATTTATTGATTGTCTTCCTTGTGAGTGGCGGTCGGGGACGAGTGATGGTCTTTCCCTACCAATCTATCCGCCTAGGAGCATGCATGTAGTACTTTTTTTCGATAGCTAATAGAATTTTGTAATAAGCATGTGAGTTCTTTATGACTAATGTTGAGTCCATGGATTATACACACTCTCACCCTTCCACCATTGCTAGCCTCTCTAGTAACGCGCAACTTTCGTCGGTGCACTACACCCACCATATACGCTTCCTCAAAACAGCCACCATACCTACATATTATGGCATTTCCACAGCCATTCTGAGACATATTGCCATGCAACTTGCACCGTTCCATTTTATTACGACACGCTCCATCATTGTCATATTGCTTTGCATGATCGTAAGATAGCTAGCATGATGTTTTCATGGCTTGTCCCTTTTTTGATGTCATTGCTATGATAGATCGTTGCACATCCCGGTACACCGCCGGAGGCATTCATATAGAGGCATATCTTTGTTCTAAGTATCAAGTTGTAATTCCTGAGTTGTAAGTAAATAAAAGTGTCACTACAAAAAAATACACTTCCGTGATGATACGTGTTTGTCACTGTAGGTCACGTTTTTTGTCATGCATGTACATCCATGACAATTTTATGACAGAATTAAGATAGTCATACCTATGCTGTCGTAGAAGTGTTCCATGACATTACCAAAATTATCATCACGGAAGTGTCCACTTCCATGACGATAAATGGCGCGTCATGGAAATGCTTTCGTCAAGGGTAACTGACTCGTGGCATCCACCGTAACGGGTCACCGTTAAGCTATCGGGTTCCGGTTTGGATCCGATAACCCATTTACAGCCCGAACCAATGGGGATTTTCCACGTGTAAAATCATCATTGGCTGGAGGAAAAACGTGTCTGCTCCTCGGTGGGCCAGATGTCGTCCGTCCAATGGAGGAGACATGCCTATGATACGCCGACACGTGAAAGGGCCCAATAGAGGCCCATATAGGTTAAAAAGGCCGGCCCAGTCAAAGGCCCGTAGTACTTACTCAGGTACTAGTGGGCCAGCCCAATGATGGCATATTTAAACATGGCCCATTTACGGCCTGAAGCCAGATCTGGCCCATTAATTGTTCGCTGAATATTTGGGCCCAATTATGGCCCAGTGACTTTCGGCGTGTTAGAGGCCCGATGTAGACATGGGCCCATTTCAGCCCAGTCTGTCTTTCGGCCTGGGAATGCCCGTGCTACCCATGGGCCATATATGGTCTAACGCGACATCCGACCCACTAGCGGCCCGTGATAAAGGTGGCAACAGTTCAACCCAACGTGACTTTGGGCCTGTTAAAGGCATGTCATATAATTCGGCCTGTTGATGCTTGTACTAAGCTTTCGGCCTCTTAAAGGCCCATGATATCAGTGGGCCAACTAAGGCCCGAGATATGTTTCGGCCTGGTAACGGTCCGTCATATAACTAGGCCAAAAAAGGTCTGGTCTACATTTCAGCCTGCTGAAGGCCCGTTGACGACTAGTGAAAATTAAGGCCCAACATGCATTTCGGCCTACTAAAGGCCCATGGTTACTTCTGGGCCGTAATAGGCCAGCAGAATATTCAGCCTGTTAATGGCCCAAAGCTACATGGGCCCAACTAAGCGTTGGGTCCACTAAAGGCCCAATTAAAATTTGGGCCGAATATAGGCAGGAGTAAGTTGTGGGCCTGGCGCAAAGTGTGAAGGCCCGAATGGCCTTTCAATGCCAAGAAAGTTGCAGGCCGGCCCAATTGTGGCCCGCTAAAAACCAGGCCCGTTAGAGGCGAATGTTTCGGCCCGGTCGACTACATTAGAATTTTTTCAGATAGCGAATGATGGCAGTAACCAGTAGGAATTAAGAACAAACATACTCTATACAGTAAAGAAATTATGGCATAGTAACTTAGAATAAACCTACACTATACAATAAAGGATTTATGGTATATTACATCCACTTGGCATCGAAGTTTACCACCAGTGATCATAAAGCGCAATGAAGAAGCAGATTACAAAAACTGGGCACCATTGCAGCGTAACAAAATAATACTGAACCGAGACCACTTCCAAGACAGTTCAAGAAAGGTTAGCCTTGCGCGGGAACTACTGCACAAGCTGCTGAGCAAGTCTGTGAGACCGGCCTAGCATGTCGGTCATAGCTTCTAGGTGTAGCTGTTTAGCAATGAGGTTCTCATTGGCGTTCTCCGCAATCTTTCTTAGAGATAGGACTTCAAGTCGAAGTTGAGTTGCAGAATGCCTTTTTGCTAGAACTTGGGACTGAAGAAGTAGAACTGATTCAGACAGAAAATTATGTGAGCTTGTCTGGCTGCTAGTCTCAAGTAACTTGAACACTGCATCAAGACAAGACTTTGGGGTTGTTTTGCTATCTTCAAGATGTTTTGCCTTCTTTGCTGCAATATATGTTGGGTTTGTCTCACAGCCTTCAGCAGACTTGTGCATTCCATCAGGCATATCACCCTGAAACAAGCAGAGAGATGACAAGTTTTGCACGTGTATAAACAAAGATGATAACTGTGTTGTCAATTCCATCCAATTTCAAATTAGAAAATAAAGAGTAAGTTCAAAATATCAATAGCATAATTTGGCATTGTTCATAATGCGGGGAGCTTCACTACCCTACTAGATTACCATGTCAACATAACAAGCATAGATGAAGGGCAAAGACAATCATTGTATCTATTTTGGTTAATGTGCATGGCATGTTGTTCATATCATCAGCCACATCAGTAAGATAAAATAGGAGATGACAAGGTGCAAACGTGGGCTGCTTCACCACGCACTGGATTATATATCCATAAAAACAAGCATACATATAGGGAGTATTGAGTAATCTGCATGGTATGAATAAGGAATTTGGTTTTACAAGTAAAACTTGGAACTTACGGTTGTTGCGAACATGCATTTTGATAGAAATAGCAAACAAAACAACAGTTAACGATAGGGAGTATGAGCAAATTAAACAGCAGTTGAGGATAAAGGCTTTAGAAGGACTGACTTACATTAACAGTTAACACCGGCTTAAATGCCCTTCTCCATGTCAAGGGAAGGATAACTCAAGAATTTCAGCACATAATCTTCTTCATAAGCATTGCCTGTACTCTACATTTTATATAGAGTAATTATAGATATGATAATACTAGAAGCGATCGAGGATAATGAAGATAAGATGTATATTGATGCTACATAATCAACTACCAATCCCTGGAAGTACAAGTGTTACAGGACAAAATGTACTGACAAGAGCAATGGGCTACACTTCTGCACTGGCATTGTTTGTGTATTCAACTTTTTGGTAAGATTAAATATAGATATGATATTTTTTGGTAAATGGTGGGCGAGGGAGATAAGATGCAGAATGCTACACAATGAACCAATCCCTCTTCCCATAATATAAGAATGTTTTGAACACTGGTGTACTGTACAAAACGTTCTTATATTTTGGGACGGAGGGAGTAGCTGTTAATGTAAGTATAGTGATAGACGACGTTCAGTCCTTACAAGAGGACTGCAGAGCTAAACCTCTTCAAAAGCATTGGGTTGATTCTAAATTTATGTAAGAGTCCATACGTATATTATAATGTCCACCAAATGGACGATAACGAGGCTAAAATGTGCAGCGATGCTACATAATCAACCAGCTATGAAAGTAAGTATGGTCATACAAGGCAAGAGGTACTCACAAGAGCAATGTATTGTGCAGTATAGTTGCGAGATTCTGTGCTCCCTTCAGAATGAATGTTCTTCTGCTAATAGTTTTCGTAAAAGTGAGACATTAAGGCAAAGGCAGAAATGAGGTTCAAATTGTGATGTGATATCATAGACAGTACCTTATGCTGCAGACGAGACCAATGTGTAACAAGATTATTCCAGTCACTATCTGATAAATGTAGCACCGGAGACTTTACAGAAATACAAATTTCGTTTAGAGGCTTGCCATTGAAGTGCGCTTGCCTCAGGTAGGAACGATACTTCATCAACGAGTGCTTGAAAGGCGCAACCAACCCTTGCTCATCTTAACAATCCAGTTTGGTTCTCGCCTATTTAAATGAATGAAATCTTGTGTCTTCTGTTAGGAGAAACATATGCAGTAATTACCATGAATAACATTAGTACATTACTTACGCGTAAGTTGCGGAGGAAGACTGGAAATTGTTCTGTGTCTGCGGTATAATCTTTCCATGAAGGAAAGATGCTCACAAAGTTCCTTACAACAATATAAGCTTCGTCTTCTAAACTGGGAAGAAATGGAACAGGGATCCTATTTGCTGCAATTGGGGCTCTCTCTGGTTCGAAAAGGGATTTGACAACTGGATTTGGTGTACTCTTTGCGGGAATGGGAGTTTTGCATCGTAGAGCTGGTGCTATGTCAACTGGCATCATTATACTGTTTGCTGAAGTTGGGGTCTGCTGAGTTGGGGCATCAGAGATGACCAGTGTAGTAGGGCTAGAGTCTGCTAGAGTTGGGGCCGTGTTTTGTGGGTCAGGTGATATTGCAACTATGCCTAATGGGCTATTTGATTTATCAGGTGTCACTACCTTTTCCAAATACTTTGCTCGTGCTCCTCCGGAATCAGCAATTGCCCTCTTCCTTTTGAACATCTGATACACAAGAACAACATTTGAATGGATAAATATGGTATGATGACAGATGGAATATGTACTGAAAATGGATAGGCAGGGCGTATTCACATACACGATGTGTAAACTAAGCTAATGGCAGTGCAACAAAGTAGAAGCAATGCAAAGCATCAGTTGCAAGATATGTGTGACCAATATAACCTTGGAAAGTTAGAGCAAGCACCTTGATGGGTGAATAAGATAGGGCATCTGCCTTTGACTCCTCCACTAGGGAGCTACCTAGACTTAGGTCTCCCTCAAGCTCAGAATCACTGTTAGAATCATATTCTGAGCATGAATCTGTAGGTGGAGAGCGTTTGCATTGCATTGCATCCAGACTTGATTTCAGTCCCTTAATGCCAAGTTTGACAGCCATGGCATTGTTCTGCTTTATTCTTTTCATGCGCGCAAGCTCATAATCATTATGATGCTGTTCAGAATGTGAGATTCATGAAAACATAAAATGTAGTCAGATTATCTATGGAATGCATTGCGGATTCAACGCGAAGAGTGTCTCCCTATAAACCCCTGCATATGCAAACTTCACCCCCAACCGTGCTGACCAGACCACACACGAAAATACAAACCTCTTATGTCTCTATAACAGGCAGACGCACATTTCAAAACCGAAGTAGGAACATTAGAATCATATCAAATTTGTATTTTAACAAATAAACTAAGGAATTATGAGTGGCATAATGTTTAGCTTCAAGGGTGGAGTGCTGGTAGTGCGACACAAAGCAAGTAGGCAAATTGTATTCCATGTAAAAGATCGTAGTCTATGTAAAAGGTGGAAATGACACTTTCTTTCTAAACAATGCAGTGTTCGTTGCCCACACATGATGGAAGAGATCACACAGAGAAATACTATTCACTCATGTGTGCGGTTCCAGTATTTTGAAACAGGGTGGTCCACCCTAAAAGAATATTGAGAACAAATATGACAAGGCAAGCATAGATGTAGTGAATCAATCATTTACTTGTGATCTTACTAGGACAAGTATGCAGAATTGTAACTGCAGTAAGAGACCGTCCAAAATCTAAATCAAGAAGTTGGTCTAGCACTTATTGTTTGCAACTAATCGACGTGAATAATTGTATATCATATCGAATGAGTAAGAAAGACAAGTAAAATTGTCAACGGCCTGCAGTAGTAATCTGGGTCAATGTCACTATGACCAACAATCCAAAATGACTAGTGTCTGCTCCTAGGGCCAGAATTTTGAAACCCTGTGAACTTTATAGGTACTCAAGATTACTAAAATACATCTGAACCATTAAGTGTAGGTAGCACTCAGCACACAACAAACCCTAATGACAGTCCTGCCTAATGAGTAATGAATCGATTAGAAAATGGGTGATGAGGAGTGGCTGCTGAGTGTTGAGGACGTATCTCGGGATAAATCGGGTTGGCTTAGTGGCTGCTGCATGCCTGAGCCCTGAACGGACTGGGAAGGTAGGCATGGCGGTGCGGCCGGGCAGCGGTGACGCTGTTGGGCAAGCGGCTCCTGACCTCCTGTTAGTCCGACGTCTCCTCCTAGAGTCATGCCGTCTGGGGACGACAAGTCGCCGGCGAGGCAGGTAGCTGGGGGCGAGTAGAGATCAGAAGCGCAGCAGAACATACGGGAATCGAGGCCTGGGCCGACCCAAAATCCCAGGGTGGGCCGCTGCCCACTATGGGCACCCTGTAGAGATGCACACCCGAGCGGCGAACATGCATTTTTGAAACTAAATTAGGAACATTTAGCTGACCAATTAAAGGACTATGTTTTAATAATATCATATTCGTATTTGAACAACTAAGCTTGTCTAGCTTGATGGGTGGAGCAGTGCTATTATGACACGAAGCACGTATGCTAATCGTATAGTGATCATAAAAGGGGGAAACCCTAAGCATTTTTTTAGCAAAAGAGGGTTTCCCCTCCGATTTCTATTAAAGAAACCACCACGGAACCAACATGATCAATTGAACCCTAAGCATGATCAATTAAACCTTATTATGAGTGTGCCATGGCAGATTTAAAGCTGCAAACCGGAGAAATGCTATTTAGCATCCATTGTTTGCTTCGAACTAAGAACTAAATTCTAAGAGCTGAAAAGAAAGTACAGTAACCAAGTTACGATCTATTTTCTAGTTGAGGTCAAAAAGTTGAGGTGATATGAAGTACCACCTCTCTTGCAGCACCATGTAGGCATTGGGGGTGCGATGGCTGTCGATGGCATTGAAGCAGATCTGCGATGGTAGACGGGTGCATCGGGGGATAAGTCCCGTTGTGGTGGATGAGACGGTCGTGTGAGCGGCCCCGGCAAAGAGGACGACGGCGCCGATAAAGCGAGAGTACGCGATGCAAGGCTCTTGCTCTGTCGCCATGGATGAGAAACATCCATCTCTAGCAGTGAACGACGCCGTCTTGGTAGGCGCTCCGGCATGCTGGACGATGGTGGCGATGGATGGGGTGGAGGACGGCGGCGATGGATGGGGTGGCGGACGGAGGAGGCTAGTGTGGGGATGGTGTTCTAGCACGGACGGTGTATGAATGGGAAAATGGAGGGAGAGGTACGGGAAACCATGTTTTTGGGATGCACCTGTCTGAAATATGGGAAAGTTACGAACTTAGCCCCCATTTAAAATTTGGACGTCTCGTCGGTTGCGGATAGGACGGTAATCTCGCATATCGCCAATATTTGCCCAGAGCGATTTCAGGTGAGGAGAGGGTGTTTTGGCGCCCACGGTGTATGAATGGGGCTGATAGGTAGGGCGGTTGTGTCACGTCCGAGTGAAGTTAAAAACGTGCCCCTATTGAAAATATTTTCCTACATCGATTTCGCCCGAGTCGAGTTTGTTTTGCCGCCCACCGTGTATCAATGGGGAAATGGAGGAAGAGACAGAGGTCTTTCGGACGAGCTTGAATTAAATGTGTTTTGCCGCTCATGTTTGGCGCCCACCGTGTCGGAATGGGCTCAGAGGCGGTCGTGTCACGTCTAATTGAAGTTACTAACCTACCGTGAGCAGTGGAAATCGGGCCGATGGATTGTCCGTGTAAGGGGTAGACAGTAATTTCCATCTCCCAAACACTTGGCTTCGGGCAGCCGACGTGGGGGTGGACATTTTGCCACTTCTTTCAAATTTTGCGACAATAAGCATCCACTTTTACCCTAGCAACTAAATTCGAATCGATTTTGTATTCCTATACGAATCTTTATAAATCATTCTATATGTGTTTATATATCTTAAAAAGCACGACAAAGATGTATTCCATGTCATATATGAATATGATTTACAAATGCCGATACTCGAATTCAGAAGCTAGAATCCAGTTTCAGGTGAACTCGAATATTTGAAACCACTTTATGTCCAACTCAAGTGTCACACGCAGCATAATGTGTACTCCCATTTAGATATATACACAAGCGATGTATCAAGATTCAAATACCGAGTCAATCAACCAATAGTGCACAAAACTAGCAGACATATAAACACTTATAGAGTATATGGATCAATAATATCAACTAACATACATAAGCCAGGTCGCTGTACTTTTTTTGCTAGAAGAGCATCCTTTTTTAGCGAAGCTAGTACAGCATCTTAGCCCTTTCCGATGCGTGCCACTTAAGGTCCATCTATACTACTATTATTGTTGAATGCACATTTAGCCCGATTGGCATATTTGTAGGTCTAGCACATCAATCAAAATGAAATGTCTGAGAGTCTTATCAATTAATACAGACTTGTGCTCAAAAAAATTACAAAAAAAAAAAAATTACTACGTGATCTCTAAAACAAATGGCTTGACCGATTAGATGAACAAACAACACAAAGGTTATTCATTGATGGAAAGAACATTTCACCTATGATTTACCAAGTGGGAATTTTTCCTTCAGGAACTTAACAATGCGGTCAGTCTCAGCTTGCTTCATTTTGAAATCCACCAATATTTAATGGTTGTCTTGAGTACTGCTTGTGATTGTGCTGTTTGCTTCCTCAACATGTCAACTTCATCTCTAAGTGTAGAAGCAGAATATGTTTCTACCAATAGTTTAGCCTCTAGAGCATTAGCAGTTGACAATTCATGATGCATGATTGGGCCTTTGCCACTACTGTGGGATGATACAATGTCCATGGGAACCTCGCTCTTTGATCTTGGGCTAACCTGTTTTGCCATTAATGTTCCGATTGGATTCTGAAAAGTTGAAGTTAGCAAAACATCTCAACTGGGAGTTATAACAATAAACCAGTTAAACTCAATTAGATGCTGAAAAGTAGTTATTAACATCATTGTAACCGATTGCAGTAGCAAAGCAGTTAAACAAACAAGTTTTGCAAAAGGTACCTGTTGTCGCATTGGAGTTTCTCTTGGATCCTGAAAAGTTGAGTAGCCAGTAACGTGATTAGAGCAACCGGTTGCAGCAGCAAAGTAGTTAAACAAACAAGTTTTGCAAAAGGAACCTATTGTGGCATTGGAGTTTCTCTTGGATCCTGAAAAGTTGAGTAGCCAGTAACTTGATTAGAGCAACAAGTTACAGCAGCAAAACTGTTACACAAATATATTTTTGAAAATATACTAGCTATGCAATTGGACTCCAATTGGATCCTGAAAACTTGAAGTTGGTAAGATGATTACAGCAACAAGTTACAGCAGCAAACCAGGTAAACAAGGAAGTTTCTGAAAACATACCTGTTGTGCCAACGGAGTTTCAGTTGGATCCTGCAAACTTGAATGTTAGCAATCATTAATAAAGTGTTGCAACAGCCAAGAAACTAACATCAAACTAGTGAAACTAACCAGTTTTGGCAACGTATTTAATTACACATGAACTAGTAAAACTAAGAAGTTCTTGGCAACGTATTAAAGTAACAAGTCGGTACCATTTACCAGCAACACAGACATCTATAAAATTCTTTGACGTAAGCAAAATGATTCCAACAGATATATATATGTTAAAAAGACGGTGTCCCTCATTTAAACCTGACAGTTGTCTATCTACGAACATGCAAACATTACTAGTGCTACAAGTGATAATAGCAAACCATTTAAACAAATAGGGTATCAGAATGGAAATTACACATGAATTCTGCTGCACCCTAGAAGTACATATGACCAGCTATCTGCGTGCTTAAGTAGCTATTTAAGTTCAGGAAAACATGTAATTCTTAACAGTAAGTATCAAACACATAGATAGGTGCAGCCTATAAAAGGATTAATAGGCTATGGCATTATGTAATCAGTAGCAAACTAAATTAAGCCAAGCAACATAATTGAACAATTTTGCAATAAGTGGCTAACTAAAATTTCGAGAAGCTGGTAACTGAACTTACTCTAGTTCTTTGTACAGGCACACTGCAACTTCTTTTTCGCTTACAAGGTTCTATGAAGGAGTCCATGGCATCAATTGCTTGGGTACACAGTCCCAATACTTCTTTCTTCCCACACTGCATTGGTAAGTCGAATGGTTAATCAGATAAGATGGTGCATCCTTGATATGTTATGTGAGGACGGGTTGTCAGACTAGTTGTAGCCACACACATCACACTGTCTTTTACTGTATATTTCATGCGATTACATTTGGCGTATCAAGATCTAAGCAATCTACAATAGGATGAAAAGACCGGCATCCTTCACATTATTGGCGAACTCAATTCATAGAAACAAGCAATTCAACCAATCTATGAGTAAATCAAAAGCGCCACTGGAATATTGTTCACTATGCCAATCATACACGCAAAAAGTGGCCACGTCACCATAGGGGCTGGTATGGGCGGCTGCCTCGGGTGGCTAGAAAGTGTGCACCTAGTTTGAGTCATCCAGGTTGGCCGAGGCTAGTTTTGTTCGTCCCAACGCATGAGCAGGCAATGTAAAAAATGAAGAAAAACATTTCAATTTGGATGGGCCAATAACGTAAATGCAAGGTAGGCCCTATAGCAGGCTCGCGGCCCAAACGAGCGCCTTCCATATCGATCGATAGTAGGAAAAATCGCAATTCATTCGCTCCAGCCTCCAGTCTGGTTCGCTCCTAACCTAGCCGCCGCTCGACAGACTGACACAACACTTCCTCGCGCCCTCATTGGAGGGCGATCGCTGGGCTCCAAGCGAATGGAAGGAGAAGAAGATGAAGATCCAACCCTGGGTGTAGCCTGCGTGGGAGGCAGCGGCGGCAGCACGGGCATGGCATCGAGCCTGCGCAAACGGACAATCGCAGCTTGCAAGAGCAGCATGCACAACGAGCAGGTACATCACATCCCTGATTATACCTAATTCAACTGTTCAATTTCTGGCCAATAGTTAAACCTGATGGTGTTGTAAAACTGCTTGTATGTAGGGAATCTATGAGAAAATGAAACCAATTTCTGCTTATTTTATAACTCCCCCAATCAATGCTGAACTAACTGAACCTGATGTCGGACTTCGGGTTCCGTGGACCCTTGAGAGGTTCGAACTCTGGGGTGCATGCGAAGAACTCATCCTCCCCAGTCTGCCTGCCCGCTAATCTCACGGCCTAGCTCGACGAACCGAATGGAAAAGAGACACAACAGTTTACCCAGGTTTGGGCCACCTTGCGGTGTAAAATGCTACTCCTGCTTTGTGGTGGATTTGCCTCGAGGGGCTAAGGATGAACTAGGATAGTGTTCTTGTGCTCGATGAGCTGATGGGTGTGAGGATGATCTGAATGATCCATCCCTACTATGGTGGTGGTGTTGCTCTATTTATAGTGGCCTTGGTCCTCGTCCCAAATGTAGGCGGGAAGGGATCCCACAACGGCCAAATTTGAAGGGAGACAACTAGTACACACTATCCTGACAAAAGTGGTCTTCGCCTGCAAAAGCCTCTGGTGGTGACGCCACGGTGGGCTCGGCGATGACCTCCGTCCTGCCGTCCTAGTGGTCTTGGTCTTGTTGCACCGGAATGGAAACCTTTGGTTGATTCCTCGGGACTCCGCGCCCGCACTTGCCTCCTAAGCACCAAAGAGGAAACTGGTACACTGCGCCCGCTGGCGCCCGCCTAGCCTTGGTCGTCATGGCTCATGTCACCTGAACCTCGCGAGGTGAGCCTTGCATAGATATCTCAGCTCCTGGGGAGCCAGCCTGGGGGGCACCCTACGTGGAGGTCTTGGTGTTGTCCGCCTCACGAGGCTTGGCCCCTCGCGAGGGTCTTGAGTTGTTGACGTTGAAGCCGGGCCGTACCAGGCCATCGATGGAGCCACGCTGTGGGCCGCAGGCAGGCAAGTCTGGGTACCTCCGTTCCCAGAACACCGTTAGTAGCCCCCGGGCCCAAGGCGTGCTCGAACTTGGCTTCGAGGCGAAGCCAAAGGGCAAGTGTGGAGCGTCGCGGGCCCCCACTTCCCCATGCAGCCTTGATATTCGCCGGGCTCGGCGGCCGCCCGTTGCCAACGCAGCTCCGCCTCCATCATTTGTCGTGCTCACCCTTGGCTCCGTCACCTTCCCGAGAGAGCGGTTCTTTTCCCGGATTTGACGCCGGCGCCATTCCTCCCTTGCCGCTATGGCGCCGCGGTCGAAGAAGAAGGGGAAAACATGTGCTCCGGTCAGACTCCAGCCAGCTCTTGAGCCTGCCCTCGAGCGGTCGACGGTGGTCAACCAAGAGGGGCTGGCCAAGTTCCGTCCGACCCTCGCCGCCGATTCCAATGAGTGGAAGGCGACGGTGGCTTGGCTTGCTTCCTGGGCCATGGTCGACATGGTAGCCACCGAGATCCCCCTCCATCTTCACGCCCTCTTGGCTGGCCTGATCCCCCCTTTCTCCAATTTCTTCAACGCCATACTCTCGCATTACCAAGTCCACGCGCTGCATCTGGATCCTCAATCCATCATTCTCCTTGCCATCTTCGGCTTCGTCTGCGAGGCCATGGTGGGCATTGACCCTTCCGTGGCCTTGTTTCCACAATTCTTCTCGCTTCACCTGGTCGACATTCGCCAGCGCTCGGGGTGCGCGGCCTTTCAGGCCGTAGCGGCGACAGCCAGCTCGGGCATCGACTTCGAGCTCTCACCAGTTGTAAGTGGATTCCAGAAGTGGTCGATGTTTGTGGATGCCGGAGTACTCAACTCCCTGCTCCTGCATCCATGGGTGCCAGCTGTACCTAGCTCCGGCTGGGGGCACGCGAATCTCGTCGACCATCAGCTTGCTCATGTCTGCCACCGGCTGGCCAGGTTGAAGAAGCTCGGGGTGACGGCGCCCATGGTGGTGAAGGAGTTCATTCGGTGTCGCATCGCTCCGCTTCAGCGTCATTCTCAACAAATGTGGGCCTTCACCGGTAGCGGGGATCCCATGAGGCTCCAGGTGCCTGCACTTCCTTCCGAGACACTGCGTGTGGTGCTCGAGCTCCTGACGAGCGACCCGGCGCCAGCCATGCTTCCAGAGGAGGGCTGCCTCCTGTACTATTGCTCGAACAAGGAGGACTTCGTGAGGCAGATGCCCCTTTTTGATGAGTGGGGGCTGCGCCCCGCCGGCCTTGAAGGACCCCGCGATAACCCCGTCCTCGTGGTTCCTTTGCCCGCCGACCCTGCGGCGCGCGCCCCAAATGTGGATGCAGGGGGGCGAGCGCCGCCGGGTGCCACTGGGGTGGCTGCTGGTGAGCTGGCACAGTACGACTCTCCTGAGGCGGCAACCCTCGAGGCTCGGGCGAGCAGCCCTGAGGTGGTGGCTGGAGAGCTAGCGCAGTCCGAAGCTCCTGAGGTCGCCGCCCCAGGGGCCCCGCCGATTGCCCCAGATGCTGACGGTCGCGCTACGGACTTCGGCCGGCTTCGCCTGAACCTCGAAGCACTCTGCAAGAGGAAAGGGTCTCCGAGCTGAAGTGGTGACGCCTACCAGCCGCTGAAGCAGAGGAAGTACATAGCCATAGACGAGTATGTACCTTGTCTTCATGATTTCATGTGCGTTGCGTCCTTTCCTGACAATGGCTCTTCAGGAACCCTTCGGCTGCGGCGGCGAGATCTCGTGAGGAGCGGCCTCCACAAGTCCTTGGCTCACTCTTGATTTCGAGCTCCCCGCATCGGGCCCCCGTGCGAGCCACGGGGCCGGTCCTTCCTTCATGGTCCGGCCTGGGGTGCAGAAGGCGTGCCGAGGGCTCCTCCATTGGTCATCGTCGGTGGCTGGGTTATCCCAGCATCGGCTTCGTCTTCAAGCAGAAAGACCATGCCACCCAGCACCTCTGCCGAGGCCCTAAAAGTGGCGGGGAAGGCACCGGCCTCCAGCCCCCTGCCAGGGGCAGGTGGGCCACCCCAAGCCCCTCCAACAGCCCCCGACACAATGGATGGGCCTGGCCACGCACTGGAGCTCGCGCGCGGGCGCGGCGCCGTCCACCACGAGCTTTTCCGGGAGGCGATGGGTGCGCTGAGCCGGCTTGGAGAAGAGCTTGTTGATGTTGACGCCCGCCTTGAGACGGAGGGCCTTCGCCTGGCGCACGAGTGGAACTAGTTGAAGGTCGCCATCAACCTTGGGCATCTTCAGCATGAGTGCGCCAGCACAAGCTCTGCAGTATCCCTTGCGACCTCTCGCGAGGCTTCTGCCCAGGCCCTGGAGGAGGCCAGAGCGGCCGACCGTCGCCATGAGGTTGCCGAGGAGCGTGAGCGGGAAGTCCAAGCCTCGAACGCTGCCCTCGAACAGCAATTCGAAGCGTGCAGGGCCGTCTTGGCCGCATCACTAAGCGGGGCACCTTCTGAAGAGAAGGAGATCTAGAAACATGAGGAGACGCTCGCGCTGGAGGCCTTGGAGTGCAGCCTGGAGCTTGAGCGGCTGGAGGTAAGGGAGCGCCAGGTGGCCATGGCTGAGGATGTCGTCACCGCGCGGGAAGCCAAGATCCAGGAGGAGGTCAACTAGAGGGTAGCAAAAGCTCGCGCGGCTCTCGCTGAAGAGCACCGGCCGAAGTTGGGATTCTTGGAAGCCGAGGTTAAGGGCAGGACTGCCGCCCTCACGACAAAGCTGGACGAGGTGGACCAGTGTGAGAGTGCCACCAAGGCAGCTCAGGCCTCCGCCCGGGCTAACTTGGCCTCCACATGCGCCGACTTGCTCTCACTCCAGCAGTAGATCAATGGTGCTACATCCCTCGCAAAGAAGAATGCGGATGAGGCGTGCCGCCGGCAGACGCTACAGCGCGAGCATGCTTCGATGCTCCAGGCCCTCAGGGTGAGGGCCAACCGAGCCTTGAGTACCATCTGTGAGGAGAGCGCCCCTCACCCGCGTGAGGGTGACTACTCCAACACCTCCGCTTTGTCATCGAGGTCGTGATCCACCTGGAGGACCAGGCCGTGAGGGCTCGCGAGCTCGTTGAGGAGAGAAGCCGGAGCCTTCTTGGGCACGCATCCTCACGCGTCTTCAGTCACCTCTTGAACCTCGATCCCCACTTTGACTCCAACGCCACCATAGCCCCCGTGCCCGGGGTCATCCAGGACAACCTAGCGACCTGGGTGGACGACAACATGGACGCGTTGGTCGCAGAGTTCGCCCCCGAGGATGATGCGGCCGTGATCGCGGCCGACGGGGATGGTGCGGACGACGACGATGAAGACGACGCCGGTGATGACACAGACGGCTCGGATGAAGATGATGCAGATGGCACATCCCCTGCGGGACACCGGTGATGACGCAGACGGCTCGGATGTCACGTCCTAGCTAGACATGCATTCCTCTTCGCCTTGCCTTGATGTGCATGCAAGAAACCTCCGGGCACGTCCTCTGCGGGGCATGAAAGTATTTTTGAGAAAAACAAAGGGGAAGGGGCCCCTTGTAATGTATAAAACGATGATATGTCTCTCAAGAATAGAATTTGAAATATGCCATCGCGAGCCTATTAGCTCCCGAGCAGGGTAGTTACTGCAGCTTATCTTGGTTCCGTAGGTCTTGAGTAGGTCCTGAGGTCACAGACGTGCTTCCCTCCTGAGGCAAGCCCTTCCGGGTGCACGAGATGTTAAGCCTCCTGAGAAGCCTGCTGGCTCGTCCAAGAGGGCCTCGCGAGGAGAGAATGCCGGACTACGACAAGGTATGCGCGCGGTGATCATGTGGCTGCTGCATCCTTGACCCCCAGGGGGGCTTTTTGTCACCCATGTCGGATTGCGGGTTCCGGCAAAACCCTTAAGGTTCGAACTCTGGGTTGCGCACGAAGATCTCTCCCCCCTAGCTCACTCACTCACCACGATCTCAAAGCTCAGCTCGTCGAACTCGAAGAACAAGGGTCACAAGAGTTTATACTGGTTCGGGCCACCGATGTGGTGTTGTGGATTGCCTTGTAGGCGGGGGATGAACAAGTAGAAGGGAAGAACAGCCTCCTGAAGAGAGGTGTTCTTGAGCTCGGTGAGCTTGTGCGTGTGAAGGTGGAATGGATCTGATTCAAAGTCTGTCCTCCTCCCCTCCTATGGTGGTGGCTAGTCCTATTTATAGGGGCCCCGGTCCTCTTCCCAAATGTTAGGCGGGAAGGGATACCACAATGGCCAATTTGAAGGGGGACATCTAGCACAAGCTATCCTGACAAAAGGTGGTCTTCGCCTGCTAAAGGCTCTGGTGGTGATGCCGACGTGGGCTCCGTGATGACCTCCGTCCTGCCGTCCTGCTGGTCTTGGTCTCGTTCCACCGATATGGAAAACTTTGCATGATGCCTCGAGACTCTTCGCCTCTACCTGCTCCTTTTGCACCAAAGAGAAAACCAGTACTCTGCGCCCGCTGGCTCCCATCTGGCCTTGGTCGCCACGGCTCATGTCACAGGAACCTCACGAGGTGCCCCTGAGGAGGTCTTGTGTCGTCCGCCTCGCGAGGGTCTTGAGTGTTTGCTGGTGAAGATGGGCCGTACCAGGCCACTAGAGGAGCCACGCCATGGGCTGCAGGCAGGCAAGTCTGGGGACCCCCGTTCCCAGAACACCGACAGTAGCCCCCAGGCCCAAGGCGCGCTCGGACATGGCTTCGAGGCGAAGCCAAGGGGCAAGTGCAGAGCACCACGGGCCCCAACCGCCTGCGGCCTTGATTGACGCGTGCGATTGACGGGACATGGGCACCCCCGCTTCCCCATGCAGCCTTGATATCCGTCTGGCTAGGCGGCCACCGCGACCAACACCGTACCCCTTCGTCGCTGGCGAAGCGCTCCCCCAACTCTTTCGCCTCCTCGAAACAACTCCTTCTTCCAATCTGACCTGCGCTCTGTCCTCTCCGTCGCCATGGCGTCGAGCTGAACGAAGAAAGGGAAGAAGAAGCCCCAGTCCTCAACCGAACCACCTCCGGCCTTCGAGCCAGCCGTCAAGAGGTCGGTGGTGCTCAACCAGGAAGCCATGGGCAAGGTCCGCCCAGCGCTCGCCGCCGACTTCAACGAATGGGGGAAGACAGTGGCCTGGCCCGCATCCCGCGCCTCCATTGACAGGGCAATCACTGAGGTCCACATTCTCCTTGATGCCCTATGGGCCGGCCTGATTCCCCCATTCTCCACCTACTTCAACGCCGTGCTATCTCATTACCAGATCCATATGCTGCACTTAGATCCGCAATCCATCGTCCTCCTTGCTGTCTTCGCCTTCGTCTGCAAGGCCATGGTGGGTTTGCTCCTTCCGTGGCCCTGCTTCGCCATTTCTTCTCGCTGCACCTGACGGACCCTCGGCAGTGCTCGGGATGCCTGAGCTTCCAGGCCATGGCTGCGACGGCCGGCTCGGGGATTGACTTCGAGCTCCCGCTGTCTGCGAGCGGGTTCCGGAGGCGTTGGGTATTTGTGGATGTCGGCGTGCTCAGCCCCCTGCTCTCGCTTCCGTTGGCTCCCGCCGTTCCCAGCTCCGGCTGGGGCCACGAGAGGCTCGCTGACCCACGTCTTGCCTACGTCTGGCTCCGGTTAAAGAGGCTGAAGGAGCTTGGCATGACTGCGCCCATGGTGGTGAAGGAGTTCATCCGGCGCCGCATTGCCCCGCTCCAGCACCATTCTCGACCAATGTGGACCTTGTCCGGCAGCAAGGACCGCATGAGGCTTCACGAGTCCGGGCTTCCTCTTGAGGCGCAACAAACTGTGCTCGAGATCTTGAGGGGCGACCCGTCACCAGCCAACATGCTGGAGGAGGGTTGTCTCTTATACTGCTGCTCGAACAAGGTGGATTTCGCGAGGCAGATGCCCCCTTTCGATGAGTGGGGGCTGCGCCCAGCCGGTCTTGAAGGGCCTCGCAAGAACCCGGTCTCCGTGGCTCCCGTGCCCGCTACTAGGTGTGGTTGAATTGACAACTCAGCTGCTAATACTTGAGAATATTCTTTGGCTCCCCTTGTGTCGAATCAATAAATTTGGGTTGAATACTCTACCCTCGAAAACTGTTGTGATCCCCTATACTTGTGGGTTATCAAGACTATTTTCTGGCGCTGTTGCCGAGGAGCATAGCTCTATTCTTTGAGTCACCTGGGATTTATATCTACTGGTCACTATGAAGAACTTGAAAGACGAGAAAACAAAAATTTATCCCTCAACTACGAGGGGAGGTAAGGAACTGCCATCTAGCTCTGCACTTGATTCACCTTCTGTTTTGAGTAAGCTTGCGACACCTAAACCTGCTTCTGCTATTCATTCTGATATGTCGCATGTTGTTGATGATGCCACTTCTGCTATGCATGATACTTATGATGAAACTACTTCTATGCTTGATACTACTATGCCACTCGGTGAATTTCTTGATGAACACCTTGCTAGGGCTAGAGAGAATGAAATTATTGAAACTGATAATATTGAAGATAGTGATGATGAAGACTCCCCCCCCTAATAAATATGAATTACCTGTTGTGCCTGAGGGTTATGTTCTGGATGAAGAATCTGCTAGGGCCATTTTAGCTTGCAATGATAGAAGTGATCTTAAGAAGTTATTAGCTAAATGGAAGCAACAATCTCTTAATGCTAGAATGAAACATGACCCTGCTTTTGCTACTTCACCTATCTGTGTGACTGATAAGGATTATGAATTCTCTGTTGATCCTGATATAGTTACTTTGGTTGAATCTGGTCCTTTTTATGGCTATGAATCTGAAACTGTTGTGGCACATCTTACTAAATTAAATGATATAGCCACCCTGTTCACTAATGATGAGAAATCTCGCTACCTTTATATCTTTAAGATATTTCCGTTCTCATTAAAGTGTGATGCTAAGATATGGTTTAATTCTCTTGATCCTGGTTGTGTGCGTAGTCCCCAGGATATGATTTATTACTTCTCTGCTAAATATTTCCCTGATCATAAGAAACAAGCTGCTTTAAGGGATATATATATATATATATAATTTTGTGCAAATTTAAGAAGAGAGTCTCCCTCAAGCTTGGGGGAGGCTTCTCCAATTACTTAATGCTTTGCCTGATCATCCTCTTAAGAAAAATGAAATACTTGATATCTTTTATAATGGACTAACCGATGCTTCCAGAGATTACCTGGATAGTTGTGTTGGTTCTGTTTTCAGGGAAAGAACACCGGATGAAGCTGAAGTTCTATCGAATAATATGTTGACAAATGAAAATAATTGGACACTTCCTGAGCCAACTCATGCGCCTATTCCTAAACCAACTCCGAAGAACAGAGGTGTTCTATTTCTCAGTCCTGAAGATATGCAAGAGGCAAAGAAATCTATGAAAGAAAAAGGTATTAAAGCTGAAGATGTTAAGAATTTACCTCCTATTGAAGAAATACATGGTCTTAATTTACCGCCCATTGAAGAAACATATGATCTTACTCCATCACCTATTAAAGAAACTCATGGTCTTGATAACCCGACACAGGTAGTAAAGGTAAATTCTCTCTATAGATTTGATGAAGGTGATATTCCTCACTCTAAGTCTGCTAGATATTAAAGCTGAAGATGTTAAGAATTTACCTCCTATTGAAGAAATACATGGTCTTAATTTACCGCCCGTTGAAGAAACATATGATCTTAATCCATCACCTATTAAAGAAACTCATGGTCTTGATAACCCGACACAGGTAGTAAAGGTAAATTCTCTCTATAGATTTGATGAAGGTGATATTCCTCACTCTAAGTCTGCTAGATAATGCTTAGAAGAGTTTGATAATTTTATTGTCAAACAGGAAAATGTCAATGCTTATTTTGGTAGACGATTGAAATACAACTCCGATATGCTTGAACACTTGGGTGATTATATGTCTAGAGTTAAAGGTGAACTTAAACTCATGAGTAAAAATGCTTCTATGGTTACCACTCAAGTAGAACAAGTACTTAAAGCTCAGAATGATTTGCTCAATGAATTGAATAGTAAGAATAATGACTTTGCTGTTAGAGTGGCTACTAGAACTGGTAAAATGACTCGGGAACCTTTGTATCCTGAAGGCCACCCTAAGAGAATTGAACAAGATTCTCAGAGAAATAATGTTGATGCACCTAGTTCTTCTAAAAAGAAGAAAAAGAAAAATGATAGGACTTTGCATGCTTCTAGTGAACCTGTTGCTGAACCACCTGAGAATCCAAATGATATTTCTATTTCTGATGCTAAAACACAATCTGGTAATGAACATGAACCTAGTGAAAATATTAATGATAATGTTCATGATGATGCTCAACCTAGTAATGATAACGATGTAGAAATTGAACCTGCTGTTGATCTTGGTAACCCACAATCAAAGAATCAACGTTATGATAAGAGAGACTTTGTTGCTAGGAAACACGGTAAAGAAAGAGAACCATGGGTTCAGAAACCCATGCCTTTTCCTCCCAAACCATCCAAGAAAAAGGATGATGAGGATTTTGAGCGCTTTGCTGAAATGATTAGACCTATCTTTTTGCGTATGCGATTAACTGATATGCTCAAAATGAATCCTTATGCTAAGTATATGAAAGAAATTGTTACTAATAAAAGAAAGATACCGGAAGCTGAAATTTCCACCATGCTTGCTAATTATACTTTTGAAGGTGGAATACCAAAGAAACCTGGAGATCCAAGAGTACCTACTATTCCATGCTCCATTAAAAGAAACTATGTTAAAACTGCTTTATGTGATCTTGGAGCCGGTGTTAGTGTTATGCCTCTCTCTTTATATTGTAGACTTGATTTGAATAAGTTGACACCTACTGAAATATCTTTGCAAATGGCTGATGAATCAACTGCTATACCTGTCAGTATTTGTGAGGATGTGCCTGTTGTGGTTGCAAACGTTACTATTTTAACGGACTTTGTTATTCTTGATATTCCTGAGGACGATATTATGTCTATTATTCTTGGAAGACCCTTTTTGAATACTGCAGGGGCTGTTATTGATTGCAACAAAGGCAATGTCACTTTTCATGTTAATGGTAATGAGCATACGGTACACTTTCCGAGAAACAACCTCAAGTTCATAGTATCAATTCTATTGGAAAAACTCCATCGATTATTTTTGGAGGTTTTGAATTTCCTCTTCCTACTGTCAAGAAGAAATATGATATTCTTATTATAGGGGATGTGTATATTCCCGTTGAGGTAACATAGTGTTATTCGAAATTTCTCCGGTTCCATGTTATTCGGAAAGAGTTTGTTAACAAGACTTGATCAACCTTGTTAGTGGATTCCTTTTGATGAGCATGAGATGGATGAAACTAGAAGGCACAACCTTCTGTACCCTCCTTCTACTTTCTGTTATTTAGTTGAAATAAAGTAAAAATAGTATTTTTCTGTCTGTTTTCCGAATTATCCGGGCAATATAAAAATATCCCGAAAATAAAAGTTCTCCAAATGCCCTGCCAATTTAATATGATTTTTTCTGGAATATTTGTGAATATCTGGAACTGAGAACACAGCAGGGGGAGCAAACACCTGGCCACGAGGGTCCAGGGCGCGCCAGCCCTACAGGGCGCGCCCCCTGCCTCGTGGGCCCATGGTGGCCCCCCTTCACTTATTGCTGCACCCACACACTTCTTCTTCCTCCCAAAAAAATCACCATCCAGCTCAAGCACGAGTTCTAGCTCATTTTGCTGCGATTTTCGATCTCCTTGCTCAAAGCACCTCTCACAAAACTGCTTGGGGGGATTGTTCCTTGGTATGTGACTCCTCCATTGGTCCAATTAGTTTTTGTTCTAGTGCTTTATTCATTGCAAATTTGTGCTGCCTAGGTGACCATGTTCTTGAGCTTGCATGTCAAATTTATATGGTTCCAAGTAGTTCTAATGCATGATATAGGCTCTAGGCACTTGTAGGAATAGTTGATATCAATTTTGTTGAGCTTGGTTCACTTTTATTTGAAGTTACTAAAAATTTCAGAAATTTTTCAGAGGAAGAAATATGCTTAGGAAAATGTACCAAGGTGGTTCTTCAAGGAAGCAAGGACCCAGGCTTGCAATGCGTGATGCTGACGATGAGCCACCAAGGGACGCTCTAGTGCGGCCTTGTGAATGGCCTTTAGAAAACTTTATGGATCGAGCGGGAATCAAGGAAGAATTTAACGCATATTTGCGTAACGCTGATCCTGTGAGCTTCGAGGAGGAAAAGTGCTGCCAGTACCACCATCTCACTAGTTCCTTTGTGAGAAGGTTTGAATTTTCATCTTCACGCAATTCTCCAACTGTCCTGTTTGATCTTTATGAAAAATCTTATACGATGGACTTAGAGGATTTTACCACTGCTTGCAAACTTCCACAATTGGGTAGTGCTAGTGAACCTCGCAAATCTGAATTTAGAAATTTTCTTGCTAATATAACTGTGGGGGAATCTAGAGATATAGCACAAGCTACCATAGGGAGCATCCATTTTCCTGCTATACATTATTTTGCTCTCTTCATAGGTAGGTGCATAAATGGCAAAGATGAAGCATGTCATATGTGTGTCCCTGACCTCATTATTCTTAGGAGTGCTGTGTTAGGAGACAAATCTTATAATTTGGGAGCCATTGTTGCACGTAGGTTGCATCATAATACATTTAATGGAGATTTCTTCGGTGGAATTTATGCAACCCGCTTAGCTGATTTTCTTGGTGTAACCATACGTAATGATGATATTGAATTGCCTCCTACTTTCCTAGACTTTAATGCTATGGTTCACCACCAGTTTGTCGAGAGGAATGAATCACCTCTCCAGTATCGCTTAATCTTTGACAGACGTCGTGTTGTCCGTATTACTCTCCCTGCTCCTGCCTTCTTTGATTATCAGGCAAAAGGAAGACCTTTTATTACCAGAGAGGAGGCAGATGAGTACGAGAGGAGGGCGGAGGCAGCCCACCGTCACGCTGCAGCTTAGGAGGCAATAGCCGCTGCATCTCAGTACGACCCCGGCTACAACTATGGATATCCGCCAGGCCATCCGTGGCAATAAACCAACTTAGGCCAAAAGCCTAAGCTTGGGGGAGTACGTATTTCCCACCGACATTACATTTATGTTCACACACACTCATTGCTAGATGTCGGTGCTCATACTTTTTCACTGTAATATCCATGCTACTATATTTTATTTTTCTTGCTTTCTTCTTGTGTGTTTCATAAACCTTTAGAAAAACCAAAAAAAAATTAGTGATAGCTTTCAGTTAGTTTACTTTTCTTGTTGTAGTAGTAATAATTTAAAGAAAACCCAAAAAGATTTCCGTTCTTCTTTTGCTTGTTGGGAATATTCTTTGGCTCCCCTTACAGTTAGTTCCATACTACTTTGCTACTAAATAGTTTGCTGCAGATATTAAGTTATCCAGGTGTGGTTGAATTGACAACTCAGCTGCTAATACTTGAGAATATTCTTTGGCTCCCCTTGTGTCGAATTAATAAATTTGGGTTGAATACTCTACCCTCGGAAACTGTTGCGATCCCCTATACTTGTGGGTTATCACCAGCCATCTTCGCTTCTTCGCCGACGTCGTGACGCGCGTGGAGAACCGGGCTGAGAGGGCTCGCGAGCTTGTGGATGAAAAGAGCCGAGGCCTCCTCGGGCGCACATTCTCCCGCGTCTTCAGCCATCTCCTGAACACCAATCCTGACTTTAACTTTGACGCCGCCATTGCCCTGGTGCCTGAGGTCATCCGGGACAACCTAGCACGCTGGGTGGATGACAATGTGGATGCTCTGCACTACAAAAAAAGACACATCCATGACATTTTGGGCCGAACGAATTTTTTTCTGTCATACATATGACACTTCTATGACGATAATTGTGACAAAACCCGGTATCATCATAGATGTGGTGGGCTCCTACTTCTATGACAAAAAATCATGACAGAAAATGGGCTTTTTGTCCTGGGCGGGCCGGAGACGCAGCTGCATGACATTCTTTGGGCTGTCCATGACGGAAAAACTGTGGTAGAAGCGAGGGGGAGGAAAATTTCGGGGAGTTCCCGGTTACGGTGGGAGGTCGGGGGCCGAGCAATGCACGTTTCTCTCGTACACGTCCGCGCGTGTGTGCGAGGCGTTGGCTCTAACTGAACCCGAGCGAGGCGTTGGGCTCTAACTGAACCCGAGCGATTGCACTGCAGGCTACGCGTTACTGAACCCGAGCGATCGATCTATGGCTGTTAACTGAACCCGATCGAGCGATTCCTTCGCTACTGCTGCTAACTGAAGCCGATCGATTGGATGAACAGTGAGCGTTGAGGGGGGAGGGGGGTTGGATGAACAGTGAGCGGTGGCATTGCCTTTGGATGAACAGGACCCCGTGGTGTGGTGGAGGGCTGGATGAACAGTAGACAGTGGAGGGGTGCCCGTGGAGGGGTGGTTGAATAGGACCCCGTGGTGTGGATGGCTGGATGAACAGTAGACGGTGGAGGGGTGCCCGTGGAGGGGTGGTTGAACAGTAGCCGGTGGAGTAGCGCGTGGTGGAGGCTGGATGAACAGGAGCCCGTGGAGGCTGGAGGAGGTCGACGGTAGCCCGTGGAGGCTGGAGGAGGTCGACGGTGGAGATGAACAGTATCCCGTGGAGTGCCATTTTGCGGTACGTCGCTCTCCTCCCGATGAACAGGACCCCTGTTTCGACCGTAGGAGGTCCGTTTCGTCCGTTTTGCGGTACGCCACACCCCTCCCGATCAACAGGACCCTCGTTTCGACCGTAGGAGGTTTGTTTCGTCCGTTTTGCGGTACGCCACACCCCTCCGGATCAACAGGACCCCCGTTTCGACCGTAGGAGGTCCGTTTCGTCCGTTTTGCGGTATGCCACACCCCTCCCGATCAACAGGACCCCCGTTTCGACCGTAGGAGGTCCGTTTCCTCCGTTTTGCGGTACGCCACACCCCTCCCGATCAACAGGACCCCGTTCCGAACGTAGGAGATCCGTTTCCTCCGTTCTGCAGTACGCCAGGCCTCGTTTCCATCGCCTGTTCCATCCAAGCCCTCCCGATGAACACGACCACGCATTCCGTTCCGACCCAGCCGGTTGGCTCCCACGCGTTCCGTTGCCTCCCGATGAACATGACGCATTCCATTGCCTCCCGATGAACACGACGCATTCCGTTGCCTCCCGATGAACACGACGCATTCCGTTGCCTCCCCATGAACACGACGCATTCCGTTGCCTCCCCATGAACACAACGCATTCCGTTGCCTCCCCATGAACATGACGACGACGCTGTTTCTCTGTTCCGACCCAGCCATGTACACGAGCCCCTGCCCGTATGTACACATACGTGGCCATATTTTCTTTCTTGCACCCTGGCCGCTGTACGTATGTGTACATGCTACATGCGCGCCTCTACTACGACACGTGCACGCCTCTACGTCGACCAGTATGTACGTACACGTTCGCGACCAGAATGACAACGCTACCAACGCTTCGACCTGGTGGGTCCCGACTGTCAGGCACTTCCTTGCCTGCGAAGATGTAGCTGGTGGGTCCCAGCAGTCAGGGGGCGAATCGTTTTGTTTTTTTGCCCGGACGCACTTCCTTGCGTGCGAAGGTGTAGCTGGTGGGTCCCAGCAGTCGGGGGCGAAACGTTTTTTTTCGGACGCACTTCCTTGCATGCGAAGATGTAGCTGGTGGGTTCCAGCAGTCAGGGGGGCGAATCATTTTTGTTTTCCGGACGCACTTCCTTGCGTGCAAAGATGTAGCTCGTGGGTCCCAGCAGTCAGGGGGCGAATCATTTTTTCAGGAAATACGGTGGCCCGTCCGGTGGGTTCCCGCTATCAGGTGGAGGAATAATTATTTTGCGAGTAATAAGGAGGCACTTCCTTGCGGCTACCGTGGACCCAGCTGTCAGCCTCTCCACGTACAGTCCACGTCCAATGGAAGTCGTTCCTTGACCACGTTGACCACGCCACGCCGAGAGCACCAGTGCGGTGGACGACGGTGAGGCCTAGGAAGGGGACGACGCGGAGCCGGGGAAGACGCGGAGTGGATGCACACGCGGAGAGGAGTATGAGGGTTCACTGGTTCGGCTGCGCTGCCGTCGCCGCAGAATAACAGGGGGTGTGGGTGAGTGGAGGGATGGCCCGACCAACGGTGGGAGTAGTAGGGGGCGGTGAGGCTTCCGCGGCAGCACAGCCGGCCACGGGAGGCAGGAGCAGGCGGCACGACCGGCGCTGCTTTGGGCGGCTGGAGCAAGAAGACCAGAGGTTGAAGAAGCACGACGGCCGTTGGATGGAGATCGTACAGTCACTGCAGCGAGAATCGTTTATATTGACTAAGTTGACAAAGCCCTTGGTACGTCAACTTAGTAGTCCCACAGGTCAGCTTCCGAAACGGTGCGCCCCAGATGTCAGGGGGAGGAATCATTTTTTGGGCGGGTGAAGCTAGAATATCCGAGATTGAATAACAAGCACGGCATCCGTTGGATGGACATCCAACGGCCACTGCTGCTAGAACCGTGTGTTGACTATAAGTTGACAAAGCCTTGCATATGCGTCAACTCTGTTTTTCTTTAGGGGACGTGTCAACTTAGTAAGGCCAGAAGTGTGTGGCAGAGAACTTATAGCCCATTTGAGATTTGCAAGAATGTGTAGCCCATTTTTGAATTCTAATGGAAACTACAGCCCATTTACAGTTTGTTAAAAGTACAGCCCATTTCAACCAACCGTTCAAAACATAATTCAATAAAATTTCCCACATTTTGATGGGATCCGAAATATTTTTATCCCGAAATTTCTAGTCAGATTAAATACAATTTCAATATAAATTTATATTACGTAAAAATCCAATGAAACATTGCACTTGCAACAATTAATGAAATTAAAAATGTTCAATATCCAAAAATAATATTTTATAAAGTAATCACGTGTTTGGTGCATTTTTTTATAGTTACTGCCCAGTTTTTATAATTACATCCCATTTATTATTTCTTAAAGCCCATTTTCTTTTTAAGCCTAATGCATCCCTCCTAGGAAAGATTTGCAGCCCAGCGGGGCGGAGAATAACAACTTGACCTTGCCTGGGTATTCCTAAAAAAAGTATAGCTGGGCTAGCCATTTTCAGCTTGAAAAAAATTAATATCTGTGCTGGATATCTGGCCTGGGCTAGACGGGCCACAGCCCGCCCAGTTAATACCTGCAGCGATGTTTTCGTTGTTGTTCAGAGGAGAAAAATTAATATCTGGGCTAAACATCGAAAAACTCTGCAGTGCTCACACCTCAAAAACACAAATACTGCTCGAGCTGCTTGGTCCCACCTGTCGGCCGCTTCTTGTGCAATTCTCTCGTTTATTGACTACTACATAGGTTGACAATGGTGTGGGACCGTGATGTCAGGAAACCAAGAGGAAGCAAAATAAATTATATATATATAATAAGGAGGCACTTGCGTACGTGAGGCTATGGACCTGGTGGGTCCCCATTGTCATCCTCTCCAAGTAAAGTCATCTCCTCGCCCGCGCGCGCTTTCCGCCCGAAACAGTCAGCACCGCCCGCCCAACTTCCCGGTGCAGGCGATTGCTCTGCCTTCAAACGACACAAGTGCCGTCCGTCCATCCCTCTGCCGCCCACATTAATGATACGCGGTTGCCGAGGCGGCTACTCCGGCGCCACACGTCCGTCCCTCCACCCGCCCATAAACTGCTGCGCCGGCCATAGCCGCAGTCATCCGCATCCGTTCCCTTTCTCCTGTCCACACCACTACTGCCCACCATGGCTTCCTCGCGCTCCAGCGCTCTTCGGGACGGGCGGACGACGGACCACAAGGAGATGGCAGCCATTGCTGCCGACCGGCTGGCCGGCAGGCAGCCGGAGGACAACGACGTCCCAATGGAGAACATGGTAGTCGACGATCCGGCGCCAACCCCCTCCTCCACGCCATCCTCGCCGGTGCATTGCACCATGACCATCGGCAAGGCTCGTGTCCAATATATGGACAGGGTGAGGCAGATGTGTGAGGAGTAGTTTCGGGAGGCACAGGCCGACGCTGCCTACAACCACCATCTCCTCCAGGAGCACCTGCAGGCGGAGGACCAGATCGCCGCGGAGCGGGCGGAGCAGGAGGCGCAGCTTGACTCGTACCGCTCCGCCCGCAAGGGCCGCCTCGAGCGCTGGCGGTACCGCATGCGGGTGGCGGAGGCTGTGGCCGCCTACAAAGAGGCTAGCAAATAGGGCGATGAAGCGCGCGAGGCGCTGTTTGGCGAGACCGAGGACGAGGCAGAGGACAATGCCGGCTCCGACGAGTCCCTGCTCCGCTGGCGTCGACGAGGCCCTGCTCTGCCAAGGCCCCGCGGCGCCAACAACGAGGCAGAGGACACCGACGGCTCCGCCGAGGCCCTGCCCCGCCAATAACGAGGCAGAGGACATCGCCGGCTCAGCCGAGGCCCCACCTTGCCGGCAACGTGGGGGAGGATTTCCACCGCTCCGCTGAGGCGCCGCCCGCCAGCAACGAGATAGAGGACATCGCTGGCTCCGCCGAGGCCCCGCCCTGCTGCCAACGAGGCCGCGCCACACAGAAAACGAGGAAGAGTAGAACACGGTAGGTCGCCGCCGCTCGGGTCCAAGTAAGGCCACCGCTGCTACCCTCCGGTTGAAGCCAAGCTAGGCGGGTTGACCATTGACGGCCGGTTAGCTTCTTGGCGGCGACGTGGAGTCGGAGAGCTGCGCTGGAGAAGAACGCTGCTTCTACTTAACTGCTGGTGGAGTTGGCTGACTGACATGTGGGCCCAACAGGCCACATGTCAGTTACGCAACTGCACCTGCAGTTAAGTCACTGAAGCTTCTGTTCGGCTCAGGGGGACACAGGTGGGTAGCTTCGGTTAATTAATTATACCTCCAGTGCACCCCTTTTTAGTTGAAGAATGTATGAAAAGTAATGAAATCCGGCATGTTTATATGAAATCTGACCGTGTATGAATGAATTTATTTTGATTAGTTCGAATTCCTGTATCACTGGCACTGGATGAACATGCAAAACAATGCGTACTAGCATTATTCCCAGGGTGATCACCTCGTTTGCAGCAGTTTCACATGTACTCCCTCCGGTCCTTTTTAGTCGTGCATACAAGTTTTGTCTGCAGTCAAAGTATCTCTACTTTGACCAATCTTATACAAAAAAGTATGCACTTTCACAATGTGCGAAGTAAAAAGGAACAGAAGGAGTACAAAGAGTTTGAGCAGCTTTTTAGCGTTTCTGTACATTGCAATCAAACACACAGGTCTGGCAATTCATAGTGAACATTTAAAACAATCGATGATTAAGCATCTCAGCGACTCACATGTCAGAGGCAATATTTACTTCACAACTAAAGAATAAAGAAAAAATTGATCGACGCTGCTGACAGCAAAGGGCATCCCATTTGAAAATATCAAATGCATGTCTTGCTAAAATCAATGAGCAAAATTTGACAAGGTTGTCCCATTCCAAAATATCAAATGCCTACGATTGTGGAATGCGCAGGGTTTGCCATCAGTTCGGACATTGACATGGCACCTCGTGCTAAATAAACCAGCTGTTCTTTTTGTGCAGTTCCACCAAAATCAACCAAATTCGCGCGTAGCTTGTATGATTTCGCCCTTATATGTTGTAACGCCTTGAACTTATCGGCACCTCCTTTCTTGTGGTGGAAATGAATGATTCGATGTATTCATGAACATTTTGTGCAGTTCCCATTGAAATCAAGCTGAGCACCCCTGTTTGCACAAATACAAAAAAGTGATTAGTATAAAGCAAACTGTACTATGAATTGACAGTTTCAACAGGCACATACATGGTCCATGTAGAGCACACTTTTAGAAAAATGGAACTCACCAGAAAGAATCCTAGAACAACATTGTACTCGCGCATCACAGCAAAAAAATGGAGATTTGTTAGTCCTTCTGAGCTGAAGTTAGTTTGGTCTTGTGAGGAGTATTGTAACCATCCTTCAACTGCTCCTTCTGATGAGAAGATAGACAGGGCTTCTTCATCCTGGCATAATCGGAACTAGTCACTTCAGGTACTCCATATTCTTCTTCAGAGGAAGATGATCCTGTTGTGCAAAGACAAGAGGACTACTAACTGCTAGCATCCCTGTTTGCTCGAAAAAAAGGAAAGGAAATATTTAAAACAACACAGATGAAGCACTTCTCAAGGACAATACCACTTTTTCATGACAGTATCTAAACAGTAGCACAACACCAATATAGATGACAAAGCTCAATCATATGGATGAAATCAGTGGGCGAGTACCAACCTTTGTCACGAGGCTTATTGTGTAGAGCATACAGATGAAGCACTTCTCCGGAACCATCTGTTGCTATCTACGGTGGTGGCCATGCTTACTATATACTCCTCGATTAGTTTAATGTTTCCAACATCTTCTTGTGCAGTTCCACTAAAATATATGGTATCTTCAAAGAAGATCCCTATTTGCACAAGTAGAGATAATTACATATTACATTAAGAGTGGCATCAAATCAGTGGAAAAACAATTGCTCGTTCCAGCCATAGCAATAAATTAAGATGCAAAACTATATCATCACTTGTGTCATCACAGTTCCAGTGCTTCATTACAGCACCGAGAGTTGATTTTTGTTTTTCTTCCGCTTGTTCTTCCCCGTCATCACTTGGTTCAATAACAGACAAGCTTCGCCTTTAATGTAAGATTTGGCATGTCAATTAGGGAGCACAAGTATAGTACTAAACTTAATTTTCAGATGAAAGTGGCAAAATACAGGCCAGCAGTTGTGAAATATCCTTATCTTACCTCAATGGGATATTACGGTGCACATACAGATTGGAAGTCTTGTCTCCATTTGTGCAGTTAACTAAAATCAAGCAACATTATCGTACAAGTAGCACAACATATGAAAGCACACTGCAGAATCATGTGAAAGAAGGCTAGTACTGACCTCTCATGATGCGGGATTCAAAAAACTCAAAAGAAGAAGATCTGAACCAAATTCGCCTTAACGGATAGGAAGTAAGATATCCTCTTGTGCAGTTCCACTAAGATCAAGCAATCAAGCAACGTTGTCGGTGTGACATTTTGTTTGAACTGCACAAAACACTCTTAGAACAGAAGTGTTTTGTGCAGTGCATCAAAAGGTCACAATGGCAACGAGGTGAAATAGATAACCCTGTTTACACAGAGGTGCAAAGGAAACAATTAGTGGTCAATAACGGTGGATGACACAGAAGCCAACAAAAAGAAGCATCTACCTTATCTAAATGGGAAAAAGGAAAGACAGTAGCATTTCTCAAACGGTGGCATTGATTAATATTAACATAGAGATTATATTAACAATAAAATTCGTTAAACATGTAATTTGCTTTTAACTGTGGCACTGCATCAATTTTCCAGCGGCATTTTTAGAGGGTGTTTGTTTACAGGGACATTTTGGTGTAGGGACTAAAAAAACTCCGTGTCAGTCCCATCTAAACCAAACAGGAGGGACTTTTAGGGACTAAAAGTGGGCATTTGGGACTAAAGAAAGAAGACCCCGAGGGAGTCTTTTTGGGACTTTTTCCAACAGTTGCCCCTGCCACGCATCGCACCTTGTCTCTATTAGTTCATTACTAGGGGTAACATGGTCTTTTAGCATGTCATGTAATAACCTCTAGTCCATGTTTAGTCCCTGGAACCAAGCAGGTAGGGACTAGGGAGTTTTTAACCAAACAGGGCCTTAGATTAACAACAGCTAATGAGTTGCACGGGACAGTGGACGCACTAGCACCATGTGCATCTACCGATGTACTGTGGTCATGCACAGTCTGTTGCAACAAAGAACAAACAACCAAGGAGCATATTTGTGTTTTGGGGCCAGTTTTGTTATATTTAGACACCTTTCCCTATGTGAGCGCAGCAAATCTAGTCCTGCTCAAACTCTACAGCCTTGTCCCTTCCTTTCCTTTTTGAACTAGTACTTTCGCCCCTTCCTTTCCTCTTTGAACCACGTCCTAGATTTATGCGATACAACTTTCCCCACTACTTTCCCCCATTCCTTTCCTCTTTGAACCACGTCCTATATTCATGCTATACAACTTTCCCCCTTCATTTCCTCTTTGAACCACGTCCTAGATTCATGCTATATACAACTTTTCCCACTACTTTGCCCCACTCCTTTCCTCTTTGAACCACGTCCTAGATTCATGGTATACATGCAGCTAGAGCAATGCATGTGGAGTAAGTAAATTATACCTTAAGGTTCTTGGGGCGTGGTTCGGTGGGCGACGGGACGGCGGCGAAGAAGAAGGGGTCGGAGGCCCTCCCGCGCCGCCGCTGGGTGGAAAGTGAATAGCTGCGCCGGTAGTCCCTCGCCGACGGCGACAGCGTTAAGCCTCCTTCCCTTCCAGCCGGACGGATCCTGCCGGCTCTTGAGCAGCAATGAGGGGAGAGAGAGGCCAACGAAGTCATGTTTAGATCTGCAGTGGGCGAGAGAGTGTGAAGAGAGCAACTACAAGCGCTGAGGCTCCAGCGTGTATATATATACTGGAGAGAGAGTGTGAAGCGTGCAAACCCTAGAAAACATTTTGACCAGTCAAAGAATCCTCCTGGCACAAATTATGCTCAAGTGTAGTTATCGAACCTGAGACCTCAAGTTTGATGAGCGAACAGGCTAACCAGCTACACAACCCTCCCGTTATGTTCAACGAGAGGGAAATAACCTTTTATACATTCCTGCATTCGTGTGACAAGCATGCCGTGTTTTTTTGTGTGTGTGTGGGAGTCATTGGGATTTCAATCATAATCGTGTCATGTGGCTTTGGTGGTAAGACTATCCACAGTGGTGCAGAAATAATGCAGCCTTAGTCACCTTACCTCTCTCCACGTAGTACGTTGGGTCCCACCAGTCAGAGGGTGAAACAAACAAATTAATAAGAAAAATTAAAAGCGCCAGCGGTGTATCTTACCTCACACATCTCGCTACTGCTCGGAACACTGTCCAATTGATCCCTCTGTTTGCTCACGTACTATTTTAAGTGAATCCTTATTATAACATGCACACAAATTTTGGGCACTTGTATTCGACTTAAGTCAGTGTGCCACCGTATCTCGTATACTTACTACTCCCTCCGTCTAGGTGTAATAAGTCATGTTAGAAGGTGCAACGGGACCAAGGTGCGTGCGTGTGCATGTGTGTGTGTGCGTGTGTGTGTGTGTATAACAGCATGTGTGTGTTAGAGAGAGCGACAGATCGACCTACTCCTACAGAGAGATGTTGTGTAGTGTACGATTTTAGCCGCGAGAGTTGGTGCATCCTCTTGTTTCTGGGCGTGTCCGGTAGGGACATGAGGACAGCTGCCACGCCCGCTCCTGACCAGCCTGGCCCACCCAAAGCCCCTCCATCGCCCGCGCGCGCTTCCCGCCCGAAACGGTCAGCGCCGCTCCAAAGAATCGGTGCCTCATTCATGCCCGGGCAGAGCAGACGTGACCTCTCACTGGCGCAAGAGTGATGGTTGCTTCATCCGTCCAACTTACTGTTGGGTCTATGTGATTTGACGGCTCATTGGTCTTTATTACTGAGGTGGTAGGACTGCTGGATGTCCCACGCTTTCGGCAAAAGGAGGTACTACTACTAGATTACAATTTTCTCCATTCTTACAGCGGAGGCATGCAAGAGCAGTGAAAACACGCAGGCTCAGTGATTACATGGCCCACCTCACACTATCACCGTGCGACACCTAACTCTTTACATAGTACTCCCTCCGTTCCTAAATATTACTAGATGAGTCCCTGCGTGTTGCCGCGGAACAGCGGTATATATCTCTGCGCAAAATTATCGATTTCACAGAACTAAAAAAACTCTATAACCGCATGACAAATGTGGTAGCCAAACTAAATAAACTCCCATCATCATTTAGATCATCCCATGTAAGGAAAAAAGATCAGCCAACTCCTACTGCATAATGGGATTATATTTTTCTTTTTGACATGTTAATGGGACTTAAAAGCTCACTTACATGCATGCTACCGGTGCATGCTTGCATGCAGACATGTTGATGTGATTTAAAACCCACTCACATGCATGTGCCACGGTATTTCTGCATGCTTGCATGTGGCTTAGTGCGGAGCCTCTCAACGTCTAGATCAGACGGCTATTATGGACTGATTTACTTCATCTAACGGCTACATCAATTTTGATGATGTGGCTCAAGGAGAGGATAGAGAATTCCTAGTAGTGGGGGCTAGCTATTACTAGTAGATAAGTCTTCGTAGAGATTCCACTACATACGGAACAAAATGAATGAATCTACACTTAAAATGCATTTATATACATCCGCATGTGGTTCATGGTGAAATCTCTACAAAGACTTATATTTAGGAATGGAGGAAGTACTAGTATAGTACGTACTGTAATTTATCAGCGAGATAAATTTGTACAATGCTATGAAGCTTCCAGCTTCTGTTACATGTATCTTGCGTCCAAGGTTGCCCGTTGCAACATTTCATCAAATACAAAGGAGACTAACATGCATGCTATTGCATCTCAATGATTGATAGATCATAGCAAATATGTACTCCCTCCGTTCCAAAATAAGTGTCTCAACTTTGTGCAAACTTTAGTACAAAGTTGTACTACTACTAAAGTTGACACTTATTTTGGAACAGAGGCAGCTAAAGAAAAAAACGAACCATGCAGTCCCTAGCCCTTGAACCGTGAACCCTGACCAGGCTTCAATTTGCTGGCAATGTTCGAGCTTCCTAATAAATGAAGTTTGCAACCTTTTGACCATCGGATCATTTTGTGCAGTTTCACCAAAATCGAGATGAGCATCCCTGTGGCAAAGAAATTGAATAAGATTAGAATAAGATTACTGGGACTAGTTGATGAGACATAAACTCATCACAAATACAGTACGTAGAAGCCAGTAGAGGTATGTGCGGGGCAAAGAAGTAGAGAAATATCCACAGGGAGTGATGTGGGCAGCTGGAGCAGTGGTGCAAGCCGGCTGTAAAGGGAGTTGTACCTGAGGGACGTAGCTCAAACTTGAGGAGGGCGGCGGGAGGCGGCAACTGCCCACGTCACGACAGTGAGCAAGGGACGAAGGAAACCTCACCGGCTTTGTGAGAGAGAACGGCGGGGACCCCTGATCGGGACGTGCCGACAGTGGGTTTCCGCCGTCGGCGACGGCCACCGCATCTACACTAAGCATCCACCCCTTTCCCAAGCGGACGTGATCCACCGGGATGTTAGAGATGTGGCCACAGTCGTTTTGTGCGAGAGAGTGTGAAGAGAGCAACCCCAGCAAGAAACCGTGTAGGCTGGCCCGTCCTGACTATGTATATAGTAGAGCGGTTTCCTTTTCTCTCCATATGAACCTATCATATTGCGTATGTGCCACTGAAGAAAAAAAACTTTATTTATAAATGACGCGGCACCTACTACTCGTTCTCCTATAACCTTGCGCTTGGCATCTCCAAAATATTAACCTTGCGATTGGCTCTTCGTTTCTTTGGGAAGTCGAGCAATAATGGTAGTGCAGTATATATCGTTCTGGCTATATGAGACCGAATGAATTGCTGCACGTCGACCACGTGGGCGAGGGTCGAGGGGCGAGGGAGAGTGCTACATACAGAGAAAAATGAGTGAATATACACTCTAAAATACGTCTATATACATCAGTGTTTGGAGTATGTACTAGTAGTTCATATTGAAATCTACTAAAGGACATATATATTCCAAACAATATGATATAATCTCTATAACCAAGGTAGTAGGGACGAGGAGTAAACGGAGGGAGAAGTAATTTTTTCTCCTCGTCCTGCGAGCCACCGCGCGCATGGGCGAGGGAGCGGGCGTAAGGCGGAGCAAGCTTCACCTCATCCTGCGAGCCACCGCGCCCGTGGGCGGGGGAGACGGCGTACTAAGCAAGCTTCTCCTCGTTCTGCGAGTTGATGGACACACCAAAAGTACTCCAGTGTATAGAGCCTTGCCTCTAAGGTAGGCCCCACATGGTTTGCCTCTTTTTTAACATAACACGTCAAGTCACAATTTGTTTGTTCACCCGTGGTAGACGATCCTCCCTCCACCAAGTGGACAACCAGTACACGTGCCAAATTACCACGTGGGCTGCCTTTTTCGTACAGAAATGAGCTCCACCGTGTACCCGCGCGGGTGTGGTTGGGAAAGAGACGGGAGTACGTGCACCGTGCATGCACCTCTTCTCTTCGTGCACGTCCCCCACCTACGTGGGTGTGTGTGAGAGATACAAACCACATTCGTGAGTGTTTTTTGTTTTGGGGTGGGGGTGGGGTGGGGGTTGATTTCGTGAATTATTTGTGGGAATATGTGTCGATGACATCTCAAACAAAATTTTGCATGCAATGTGTGTGAAATGGAGGCCTATCCATATCATACATAGAGGGTCGGGCAATCCACAAGAAGAGAGGGAGCGGTCATAGCTATCGATAGAGTCGAATAGAGAATCAAGTGGGTGGGTGCGAGATCGATGAAGAGAGCCATCGAAATTGTGTGTGTGTGCAAGTCAAAGATATAGGGCGACTGGCCTACCGGAACGTTAGAGGGCACATGTCAAGTTTGTGTGTGGCAGGGAGACATGACTAGAGCGCTCGATGTATCGGTGTGTGTGGGGGGAGGGGTGGGGGGAGGGGTAGGCAGAGGCCTAACCATAGAGGTAGAACGACTCGTATATGTGTTGAGAAGGAGAGACCCAGCTATGTCTTGAGGGAGATCGGTCGACATCCATACATAACTGAAGGACGGGAAATATGATGGGACAGAGAGAGAGAGAGGAGAGAGAGAGGGAGGGAGAGGGAGGGAGAGGGGTAGAGTGATGGATGGGTGATGGAGTTGCTTCTCGAAGATGGTGGGAGAGGCCTACTAGACAAACTGAGGGTGGAACTGCAATGTTATCAATAAGAGTGGGGATGTGTTTCTGTGTGTGCCTGTGTGTGATAGATCTGTCGAGACGCATCCATGGATGATGAAGGGGAACCATGTGTTTGGTAAGCAAACCTAACTAGATCGGTAGATCAATTGTTGTTTGTCGGAGGAAGGGAGAGACACAACTAATGAGGTAAATCGATTGATGTGTGGGTAAAAACGAGTTATAAGGACCTAGCTAGCTATATGTATAGCGAGAGATCAGTCGGTGTACGTCCATTTGTTAGAGGCAAATAAGGCCCAGCGAGACGGATAGACAGAGAGAATGGAGCTAGGAGGTGGTGAGAGAGGCCCAACTACTAGCTAGATAGGGGGAGGAGTGTGCGGTTGTGAGATCGATGAAAAGAGGGGCGAGAGTTTACACGTGTGTCTGACCGTATGAGAGACACGAGGCAAGGACACATAAAGGAGGAGATTGAAGGTGTGTGTGTATGTTGTAGGCAGGCATCGCTGGAGAGGTTTATCGATCGGTGGGTGTTAGAAAGGAGTTGTGGAGACACTGGGAGAACGACCTAAATAAAAAAATGAATGTGCCCGGTGGATAGAATGCCGAGGGAGGGGGAGGGCGAGGAGGGCGTGTGCATGCATGAGAGAAAGTTAGTGGTAGCTACAAAGGTTAGAGGATTGTGTGGGTGTAAGAGACTAACAAAGATCATAATTTGATATGAAAGCGGATTCATATATTTGAATAGGAGATCATAGTGTTTTAAACATTGCATGCATGAATATAGCGGTGATACACGTGCTGTGCACATGTTATACCATAATGTGATAATGCATGGCGTTTGCAGCTCACAGCTAAATGCCGAACAATCTAAACCATACTATACATCAAACAATCTCACATTTTATTTGAATTTGTGATAATGTGTGGCGTTTGCAGCTTACAACTAAATATCGAACAATCTAAACAATACTATATATCGAACATTCTCACATTTTATTTGAATTTGTGGTAATGTGTGGTGTTTGCAACTCACATCTAAATACTTGTAGGCGTAGGGGGCGGGGCACCATACATAATGTGATAAACACATTATACATATGAGACATGGTTTAGATTATGAAGATCTAGCTAGATCTAGAAATGTAATGTGATTTGAAATCAAAATAAAGTGGATTCAAAAAATCTAGTTCGAGTTCATATAGTACACATAGTTCATATGTAACTCGAGACTAATCATGTGGTGTGGTGTGAAGATAATACACAAACGATGGTTTAACTTGACAATAATGATGATTGTAGATCTTATTAAAACAAAGAAACGAATTCAAATGCTTTGACTTCACAACAATCATTACTGTAGATCTTATTCAAATAGAGAAACGAATTCAAATTTAGTTCATATTGAAGCGGTAGTATATACGTTTGGAATGCACTAAAACATTCATTTGAGTAGTAGGTTGCATGCATTATACACGTAGCGAAATATTTTAATTGAACATAACATGAATTCAAAGTTTTGAATGACATTTGTAGTGCGCATTGATTTGGTACAATACATGTTAGGCTTGTCCGGAAATTTCAACCCGCGCCTTGTTAGCCCGAAATATTTAAGATATATCTTTGTCTCGTTGTGCTCCGACAACTCCCTCCATCTCAACCCCCGCCTTGCTATTCCGAAATTACAACGCGCGCGAAAACTCCCACCTCCTGTGAAATCCCGACACGCGAAATGCCCGTGGTACCCCTGAACCGAAAGAACCGCCTCAAATCGGTGGGGGTACTTTCGTAACTTACCCCGCATTTCGGACAAGCGCGTCTCTAAGCCATGGTTCCCCACTGCCATCCCATCTGCCCACCCATTCGTACACTGAGGCCGCGAAAACCCGCGACGAAACCCCACACCCTGCTCCGTCCGCCACCCAGCCGAAGCCTCTTCCCCGACGACGTCGTCCACAGCAACACCTCGACGTCCCTCATCCACCGTACTGGATGAGGATCCGTCGTCGATCTCATCGTCCCGCCGGTTCAGCCACCCCATCCTCCACCTCCAAGGAGCTGCCCCGACGTTCCCCTCGTCTTTCGCGCCACCTCCATTCCCACACTACCGTCTTCACCTGCACCACTGGAAGAGCATCATCATCACCGTTTCCTCGGATGAAGTTGCGGCCTAATTGGCGCCACCAAAGAGGTTGTACACTAATCGCCGCATTTACTTCTTGATTCGATCTCACGGTGCTGCCGGCGCTCAGTCCCGAGCCGACACGGCGCGGCTCCATCCACGGCGGCGTCGCCTGCCAATTCCTCCACGGCATCGCTCCCTCGGCGGCGACATCCACATCAGTAGGAGCTGCTGCTGCTTTAGCTCTCGCTCGCGCTGCTGCTCTTCTCTTGCTCTCGGTCCCCTACATGGTCTGCTCTTGCTATTGCTCTTGCTCGCGCTGCTGCTCTCGCTCTTGCTCTTGCTTGCGATGCTGTTCCGATTTAGCTACACTTCAGTCAGCTGAATCGACTTTTGGGTAAGTCGATTTTCAGGGGGGGCTCGCCGGGGTGAAGGAAGAACCAGCCGCAGCGGGGAGGGGGGCTCGCCGGAGAGGTACCCCACTATCTATCTTAGGGTTCAGGATGGGGCGGTGGTCGCCGGCGGTGGCGGGGCATTGGCGGGCGGTGGCGCGGGGATCGCAGGAGAAAAAACTCGGCACGGGGGGGGGGGGGCCTAGAGGGATGGCCGGGGCTGCGGCGGACCGACGGTGGGGAGTGTTTTTGGGGCGGGCGGGGCGGCGCACCGCCGGCCGCGGGCGGCGGGGGGCTGCTGTTTGGCCGGTGGTGGCTGGCGGCTCAGGGGGTGGAGGTTGAAGATGAACCGCAGGCCCTTGATTTCGTATCCAATGGCTGCAAAATTGAGTGACCAGAGATGAAAAAGTCAGTCGACCGACGTGTAGCCTCACCTTGCTTGTGCGTTTAGTTTCGACAGCAAAATTCAGTTTCGACAACAAAATTCAGTTTTGACAGTTAAGTTCAGTTTCCACAGTTAAGTTCAGTTTCGACAGTTAAGTTCAGTTTCGACAGTTAAGTTCAGAGATGAGCGGCTGATGTATTTTACATCTAGCACTTTGTGGTTATGTATTTTACGTCATGTATTGGAGATGCTATTAGAATTCCACTCAGGTTAACGTTGTTCATTGTCTCTCTTGTCATGCTTCAGCCTCGGCGTCGTACAACTCACCGGAGCTGCTCCAACGACGAAACCTCCATCACAGCGGAGCAGTACCTCGGGTTCCATCTCCAGACGCCTAAGATCTTCTTCCCCTCCTCCGACAGCAAAGTCAGCCGGAGCATCCTCACCGGCCAACCCAATCACGCTGAGATCGACATGGCTTCGCCAAAGAGGTTGTACACTTGTCGCATCTCTTTTTTACTCTACATGTTATATATATTGTCCACTGAGCACACAGATTTGTTCCTTTAGTGTCTCCTTGAAATAAAAAACGTAGGAATTTTAATTTTCACTTGTCCTCCTTTTCATATTCCTATTCATGAAGCACAAGACTAAGAGATAGTAGCATAATAGCATTATAACCGTACATTTTCTTGTGGTTTGACTTAATCTCACCATGCTTCTTTGCATCCTGTGATCTTCCAATTGTTGTGAATCAAACACCCAGATTGGCAGAAATCCTGTGTTTTTAAATTCTCTGTTTTGCACGTGCATTCCTACCCTATTCCTGTCTATTTCCTATCCCTGCATTGTTGGAATCCTCCAATTCAAACGAGCCCTTACAGAATTACTTCTCTTACAGATAGTTGTCAAAGAAAACCTTGCGTGGTTTGTCCCGCTCCTGCTGCGCCGTCGTCCACCCCAGCTCAGCTGCTCCAACGATAGAAGGGTCCAGCACAGCAGGGATCCGGCCTCCAGACTGTCTTTCACCGCCTCAGATCTTCTTCCCTGCCAATGGCAGCCATGAAAACTGCATTACCATCATCAACCGAGCAGATGACCTTGAGGACTACACGGGTCCGCAAGAGAGGTCGCACTCTTTCGTGTCTGCTTACGTTATGCATCACTTAATATTACATGCTACTTTATCGTCCTGTTCACCGATTAGACTCTGAGTCAGCTCCAAACTAATGGTCAAACTTGAGTTTTTAAATGGTTATGGGGTACATATCGGGGCCGCTATCAATAGTATCTATCTACTATCTGGTTAATCTCCGGTGTCTACTATGAGTTTCATGTTGGGTGGGAAACAAACTGTAAAGAAGCCATTATCTGTATTTTTTAACTGAAGCCATTATCTGCCTGCTATTATTGGTTTTGGGTCTATCCACAGGTTGCTACCATCGCTCTGGATTTCTGCATGCACTCCTTACATAATCTCACTGTGTTTTATTCCTATGCATGACAGTTATTGTAAACAATGGAACTGAACATGTAGAGCAAAAGAGACGAGCCTTGCGTGGCAATAAAATTTCATGCAGACATCGCTCCATGGTAGGCGCAAAGGCAGCCCCCCTCCACGCATTTCGGATTGTAATCGAGAGGAAGATATCTGTTCTGAGGGGGATTCAGGAGGAGAAGACAACTCCTATTTACCCCCTGAGGTCTTCGCTCTAACTTGGCATGCTGATGCTGGTTATATCATGCATATGGTGTCTTGCATTGCTTACTTTATACATCAAATATGTCATCTGCTTAGTTTAGACATCCTTTGTGCGAATGCCATCTGTTTAGTTTATTCATCGTTTATGTGAATTATGCAACGCCATCTTGTTTAGCCAGGCATCATATATGTGAATTTTGTAATGCCATCCTGCTTAGCCAGTCACCTTGAAGGAGAAGAAGATTTGTTCTCAGGTCAGGTTCTGTAGCTATGGTACATACTCCTTTGCTCTTGCATTACTGTATTTACTCATACCAACTATTTTCAAATTTGAAGGATGGAATTGAAACTCCAATGGCGCAACAGGTATGTTTTAAACTTGTTTCTTTAACTGGTTTGCTGTTGTAACCTGCTCTATGTTGATTTCAGTTTCAATTGAATAAACAGTTATGTTCTCATGTCATGCACATTACAAGTGTTGTTATTGCTCTATAGTTACCCACACTTATATTCTGTCTATTCTGCTTTGTCTTGAACAAATATTATTTGAACTGTGTCTCTATCTTGATTTGGCAACAAAAACTAGAATGATATAGACCATAAAGTGACCATGGTACATAGATATATGTTTGTTTCATGCTGTTATCCTGTCCACTTTACTACCAAACTCATTTACCAAAATGAGTTTCATATACAACATGGTAAACATGTGATGTGTCTGCTTGTTTTTCTTTTAGAATGCGGACAAAATATTGGAGAACAGTACCGCGTTATCCAATGGTAAAGGAAGTAATGCAGATAAGGTTCAAGATAGTGAGACATCCCTGTTGGTCTCCAAGAAAGCTGATAAAAACTATCTCGACGACAGTGAGGGAACCCAAAAGTCCTGTGTTGATGTAGTGTTCGAGTTACTGGCCACTACTGTTGGCACAAGCTCTTCGAACTTGCTGCCTGAATCAGTTCGTCTTCTTGAGTCTCAACTTCAAGTTGAAAGACATCGATCAGATGTGCTGCGACAGGAAGCTGAAGGACTGAGGAAGTCCCTGCAGAATTCAGATGCATATTTTCTGGTGCAACAGCAAGCGCTGGAGGATTTAAGCGCCAAACAAGAGAAAGTTAATAAGCTTGCTAAGCATCTTGCCAGCATTATGGGTACCCAGGATATTGTTTCTTGAGATCTTCTGAAGTGGTTTCAGTTCTGGATTTGTTTTGCTGCGGCGTTTATTTGCGCTGGTCGCCAACTTTGACAACCAGTGTATATGATATGCTGCTTTGTTCCCTATATTTGCACTGGTGGCAAACTTTGATGCCCAATGGATGTACTATGTGTAATACCCGTGATAGCCTAGCGTTAGTTGCTTGCTTATTTATTTCCTTGTTGTCTTGTTTATTTGTTTGCTTGTAGTCATTGCAGTTCTTTTTCCGCGGTTAGCTAGTGGCTGCAATAACCTATTTTTTAAAACTAGGCCACAATAACCATGGGCTAATATTTACTGTAGTGACACTGGGCCTCCTACTAGCCGTAGAAACAATGGGCCTTCTACGGGCCGTAGAAACAATGGGACTTCTACGGGTCGTAGAAACATTGGGCCTTCTTCGGGCCGTATCATGGGCCTTATACAGGCCGTATGATCGATTGGCCAAACATGGGCCAAACAGACCGCATTATGGTCGTAAACATGCTAGAGTTGGAATCGTCCGTTCATGGGCCGACCATAACGAGCCATCGTTAATAGGCCGTATTTGGTGATGCTATGAAAATGGCCCAACAGACTAACGGTCCACAAACGGGCGACTGCAACGACGGGCTGAATTTGGCCCACAAGCAGAAAATGACAGTAACGGGCCGTAAGTAACCGAATGCTGCAAATGAGCCCAAGAATAAATGGGCCCTCAGAAGGCCGAAAGTTAACTTGGGCTGGAAACGGCCCAACAGAATAACGGGCCGTTAATGGGTATAAAGTGATACACTATTCATTATGGGCCAGTTTCACCACGGGCCGTTAATGGGTGTAAAGTAATACATTGTTCGTTACGGGCCAGTTTCAGCAAGGGCCGCTAATGGGCCAAGAGTTACAAAGGGCCTCATATGGGCCGAAAGACGTCATGGGCTATACATGGGCCAGAAGTGAAAACGGGCTGGAATCATATTGGATGGCCCAGATGACGCTACTGGGCCTAATTTGGATAGGGCGTAATGGGCCTTGGGTTAGCGGGCTGTAAATGGGCTATATGCGAACAGGCCGTTAACAGGCCTTCCATGGGCTAGCCCGCCAGCTTTTGACCAAGTCAAACAGGCCGGCCTTTTCACAGGAATGGGTCACTGTTGGGCCGTGCCACGTGTCGACGTATCATAGGCGCCTTCTATCCAGTGAGTGGATGACATCTGTCCCAGCGAGGAGCCGACACGTGTTTCCTCTAGCCAATGATGATTTTACACGTGGAAAATCCCCATTGGTCGGGGCTGTTAACGGGTTATCGGATCCAAAACTCGACCCGATAGCTTAACGGTGTTCCGTTACGGTGGATGCCACGTGTCGGTCACCCTTGACGAAAGCACTTCTGTGACGCGCGATTTATCGTCATGGAAGTGGACACTTCCGTGATGATAATTTTGGTAATGTCATGGAACACTTCTACGACAGCACATGTATGACTATCTTGATTCTATCATATATTTGTCATGGATGTACATGCATGACAAAAAACGCGACCTACTATGACAAACACGTATCATCACGGAAGTGTATTTTTTTGTAGTGCTGGTTAGGGCCTTTGCTTCTGATGATGATGCGGTGATGGTCATGGCGGATGAGGGCGACGCGGTTGATGATGGTGAAGATAGCACCAGCGACAGCGCCAGCAGCATGTCCGGGAGCGACTCGAAAGACACGGCGAGCGACATGTCCGACTGAGCCCACGCTCCTTTATTTTGAACCTGCATGCAAAAGCTTGGGCACGGCCACTCACAATGTAAGAGCATTTTGGGGAGGGGGAGCCCCTCATGTAAACGGACTACCATTTTACTCCTTAGGCTAGGCTTAAACGCACTTTTGTGAGCTTGCGAGCCCCTTGCGGGCATGCTGCCGTAACTTACTTTAGTCCAGTCGGGCTTCAAACTGATTTGGCAGCTGCGGATGTGCATTTCTTTTGAGGGGAGTCCCTTGTGGGCTCGCGAGGTTTTGCTCTCCTGAGTGGTCTGCTAGTCCACCAGAGAGGGCCTCGCAAGAAGCGAGCGCCAGTCATGGCGGGGTGCACGCATTGTGCGTGTATGCCACGGCCAACCCCCGCTCGCGAGGTGCTCGAAATGGGGGAGGTAGCGGACGCAAATCTCAAAACAAAGCACGAATCCAGAAACTCATGAAATCAACACGAATGAGAAAGGATGCCCCCATGATTGCCAATGGAAATACAACGTCAAATTCAAGATCAAAGGCTGCAAATTTGAGCTACAGAAAAGAGGTCAAAAGCAAATGGCCGCGTCCGGCACCTAGCTAGTCTTCTTGACTTCCCACCAGCGCGGAGCTAAGTGCTTTCACTGGCTGTGAGCATAGTCATTGGGGGACGGTGTCGACGGCCAGCGCGGAGCATGGTGCTTCCACTAGGACGTGGGCGGGAGCCCCCGAGGCCCGAGGGCGGCACTCCAGAGACTCCGGGGCGTGTACAACCCTACTCATTATTACGTGAGAGTGTCACAAGCGGAGACCTTCACAGTCGTGAGCCTTGCTTCATATCGCCAGATGAGGGCCCCGCCTTGCGCCACCCTCGACCACGGTTGGGGCGTCCGGAAACCAGGACGACGCCAAGGGGCAAAGGGGACGCTAGCGGTGCCCTCGCCGACCACGGGCCCTCTGCCGGGGGGAAGGCTTGCCAGTGCCTCCCCAACAGAGGACCTACCTCCGGGCGACGCGTTGCTCCATGCGATGCAGAGAGGGGCCTTGCTCCAGGCCCCTCCCACGCAGCCCCCAGTGCGCTTCCCCTGGTGGAAGGGAGGCTGCCGCGCTGGGGCCTCGTCCACCGCTATGACCTGATCCACCTGTGACCCATGGTTAGCGTAAGCCTGCTCCTGAGAGATTAGTGGTACCCTGCAGTTGTTATCGGCGGCGGGGTCAGCAAGGCTCCTGGGTGGCTCCTGGAAGGCCTCAACTTCTAGCGTCTCCTCTTCCCAACCCGGCTCGAGGAACGAGCTGGGGTCATCCTCCGGCGTGTACTCTCGGTCCATCATGCGGGGCACATAGGCCTCCGGAGCCGCCGTCCCGGAAACCCCGCCGAAACGCCCCACGCTCCACGCCACCGGGCCCAGCGCGCCACCCCGGTGATCGTAGGGCGGCATCCTGCTGGGGCCGTAGGGGGCAACGTTCGTGACCGCGCCCACTTGGGGAGGCACATGCGCGGCTGGGTGCCCGGCTCCGTTGGCCGCGTTGTTGCCGGTGAGCCCTCCTAGTGCGCCTGGGAGCACGCGGCGTGGCGAGGCCCACCGTGCGATCTGGCCACAACCTGAGCTGTAGGTAAGGAGCAGAATGGTGGCGTACCCCTGGTTGCGGCGTCCAACAGCTCAGCGACGCGCTCCAGCAATGCATCGCGGCCGCACTCTTCTAGTCGGCGCCGCAGCAGCTCCTGCGCCACTATGAGTGCGGCTCTCATGTTTGCTTGCTCCCGTCGGATGTGCGGCGCCATTGCCGCGGCGTAGCTCGAGGCCCTTGCGGCGGCCCACGCGCGCCGCTGGGTAAGGGTGGAAGGCGCCGCCCGCGCCCTGTGGCGTTCGGTGGTGCGCGGGCCGCTTGGAGCGCGGATTTGAGGTGTTCTTGGGCGGATGGTGCCGCCCGGACCGCAAGCTGCCCAGTGGTCAGCGTTGTACTTGGGTCGCCGGACATCGGCACCGCGGAATATTGGCGGGTCGGCTGATGGAAGAGAGGCTTCGGCGCACCCCTACATGGCGCGCCAAATGTCGGATTGCGGGTTCCGGCAAAACCCTTAAGGTTCGAACTCTGGGGTGCGCACGAAGATCTCTCTCTCCCCCTAGCTCACTCACTCACCATGATCTCAAAGCTCAACTCGAAGAACAAGGGACACAAGAGTTATACTTGTTCGGGCCACCGATGTGGTGTAATACCCTACTCTAGTGTGGTGTGGTGGATTGCCTTGTAGGCTGAGGATGAACAAGTACAAGGGAAGAATAGCCTCCTGAGGAGAGGTGTTCTTCAGCTCAGTGAGCTTGTGCGTGTGAAGGTGGAATGGATCTGATCCAAAGTCTGTCCTCCTCCCCTCCTATGGTGGTGGCTAGTCCTATTTATAGGGGCCCCGGTCCTCTTCCCAAATGTTACGTGGGAAGGGATCCCACAACGGCCAATTTGAAGGGGGATAGCTAGTACAAGCTATCCTGACAAAAGGTGGTCTTCGCCTGCTAAAGGCTCTGGTGGTGACACCGACGTGAGCTCCGCGATGACCTCCGTCCTGCCGTCCTGCTGGTCTTGGTCTCATTGCACCAATATGGAAACCTTTGCCTGATGCCTCGGGACTCTTTGCCTGTGCCTGATCCTTTAGCACCAAAGAGGAAACCAGTACTCTGCGCCCGCTAGCGCCCGCCTGGCCTTGGTCGTCATGGCTCACGTCACAGGAACCTCACGAGGTGCCCCTCGCCTTGATCTCTCCGCTCCTCGCGAGCCAGCCTAGTGAGGCTGCCCCTGAGGAGGTCTTGTGTCATCCGCCTCGCAAGGCTTGGCCCCTCGCGAGTGTCTTGAGTGTCTGCTGGTGAAGATGGGCCGTACCTGGCCGCTAGAGGAGCCACGCCGTGGGCTGCAGGCAGGCAAGTCTGGGGACCCCCGTTCCAAGAACGCCGACAGCCCAGGCTCACGCAAACATGCTTTGCGCGCACATACCACGCCCAGTCCCGGCTCGCTGGGCGCTTGCAGGGGGGTAGCAGGTGCGGGGCCCATAGTAAAACACGCAACAAGAAAGCAAGAAGCCGACACAAATCAAGAGAAAATTCCCCCCCTTTTTGATAAATACAAGGAACTTCAAATCTCAATCCAAAAAGGTGGCGAATCGAGTTAGAGAAACAGAGGCGAAAGCAAACGACCGTGTCCAACACCTAGCTAGTCTTCTTGTCCTCTCACTAGCGCGGAGCTAAGTTGTAGTGATCTGACCTCAAACGGTCAAATCTCTGTGCATAAGTGTCATCCCTGGATCGGTAATGCTGACACACACAGTACTTGAAGTATTTATAACAGAGTGCAATCACACACTTATTACATCGAATGTCTCAAAAGAGAACTTATTACAATAATATGGCTTAAGGCCATCTAAATAAGATAACTGCGGAAGCATCGAAGATAAATGAGTCCATCAACTCCAACGGCATAGCTTAGTGCACGACAACGACCTAGCGACCTTACTCTTCGTCTGAAAAGTCTGCAACATAATACGTTGCAGCCCGAAACGGGTCAGCACATGGAATATGCTGGCAAAATAGCACTGTAGAGCAATGAACAAGATAACAGCTATAGCTACATGCATATATGCCTGGTGGAGGCTCTATGGTTACCATTTTTGCGTAAAGCCAATTTTTCCCTACTGCATAGGAATATATTTTATTTAACTACAAAGTTGGTTGAAAACATTGAGAATGGAAACCCCATCTCAATTCCAAATTAATAATCAATAACCCAACAAATTAATTAAGAGTGATGAGATCAACATAATAATTCAAGCACCAGATACTCAAGATATCCATAACCGGGGACACGGATAACCATGATTAGTTTGTACACTCTATAGAGGTTTGCGCACTTTTCCCCACAAGACTCGATCTCCTCCATTGAATTTCTCGCACTACATGGTGTTTGAGAAACGGATGACCGAGACACAGTCTTTCAGAAGCATTAACTCTTTCAACGGGTAAACCGTACCACCTACATCCCCTACATCTGCTAGTTTACCACTGAAAGAGGTCACACAACATACTCAACTATGCCAGAGCCCATAATGGCTTGTGGCTGCACACGGAAGTTTCTAGCATGAATAATCTTATGATCCCTTTGAGCCTGGGTGGCGAACCATAGGATGATCATACGGATTCCCCGGGATCTCCTTGGACAACACTGGATTCCCCAGGTGCCCACAAACAATCCACCCAGATGTGTATTAAAGTAGCCACCTTAAATAAACCCTTAGTTCATAATAACCCTCACATCTGTCATGAATCACTTAAACCAAAACACGTCTACGAGCATAGCATAGCAGTATAACCATAACGTAGAAGTAACTCCCAGGGTTTGAAATAAAAAGGGCAATAGGTTCTACCATCACCAACTACTTCCCAATACCCACATGTTATCAATCCTACTAATGCAATGTTTGAGGGTTGAAACTAATGCATAAAAAGTGGGTAATAAGGGATATGATCAAAGTGTTACTTGCCTTGCTAACGATCTGCAAACCCTAGAGACTTGTAGTAGCACGCTTCGCACTCCGGAAATTCTATCGCGAACAAAAAATAGCATACATAAGCACTCAAGCATAGATGCAAGGGTAAAACTCAGATAAAAAGAACCAAACTGAAAGTTCAACTGAAGAGCTTCGATTTGCAAAAAGTATCAATCGAATCGGAGCTACGGAACTGAAACTACGATCAAAAGAAGTTCAAATACAAATCTACTCGAAACCAAATTTTAAATTGTCAAAACCATGTTCAAGTAGATTAACTGGAAAGAGGGGTTCGAGGCGAAGATTTTGGCGTTGGTTTCACTGGATTTGGATAAACGAGCAAAAAGTTGCGAGAGTTTGAAGATCAGGGGCTAATCTGCGATAAAAATAATCGCGGATAGGTCCCTGGCCGAAAATAAGAATAAAAATAAAAAGACTATCGAACGAACGTTCCCGATCAGAGACAAACGAACGAAAATGTTCGCGAACGGAGACATTCGAGTGAACGTTCGCTAATTAGCGAAACCGAAAAAACCAAACCGAACCGATCTAACGGAAAAAAAAACCGGGGCGACGGTTTTGTTGGTTTTACCGGTTCGACAAAGAAAACCGGCGGCGACGAGATCCGGCGAGGCGGGGCTTCGGCAAGGCAACGCCGGGGCAGGGCGGCGGCGCGGGGCGGCGGCTGCGACGCGGCTTGGGGACGAGGTGGAGAGGCGGCGGGGTGGCGGGGTATTTAAAGAGGGGGCGGCTTGGAGGAGGGGCCGGCCTAGGGTGGAGTCCGGCTCGGACTCCTCCTCGGCGTCCGTGCTAGCAACGGTGGCGGCGCGAGTGGGCTTAGGCTGGGCTGGGCCTTTGGCCCAGTCAGGGAGAAACCTTTTTTAAAAATAAATTCCACCAAAGAAAAATCGTTATAAAATATAAAAAATTCTAAAAATTCCAAAAACAATTTTCACCGTATAAATAAAATATTTAGAACAAAGTGAACATTTTTCTTGCCTAATAATGCAATTTTCAAAAATGCATAATTTTCTAATTCAAATAAAATCTCAAATAATATCCAAATAAAATATTTATTTGATTTTAAAAATTTTCCTCCGATATTCCTCTTTTTTTAAGAAGTCATATTATCTTCTCTCTGTTACTTTTAATATTAGAAATACTTGGAGAGAAAAAATATTAAAATCAAAATGATCCTCTTTTCAAATTTGAGAAAAATTCAAATATGAAAATTTATGAAAGCTCCTACTCTCTCCTTGGGTCCTTGAGTTGCTTAAGATTTCTAGGATCCCAACCAAAATGCAAATAAAGTATGATATGCATACGATGACCTATGTATAACATCCAAATTGAGAATTGGGATGTTACAAACCTACCCCCCTTAAGATGGATCTCGCCCCCGAGATTCGGGTTGGCTCGAAAATAGGTGTGGGTGGTCTTTCCGTAGGTCTTCTTCTCGTTCCCAGGTGGCTTCATCCTCTATATGGTGGCTCCACTGAACTTTGCAAAACTTGATAACCTTGCTGCGCGTAACTCGGCTGGCAAACTCGAGAATCTTGACGGGTTTCTCCTCGTAGGTCAGATCACTATCCAACTGAATTGCTTCCAGGGGCACAGTATCTCTCAGAGGAATATCGGCCATCTCTGCATGGCACTTCTTCAACTAGGAAACATGAAACACATCATGAACTCCTGACAGTCCTTCGGGTAACTCCAACTTGTAGGCCACTCCTCCCATACGCTCCAAAACTCGGTATGGTCATACAAATCTCGGGGCTAACTTTCCCTTAACACCAACTCGTTTAACTCCTCGCAGTGGTGACACATGAAGATATGCTCTGTCTCCGATTTCATAGACTACCTCCTTCCGTTTTGTATCTGCAAAACTCTTCTGCCTGGACTGAGCTACCTTCAGTCTATCTCGAATTAACTTGACCTTCTCTTCGGACTCCTTAATTAAATCTGGTCCAAATAACTGATGGTCTCCAACTTCATCCCACATTAACGGTGTCCTGCACCTTCTCCGATACAAGGCTTCGAAAGGTGCTATCTTCAAACTAGCTTGATAACTGTTGTTGTATGAGAACTCTGCGTAGGGAAAATTATCATCCCAACTAGATCCATAATCTAGCGCACAGGCTCCTAACATGTCCTCTAGAATCTGATTGACTCTCTCGGTCTGTCCATCTGTCTGGGGATGAAAGGTTGTACTGAACTCGAGCCTAGTACCCAAAGTCTGGTGCAGCTGATTCCAAAACTTTGAGGTAAACTGTGTTCCTCTATCTGATACGATGGTCCTCGGAACTCCATGCAGACATACAATCCTGGTCATATATATCTTGGCCAACTTTGCGCTTGTATAGGTGGTTTTCACTGGGATAAAGTGAGCCACTTTGGTCAAGCGATCAACTACTACCCAGATAGAATCATATCCTGATCGAGTCCTGGGTAATCCTGTGATAAAATCCATGCCAAGCTTGTCCCACTTCCATTCGCGTATCGGCATAGGCTGCAGTAATCCTGCTAGCTTCTGATGTTCTGCCTTCACTCTCTAACATACATCACATATGGCTACATACTCGGCAATATCCTTCTTCATACCTATCCACCAGAAACGCTCCTTCAAATCCAAATACATCTTGGTGTTTCCGGGGTGAATCGAGTATGGTGAGTCATGAGCCTCCTAAAGTATTAACTTCCTGATCTCCGCATTATTGGGCACATAAACCCGATCCTCAAACCATAAAGTTTTGAGCTCATCTTCACGAAAACCTTTGGCTTTTCCTTTGCTCATCTTCTCCTTTATTTCAGCAATCTCTTTATCATCCTTTTGAGCTTCCCGGATCTTTCCCAATAATGTAGACTGAGCCTCCATTGCTGCAACAAAACCTCTTGGAACTATCTCCAAACGAAGCTCCTTGAGTTCATCAACTAACTGCCGTGGTAATCCTCCGCTTACGAGGGTATTGGCATAGCTCTTCTGGCTCAAGGCGTCTGCTATGACATTGGCCTTTCCTGGATGATAATAGAACTTCATATCATAATCCTTTATAAACTCCAACCATCTCCTTTGCCTGAGATTCAGCTCCTTCTGAGTGAAAATGTACTTTAAACTCTTGTGATTCGTGTACACATCACAACGGTTTACAATAAGAAAATGTCTCCAGGTCTTGAGCGCATGCACTACGGCTGCTAACTCCAAATCATGCGTGGCATAATTCAACTCATGCGGTCGAAGCTGACGTGAGGCATATGAAACAAATCTTACGTCCTGCATAAGTACAACTCCAAGTCCTTGGCGAGAAGCATCGCAATACACTTGGAAATCCTTGCGTATATCCGGAAGAATTAGCACTGGGGCTATAACCAAACGTTTCTTCAACTCCTGAAAACTAGCCTCACATTCTTCGGTCCACTTAAACTTGGTGTCCTTCTTCAACAACTCCATCATGGGCTTCGCAATCTTGGAAAAAAATTCAATGAATCTCCAGTAATAACCCGTGAGTCCAAGAAAACTGCGGATCTCTCCTACTGAGGTGGGTGACAACCAAATAGTGACTGACTGAACCTTGGTAGGGTCTACTCCTATACCCTCTCCTGATATAACATGTCCAAGGAATCCAACTTCCTTCAACCAAAACTCACATTTGCTAAACTTGGCATATAGCTGATGTTCCCTGAGCTTCTCGAGAACTAAATGCAAATGCTCCTTGTGCTCCTCTTCATTCTTCGAGTATACCAAAATATCATCAATGAACACCACAACAAACTTATCCAAGAAATCCATGAACACCTTATTCATCATACTCATGAAATAGGCGGGGGCATTAGTTAATCCAAATGACATGACTGTGTACTCATATAGGTCGTACCTTGCGGTGAAAGCTGTCTTAGGTATATCCTGTTCTCGGATCTTCAGCTGGTGGTATCCTGATCGCAGATCGATCTTGGAAAATACTTTAGCTCCTTGCAGCTGGTCAAACAAATCGTTGATCATCTGTAGTGGGTACTTGTTCTTGATCGTTACTTCATTCAATGCACGATAATCAACAACCATTCTTAAAGATCCATCCTTCTTCTCAACCAGGAGCATTGGGGCTCCCCACAGTGACGAACTTCGTCGAATCTGACCTTTCTCCAATAACTCCTTAATCTGCTTCTTAATTTCCTCCAGATCATTTGCGGGCATCCGGTAGGGCCTCTTTGATATTGGTCCGGTTCCTGGCAACAGCTCTATCAAAAACTCTATGTCTCGATCCGGCGGCATGCCTGGTAGTTCTTCTGGAAATACATCCGGGTAATCCTTCACTACAGGCACTTCCTCCTGAACAACTCCTGAGAGGGAATGCACTTGGGTTCTCCTCGGTGCATGCCTGGATACATACTTAATCTTTTTTCCCTCAGGGGTGGTGAGAAGTATCGACTTACTAGCACATTCAATGTTCCCTCCATATTTTGATAGCCAATCCATGCCTAGTATTATATCCAAATCTTGTGACTCCAAAATTATTAGGTCTGAGGGGAAAACATGGCTACCAGTGGTTAAGGGTAACTGATCACACAATCGGCTGACCATATATTCTGCTCCTGGCGAGCTTACTAACATGGGTGACCTAAGGGCTAAGGTGGGTAACTTAAACTTGTCCACAAATCCCCTTGATATGTATGAATGCGATGCACCAGTATCAAAAAGAACAAGAGCGGTAAATGACTTAACCAAAAACTTACCAATCACTGCGTCAGGTTGATCTTCAACCTCCTCCACGTTGATGTGGTTTACCTGACCTCTGGTGAAGGGATTGGGCTTCTTCCTAGAGCTTCCATTGCCATTTCCATTCTTCAACTTAGAACAATCGTTGGCGTAGTGCCCAGTCTTCCCGCACTTGTAACAGGTGACATGACTTAGATCCTTCTTAGTGGGTGTTGCTGGATTGGAACAGTTCTGGTTGCTGCTTGCTCCATTCCTATTTCCATTCTTGGGGCCACTGTGGTTATGTGAACTTCCTCCATTGTGAGTGTGGCCTCCATGATTATGGTGGGTGTGTCCTCCCGAGTTCGGGGTAAAGCGAGGCTTCTGCTGAGCTCCAGAATTATACTTCCCTTGTCCATACTTCCTTTTGCAGCTCTCTATCTGCTGCTGCTTCCCTTCAATCATAAGAGACCTGTCTACCAACTCCTGGTAATTTGTGAATGTTGCCACCATCAACTGCATACTCAGCTCATCATTCAGCCCTTCCATAAACTTCTCCTACTTCGCGGCATCTCTGGCCACATCATCCGGGGCATAACGAGCTAACTTGCTGAACTCATCCACGTACTGCCCCACAGTACGATTTCCTTGGCGTAAGTTGCAAAACTCACCCTTCTTCATGCTCATAGCTCCAGTTGAGACATGGGATGTGCGGAACGCTTGCTGAAACTGATCCCATGTGACATTGGCTTTGGGAAAAGTGGTTGTGTAATTCTCCCACCATGAGGCTGTGGGTCCATCCATTTGGTGTGCGGCAAAGCGCACCTTCTCAGCATCTGTGCAACCTGCGGTGGTCAACTCCCTTCCAATCCTGCGGAGCCAATCATCTGCAACTATCGGCTCGGTGCTACTGGAAAACACCGGCGGATTCAACCTCATAAAACGGGCTAAGTTGTCAACTGGAGGTGGTGGCGGTGGGTTGTTGTTGTTGTTGCCTTGGTTCTGGACTAGAAACTGCATCAAGGCATTTTGCTGTTGGATCAACCAAGTGAGCTCCGGTGGGAAGACAAATCCGGGGTCACGTCTCGGAGGCATCTGATGGATTTAGAGGGGGCAGATTAGAATAGAATGAGGTCTAAAGAGAAAGCACTACCCATATGCACATGAGACAAACACATTCATATCACACCACTCAATTCAAACAAGGGCATACAAACGATCTAACTACCATTACAAAATACTCGGACTACTACTATATACATGGGGGAATACTACTGATAATATGGTGGTCAACTAGAAATTTTGATCGGTGGAAGACTCCATGATATCCGCTCTAGCTTCGTCTTCGTAATCATCATCACTACTGTCGGGGTCAGAGTCGGTGTCATCGATGATGATGTAGTCCTCGGGATGGTCGTCATCTCGTGGCGCGGGGTCTCCCATGAATACTCCTAGGTTCTTCTTCAGGTCTTCATTCTTCTCCAGTAACACTACAATTTCCTTCTCATATCCATCGCGTCTAAACATGAGTTCCTCTTCAAGCTCCATGTTCCTGGTCATCACCTTCTTCAGATCTATCATGTTGGCGCACATTTGGTTCTCCTTGCGGTGAATGTTCTGGTTTAACTCCTGGATGAAGGCTGCAATGGACTTGTCCCTCCTGGTGCTGATCTTCTCCCATTGCTCATCTCGGCGCCCACATATCTGGTAGATGGTGTCCTTAAGATCCTTGTTGTAGACGTCGCCGATGCGTCCCATGGCGATGTGGGCTGCCATGCTCTTTCCTAGACTCCGGGTTGGTGCATCAAAGGAAAACTCTATGGGCTCAGTAACTGGCGTGAATGTCCTTCCTGGAAAATGAACTCGAATCATCCAATGCTCCTATTCTGGTAAAGTGGCGGTGTAGGTCCCGGTGAAGCTTGGTATTCCGATGTTCAGGTACCTAGTGACTTCCTTCAAGTGTCGTCCAAATGGTGTGTCTTCATCCGGTTGAGCAAACTTGTTCCTTGGGTCCACCATCTATAGAGTGGAAAATGGAGAGGAGTCAGAAATGAGTAGATAAGAGTGACCTATGGCTTATCTTAATGGTCGCGTCCTATAGTCGGCGTGTGCTCTGATACCATCTTGTAGCGACCCGACCTCAAACGGTCAAATCTCTGTGCATAAGTGTCATCCCTGGATCGGTAATGCTGACACATACAATACTTGAAGGATTTATAACAAAGTGCAATCACACACTTATTACATCAAATTTCTCAAAAGAGAACTTATTACAATAATATGGCTTAAGGCCATCTAAATAAGATAACTGCGGAAGCATCGAAGATAAATGAGTCCATCAACTCCAACGGCATAGCTGAGTGCATGACAACGACCTAGCGCACCTTACTCTTCGTCTGAAAAGTCTGCAACATAATACGTTGCAGCCCGAAACGGGTCAGCACATGGAATATGCTGCCAAAATAACACTGTAGAGCAATGAACAAGATAACAGCTATATCTAGATGCATATATGGCTGGTGGAGGCTCTATGGTTAACATTTTTGCGTAAAGCCAATTTTTTCCTACTGCATAGGAATATATTTTATTTAACTACAAAGTTGGTTGAAAACATTGATAATGGAAACCCCATCTCAATCCCAAATTAATAATCAATAACCCAACAAATTAATTAGAGTGATGAGATCAACATAATAATTCAAGCACCAGATACTCCAGATGTCCATAATCGGGGACACGGCTAACCATGATTAGTTTGTACAATCTGCAGAGGTTTGCGCACTTTTCCCCACAAGACTCAATCTCCTCCGTTGAATTTCTCGCACTACATGGTGTTTGAGAAACGGATGACCGAGACATAGTCTTTGAGAAGCATTAACTCTTTCGACGGGTAAACCGTACCACCTACATCCCCTACATATGCTAGTTTACCACTGAAAGAGGTCACACAACATACTCAACTATGCCAGAGCCCATAATGGCTTGTGGCTGCACACGGAAGTTTCTAGCATGAATAATCTTATGATCCCTTTGAGCTTGGGTGGCAAACCATAGGATGATCACACGGATTCCCCGGGATCTCCTTGGACAACACTGGATTCCCCAGGTGCCCACAAACAATCCACCCAGATGTGTATTAAAGTAGCCACCTTAAATAAACCCTTAGTTCAGAATAATCTCTCAAATCTTTCATGAATCACTCAAACCAAACCATGTCTAGGAGCATAGCATAGCAGTATAAGCATAACGTAGAACTAACTCCCAGGGTTTGAAATAAAAAGGGCAATAGGTTCTACCATCATCAACTACTTCCCAATACCCACATGTTATCAATCCTAATCATGCAATGTTTGAGGGTTGAAACTAATGCATAAAAACTGGGTAATAAGGGATATGATCAAAGTGTTACTTGCCTTGCTGACGATCTGCAAACCCTAGAGACTCGTAGTAGCACGCTTCGCACTCCGGAAATTCTATCGCAAACAAACAATAGAATACACAAGCACTCAAGCATAGATGCAAGGGTAAAACTCGTATAAAAAGATCCAAACTGAAAGTTCAACTGAAGAGCCTCGATTTGCAAAAAGAATCAATCGAATCGGAGCTAGGGAACTAAAACTACAATCAAAAGAAGTTCAAATACAAATATTCTTGAAACCAAATTTTCATTTGTCAAAACCATGTTCAAGTTGATTAACTGGAAAGGCAGGTTCGAGACGAAGATTTTGGCGTTGGTTTCACTGGATTTGGATAAACAAGCAAAAGATCAGGGGCTAATCTGTGATAAAAATAATCGCGGATAGGTCCCTGACTGAAAATAAAAATAAAAAGACTATCGAACGAACGTTCACTATCAGCGACAAATGAACAAAAACGTTCACGAACAGAGACGTTCGAGTGAACGTTCGCTAATTTGCGAAGCTGAAAAAAAACCAAACCGAACCGATCTAACGAAAAAAACCGGGGCGACGGTTTTGTTGGTTTTACCGGTTCGACAAAGAAAACCGGCGGCGACGAGATCCGGTGAGGCGGGGCTCCGGCGAGGCAACGACGGGGCGGGGCGGCGTCGCAGCAGCGGCAGCAGCGGCGGCGACGCGGTGCGGCGGCTACAGCGCGGCGTGGGGACGAGGTGGAGAGGCGGCGGGGTGGCGGGGTATTTAAGGAGGGGGCTGCATGGAGGAGGGGCCGGCCCGGGGTGGAGTCCGGCTTGGACTCCTCCCCGGTGTGTGTGCCAGAGACGGCGGCAGCCCGAGGAAGGCGGCGGCGGGAGTGGGCTTCGGTCCGGTTCGGCTGTGCCTATGGTCCAGTCGGGCGAGAAACCTTTTTTTTGAATAAATTCCACCGAAGAAAAATCCTAATAAAATATAAAAAAATTCGAAAATGCCAAAAACAATTTTCACCGTCTAAATAAAATATTTAGAACAAAGTGAACATTTTTCTGGCCTAATAATGCAATTTTCAAAGATGCATATTTTCTAATTCAAATAAAATCTTGAATAAAATCCAAATAAAATATTTATTTGATTTTAAAAAATTTCCTCCAATATTCCTTTTTTTAAGAAGTCATATTATCTTCTCTCTGTTATTTTTAATATTAGAAATACTTGGAGAGAAAAATTATTAAAATCAAAATGATCCTCTTTTCAAATTTGAGAAAAATTCGAATATAAATTTATGAAATCTCCAACTCTCTCCTTGGGTCCTTGAGTTGCTTAAGATTTCTAGGATCCCAACCAAAATGCAAATAAAATATGATATGCATATGATGACCTATGTATGACATCCAAATTGAAAATTGGGATGTTACATAAGTGCTTTCACTGGGCGTGAGCATAGTCATTGGGGGACAGTGTTGACGGCCAGCGCGAAGCATGGTGCTTCCACTTGGACGTGGGTGGGAGCCCCCGTGAGGCCCGAGGATGGCACTCAGGAAACTCCGGGGTGTGTACAGCCCCACTCATTATAACGTGAGAGTGTCACGAGAGGAGACCTTCACAGGCGTGGGCCTTGCTTCGTGTCGCTTGACGAGGGCCCCGCCCTGCGCCTCCCCCCACCACCGTTGGGCCATCCCGAAACCAGGACGAGGCCAAGGGGCAAGGGGGACGCTGGCGGCGCCCTTGGCGACCGCAGGCCCTCCACCGGGGGGAAGGGCTTGCCGGCGCCTTCCCCGGGGGAGGACCTATCTCCACGCAGTGCCTTGCTCCATGCGGCGCGGGGGAGGCCCTAGCTCCGGGCTCCTCCCACGCAGCCCCCAGTGCGCTTCTCCCGCCTGGAGCAGAGCCATCACCCTGGGGTCTCTGGCCGCTGTTGTGTCCTGGTTTACCTGCAGTCCATGGTTAGCGTAAGCATGCTCCTGAGATATCGGCTGTACCCAACGGCTATTGTCGTTGAAGGAGTTCGCGAAGCTTCCAGGCGGTCATGGAAAGCCTCAGCCTCTTGCATCCCCGCTACCCAGCCTGGCTCGGGGAACGGGCTGGGGCCTTCCCCCGATGTGTACATCAGGTCCATCATGGGGGGCACGTAGGCGTCTGAAGTTGCCGCGCCAGGGCCATCGCCTAGGTGCCCTGCGTCGTGGGCCACCAGGCCTAGCGCCAGGCAAGGATGACCTTGGGGAGGCGTCCCGGCGCGGCCCCAGGAGGGACCGCCCGAGCTTGCCTCGCCTTGGGGCGGCACAGTCGAGCCCCTGGGCGCTTCGGGGAGTGCGCGGGCACGGCGGGGTCCGGCGCGCGCCCCCGCCACAACCTGTGGCATGGGCAGGGTGCAGAGGGGCGCCACGCCCCTGCATACGGCATCAAGTAGCTCGGAGACCCCCTCCAGCAGGACGTCGCGGCCACCCTCCGCCAATCTGCAATGCAGCAGCTCTCGCGCCACGATGAGTGTGGCTCGCATGTTCGCCTGCTCCCGGCGGGTGTGTGGCGCCGTTTTCGCAGCGTAGCCCGAAGATCGTGTGGTGGTGCGCGCACGTCACGGCGCGAGAGCAGATGGCGCCGGCCCATGCCGCCCGCGTCCGGCGGCGTTAGGCGGCACGCGGGCCGCCTGGAGCACGGAGTGGAGATCCTCTTGGGTGGATGGCGCTGCCTGGGCGTGCCAAATGGCCTAGTGCTCGACATGAGCCCTTGGATTGTTAGCCATCAGAACCGCAGGGCGGCGGCATGTCGGCTGGAAGAAAAGAGGCTCTGACGCACCCCTACCTAGCGCGCCAAATGTCGGATTGGGTTCCGCAGACCCTTGAGAGGTTCAAACTCTGGGGTGCATGCGAAGAACTCGTCCTGCCCAGTCTGCATTCTCGCTAATCTCACGGCCTAGCTCGATGAACCGAATGGAAAAGAGACACAGAAGTTTACCTAGGTTCGGGCCACCTTGCGTTGTAAAACCCTACTCCTGCTTTGTGGTGGATTTGCCTCGAGGGGCTGAGGATGAACTAGTACAGTGGGAGAACAACCTCAGGAGGAGGAGTGTTCTTGTGCTCGATGAGCTGATGGGTGTGAGGATGATCTGAATGATCCGTCCCTACTACAGTGGTGGTGTTGCTCTATTTATAGTGGCCTTGGTCCTCTTCCCAAATGTAGGCAGGAAGGGATCCCACAACGGCCAAATTCAAAGGGAGACAACTAGTACACGCTATCCCGACAAAAGTGGTCTTCGCCTGCAAAAGCCTCTGGTGGTGACGCCGCGGTGGGCTCGGCGATGACCTCCATCCTGGCGGTCTTGGTCTTGTTGCACCGGAATGGAAACCTTTGGCTGATTCCTCGGGACACCGCGCCTGCACTTGCCTCCTTAGCACCAAAGAGGAAACTGGTATACTGCACCCGCTGGCACCCGCCTGGCCTTGGTCATCATGGCTCACGTCACCTGAACCTTGAGAGGTGAGCCTTGCATAGATATCTCCGCTCCTCGGGAGCCAGCCTGGGGGGCCCGCCCTACGTGGAGGTCTTGGTGTCGTCCGCCTCGTGATGCTTGGCCCCTTGAGAGGGTCTTGAGTTGTTGACGTTGAAGATGGGCCGTACTAGGCCGTCAATGGAGCCACGCCGTGGGCCGCAGGCAGGTAAGTCTGGGTACCCCCGTTCCCAGAACACCGACACCTGATGTATCTAATAATGTTTCCGGTGCAAACATCTAAGCTCATGTTGTTCTTGAGCCTGAAGTGTCTAATGAACAGACTGCTAATGAAGGATTTGATGCAAACATTTTACATGCTCCTGGTGATGAACATATAGTGTCTAATGAGGGATCCAATTCAAGCATTTTGCAAGCTCCCATCGAAAGATTTAGTGTCTAATGATGACCTGCTATGTTGAGAGAGACATAGAGATTTGCAGGCATTGGTGACAAGCAAATTATAGTACATTTTCCTGGCTTGAGGAAACATCGAGGCCATCTACCAGAAAGTCCCCCTATCATGACGACGTAGCATAAATACTTTTATAATCTGTTGTTTGAAACTATTGGCATACTTGTGCAGGATAGATATATTGATATGCAGTTTGCGCACTGGTTATAGGTGCAATTACACTTCGATATTTTCAGCCAGAGAACGAATAATTCAAGCAGGTACAGACCATGTTAGTAGTCCTTGTACACCATGTTGCATTTTGTGTTTTTTGGTGCTTACATCATTTAGTGTTTTATAATCTGAACTACTTTGGATCATTAGCTAGTTTTCAAAGTGCATGTAGCTTCACATTTCTCAAGTTATGTTGATTTCCGGAGTGCAAGTGCCTTCGTATTTTTTAAGTTAAATGTTCGCCCCTGGTAACTTGAATTCGTGGATCTGCCACTGCACACGGATCATACACGCAGGCCAGTATGAATTAAATGAAATGCAAGGACTTACGCTAGCTCGTTGTACAGGCTCACTGCAGCTCTGCTTGCGCTTGGGATGTTCCATGTACAAGTCCATGTTACCACTTGCTTGGATGTGCAAGCCTTGTGCACCTTGCATCCCCCTCTGCATTTTTGACACGGCGAATGGTTGATCAAATAAGAGGAATCGACCTTGCAGTTGTATGAGGACAGATACTTACAAGGTTATACGGGTGTGCAGGATGTGTACCAGATCCCGTAGCGCCGTCATGCTTCGCTAAAAAATGGTTTTGCTTGTTTCATATGATATCTCCAGAAGAAGTAAGAGTTAAAGTCAGAGTTGCATAGGCATGTAAGCTAAGAGAGCGGTGAAAGGATGTCCAAACATCGTCGGAATAGTACACAATGGAGTGATGTGTGGATACCTTCGGGCCGGCGTTTGGGCATGCTCGCCTAGCTAGAGTGTGGGTCACATCAGAGCCGTTGAGGGTGATGCTCTGGCGTTGGATGGCCTTGCACGGATGTAGATCTTGAGTGGCAGCAGAGCGCTATGATGCGGTGGACGAGACTGTTGGTGAAGCCCCAATGGCCTCGGGGGGTGGAGGTGCGACGATGTGCTCGGTGAAGTAGCCCCCGTGAGGTGGGAGGCGTCGGTGAAGCGCACCTGATGCGGTGGAAGTCAGTGCCTGTGAGGCACGTCGGTTGTGGCGGCCGACGTTGTCGGTGGACCACCCAGTGCGGTGGACAAGGGCATAGATGAGGTAGCTCCGGTGCGGTGGTGAAGCGCGACCGTCGTCTTCATCGTCGTCGTCGGGCACAGAGGTGGAGAAGAGATGAGACGAGGGGAGATTCGAACTTAGCTTGGGTTGGCGGTGAATTAGGGATTTGGGTAATCTGGGCGTGGAAGGGGACGCTGGAGAAGGGAGATTTTGCAGGACTGGAATTGGGGCCGCCAGATATTTCAATCTGAAACGTGGAAGCGCAAACTTATTTTGTCGTCATTCTTTTTTTTTGGGGGTGGGGAGGGAGGGGGTGGCTGGGTGCCAAGCGTTCGTAGGACACAGGCGACCACCACGACACGACCCTGGTGTGCCTCGTGCGCCTACATTTCAGAATGCAAACGAATCTTCTTTCAATTGCAAACAAATCTGTATGTATTACCATGCATGTGTTTTCCTTGCAAATAATTAGTTATTTGAAACGAGATACTATAAATTAATTAATGAGGAGTTATTTGAATTTTTTTTGAAACAGTATCCACGGTATCCACGCTAACGTGGATTAGAGTGTGTGTCACATAATTAGTTATTTTAATTAGAGTGTGTGTCACATAGCGATCTCCAATTCTAACGTGCATTTCGCATTTCACGGTATCCACGCTACTTTTTTAATACAAATTCATATGTATATGATGAACACCATGGTAGCGAGAAAACTTTAGATGGATTCAAACATATGACCTACAAAATAGCACAACAATCGAGTCAATCTCAACTTTTCCAAACCTAGTATGGCACGACTTCGAAATAATTACCCATATGCATGGTCTTCAGTTCAAATCTTACAATGTACACCGAATTGAAACATTGATATTAAGTCTCGTATTATCTACATTCAAATGTTGTTTTTAGCCCCACCCCCCCCTCGGCGCACACACTACATACTTCCTGTATCGGTCAATCTTCCACTCCTAACCAGCTTAGGATGCTATCGGTTTCCGACACACGTTCATTCTTTCTATCCATGTTTCGATCTCTAACTCTCTCAACTACACAACCCCCTTTTTCCACTCTGTTACCAAATTTATCTACCTCACACACTTGCCATTGCACCCCATGCCAAGCTCTCTCTTTCTCTCCCACCCTCTCTCGCTAGATACATGCATTGCCTATCTAGCCCCCCAACCTCTCGTGCGCACGCACGCATGTTGTCTATCTAGGCCACTCCCTCGAGGCTATCTCACTCTTTCTTCCGCATGGCGGGCCACACTCGCTCAATCTTGCTCTCTTTATCTGAGTCTTGATTAACCTCGCTTTCTTTCACACACAAATGATATATCTCCCAGTTCGGGCCTCGATCGACATACTCTATACTCTCTCACACAGATTGTCTATCTAGGTCAGTCCATCCAAGTCGCCCCCACTCTTTCGACTTCATGGCGGGCCACGCTCGCTCAATCTCTCTCTCTGTCTCTCTCTCTATATATATATATATATTTATAATTGTGTGTGTGTGTCTCGATTGACCTCGCTCTTTCTCGGAAACAAATGATATATCTCCATGTTTGAGCCCAATTCGACATATTCATATTGTATACTCTCTCATGCACATTGTCTATCTAGGTCACTCTCTCCAACCCGTCTCACTCTTTCAATCGCATGACGACCCACACTCGCTCAATCTCTCTCCCTTTATATATGTAACCGATTGAACTTGCTTCCTCCCACGCACAAAATATATCTACATGTATGTGACTGGATCATCTCTCAAGCTCAATCTTACAGCCCTCACCCTTCCCGAAAGCTCAATCGGACAATATCTCTGTAGAGCATATATATCTTTTCAATGAATGTCGGACCACACTCACTTTGTCTCCCTATGTATATGTGTCTCGATTGACCTCGCTTTCTCACACCATATCTTCCACACATTGAAGCTACCTCTCCATCCCTCACAAAGCCGGAGCTATTTACATTGTGAGGTGGACTCCAACCTTGGATTAATCTGTGTACGCATTTATTCCGGTGGGTTTAGATTATATTTTCCTATCATTCGGCTCACAACTACTCCAAACACCATTGCAATGCCTGCACCTCCCCCAATTGATTTCCCCCTGGCTCGGTCATCGCTCTCTCGCATGTCCTTTCTCGCCTTCAACGTTGCACCGTGGTATTTCTGCAAAAAATACTGTTGTCCTCTTTAATTATTACAAATAAGCTACAAAACTACACACCGATAGTCCACCTGTAATGGAACAAATTTCGACCCACAAATTAAAGTGCTACAAACTACACACCGAGGGGCCCACCTGTCATGAAACAAATTTGGACCCATATATAAATTAAAAATTAAATAGGATGAGGATCGAACATGCGACCAGGACCTTCAAGCCGCACGTCAATAGGCAACATACGTAGTACAACAATGTTTGTTGTACCCCCCCTTTGTTCATATAATGTTTCTATATTACCACAACCTATTTAATGGATAACATGTAATATTATTTTTAGTACATTAGTGGGACTGGCTCGTTAGCACGTACTATTCGCCTTCACTTACTGGTGGGTTCCATGTCTGCTCTCTCTCTCCTCCCCTTCTACGTTTAGAAGCACGGACAAACATGAAGAACTCGCGGGCGATGTTGCCGTTGACAATATCTGGACGCGTTCACAAGTTACGGCACCAGTTTCATGTACTAGTAGTACTAGTCAATGTGTACGTGCAATGCACGTTAATTTGGAAGTATATTTTTTTTTAGGGTTGGACAGTAGGAACACGTCCTACTGCATGTGTATATTAAGGACCCAAAAGGGTGACTATGTTACAAATGTACAAGGAGAGAGGGGGGGATGTCTTAAGCAATTACAAAGGATAGTCAGAGAGCTAGTAGGTTAATATAGTTAGGGGATAGAAGCTAGGATAGCAGATATGAGATGTCTCTTATCTACAGGGAATCTATAAACAATGTTGGCAAAATCGTTTCTAAACCTGGCTAGCCAACTGTCAACCGAAGGGGCCACATGCCGAAAAAAATTATTGTTCCTTTCCTTCCACAGACTCCACGCAGCGACTAGGAAGGTGTCCATGATCATCTTACATTGATTTCCCGTCTTAAGGTGTTTCAACAAATGTAGCCGATCTCCAGTAGCAGGCCATGTGATATTGAGCTTGAGCCAGCATCATGTGCTAAACGTGCAGCAAAAGAAGAGATGCTCAAGGGTTTCTTCCACGTGTTCACCACAAAGGAGACAGTCCAGGTTGGTCCCAATGTTATAGTGCCTCCTGCTGAGCATATTGCGAGTGTTGAGACAATCAACCAGAAGAAACCAACCAAAAACTTTGATCTTGGGGACACTTTTAGCTTTCCAAAGCCAATGAAACGCCTCGTGGACCTGAAGCTCTCGGAAACAAAATTTGTAGTATGTCGTGGTTTTGAATGTGGACAAGCCCCAGGTGCATATCCAAACATCTCTCTCATCCGATAGTTCAGTGGAGGAGACCACATTTTGGATCCTTCTAAGTTCATCATGGGCTTGAGTTGAGAGAGGTAGGTGAAAAGCTTCACCAATTTCGGGTATAGTAAGCATATTGCGAATCGATGCATCTTCTCCTGAAGTATAGGAGAAAGCCCTAGGGAGTTGCTCCTCGAGGATGTGATTACACCAGACATCTTTCCAAAAGAGGGCCGTCTCTCCACTACGAATTTGGATCTTGGTCACACCTCGGTACGTGGGCATGAGCTTGATCAGCTCCCGCCACCAATGAGAGCCACAGGGTGGGGAAGCATGCGGTATAGTGGCCACATAATAGGTTTTCCAAATCAAACTAACCCAAGGGATGTCCAGTTGATTGTAGAATTTGTGTAGAAGTTTGAGCAGCAAAGCATCATTTTGGACTTTGAGATTGAGAACGCCCAGACCACCTTTCTCCTTAGGGCGACAAACCATGTCCCATGCAGCCAAAGAGTTGCACTTGTCACCATCATCCGTTTTCTTGATCCATAGGCAATGTCGCCGTATCTTGTCCAATTGTTCAATAATTTTTCTAGGGAGACGGAGAACACCCATGGGATAGATAGCCAGGGACGTGACAAGTGAATTCATCAGAGCCAATTTGCCAGCGTAAGACATGAGCGACATGGCAGCCGTGATCTTGCACTCGGCTTTGCAGATCCAGGGGGTCATGTCTAAGATAGTGGGTTTCGTAGTACCAAGGGGGAGACCAAGGTAGGTGAACGGCATCTTAGCAGTGCTACAACCAAAGATATTTGCAATGTCACAACATTTGTTAGCAGGGGTATTGATAGGGATCAAAGTAGATTTGGAGAAATTGATGTGAAGACCCACAGAATCAGCATAGTCTGTGAGGATTTTTTTCAAACGTGTCGCTTGATCCAAACATGCTGGCAAGAGGATTATCGTGTCATCCGCGTACTGAATGACCGGTTAATTAGATGACTCAGCTAAGGGGATAGGCAATTGCAAAAGATTATGAGCTAGGGCTGCATTAATTGCAGTTTGAAGGAGGTCCGCCGCCAAGACAAAGATGAGAGGGGAGAGAGGGTCCCCCTGCCTAACCCCCCACTTGCACCAGAATTGTCTCCCCGGTACACCATTGAGCAGCACCGAAGATTTGCCAGAAGAGGAGATGCATTGGAACCAAGAAATCCATCGATCGTTGAACCCCATGTTCTTCATGATTTGAATGATGGCCACATGCTCAATCGTATCAAAAGCTTTAGCGAAGTCCAGTTTAAGGAGAATGATTCCGCGTTTCGAAGCTTGGCATTGGTGTATATACTCAAAGGCCCATGCAAGACAGTCGTGGATCGAACGTCCTTTTAAGAACCCATATTGGTTTTTATGAACAATTTTCAGAATCACACGCTGCAATCTATTGGCTAGAATTTTGGTGATTAACTTAAGGCAGCAATTCAGTAATGTGATTGGGGAAAAATCATTGACAGATTCCAGAGCCCTAGTTTTGGGGATCAAAGTGATGTATCCGTAGTTGAGGCTTTCAAGGTTTAGGGTCCCCTGATGGAACTCCTCACATAGCCGATAAAAGTCCAGCTTGATTATGGGCCAACAAGCTTTCAAGAATGCACCATTAAAGCCATCTGGGCCAGGGGCCCGATCCGGCGGCATTTCATTGATCGCAGCTTCAATTTCTTCATGCGTGAATGGAACAGTAAGGCTGTCGAAGTCAACTTGAGATCAAAGCATGTTTGAAAGATTGAATTTCATTTGCGGAACCTTGGCTGTACCCAAACATTTTTTAAAAGCCTTAAACAAGATGGACTCCTTGCTCGCGTGATCATCAAAACTAATACCATCCTCAGATTTCAGACTTGAAATACAGTTTTTCCTGTACCTTTCAGTGGCGATGGCTTGAAATTTTTTGGAATTTTCATCCCCGAATTTAATCCAACGAATGGTGCAACGTTTTTTCAGTACTCCTTCTGGTATTGTAGGAGGCGAAGCAAATGGCTCTTAAGCATGCGCTGGAAATTCCCCCCAGGTATTGTCAATGAGCGCTTATCGGATATATTATCGATCTCCAGTAGGGCTTTGTTAGTATTTTCAATGGCAATTTTCAGACAAGAAATACTTTTACTCCAACGGCTGAGAGCATGTCGAAGATTCTTAAGATTTTGACACAAGCTGGCTGCCGCATTAATATTTCTCCCATGCTTGATAGGCTTGTTCCAAGCTTGTGTGACAACGTCAAAGAAGCCCGGATGTGCAATCCAAAAGGTTTCAAACCTAAACAGTCTACTTTTCGGAATGGAGGTTTGAATGGAGACATTGCATGGAGTATGGTCAGAAACAGGCCGTCCGAGGGGCATCACAAGAGTGTTAGGGAATGTGGCCGTCCAATTCAGTGATGTAACGAACCAATCGAGTTGTTCAAGGAGGGGGTTCTGTTGCATATTCGACCAAGTAAAATTACGACCTTTAATGGGTAGTTCAGTAAGGCATTGCTCGCGGATGAAATCATTGAAAGTAAACATGTCATTTACATCACCTCCAGGTTTGTTGCGATTTTCCGGCGAACGAATATAGTTAAAATCTCCGAGCAAAAGCCAATCCTCAGTAGAGGGGATATCCAAATCGAAAAGCCAATTAGTAAAATAAGTACGTTGATCTCCCTGGCAAGGGCCGTAAATATTAACTAGTTTCCACCACATAGCCGATTGTTTGGAAGAAAATTCCACCCCGAGTGCAAATTGTTCACACAAAAATACCGTGCCATCGAAAACTTGACTACACCAAATCGTGATAATACCACCAGACGCACCACTCGCCAAAACGAAAGCAAAAGAATCAAAGCGCTTAGGACAAAGGATTTTAAGCATAGAGGCGTCGAAATGCTACATTTTAGATTCTTGAAGACAAATAACAGCGCAACCAGAAGAGTTGATCGCGTTTGAAAGAGCTAAATGTTTTTCGGGTGAGTTTAGACCACGGACGTTCCAGCAAAGAACGTTCCAATTGTGCAAAAGAACCATGAGCTAACCAAAAGCAGAGGAACTAGGGAGAGGAGGCCGAAGTAACTCCATCTTCACCTGCAGTAAGCATGTCTTCAGTAAGTTCTTCAGCAGGGATGGCACAAAGCTGTGTGCCAATGTTCTGCATGGTGGTGATGGGTGTAGAAGGTGGCAGCTCGAACCCCGTCTCTTTACTTTCAGATGCAGCAACACGAGGTAGCATAGTTGGCACCACCCTAGGTTTCACCTTGGACTTGGAAGGGCGAGATTCATCATCGATATTGACTCGAAACCCATCATACTTGTTGGAACGAGTGCTACGTCTGAGCGAAGAAGTGTCAATGGGAGCAGGATCTTTACCCTTTCTGACCCTGGAAGGGGGCGGCATGGCATTAGAAACTTGAGGTTCAATGATACTTGTCATAGTATCAACATCATCAACAGCAGCGGGATCAACTGGGATCTGATCAGAAGCTGGAGGCAGACTGTGCAGAGCGGATTCAGATTCAGACATAACATATTCAGATTCAGGTTCAGGCATAACATTAGCAGTTTCAGACATAACAGACGAAACTATATCCTGAGCAGCAGCAGCAGTTAAGACAGCCAAAGCATCTGAAGCATCATCAGGCGGCATGAATGATGCTGGCTCATTGCCAGGTATCTCCTGAATGATGACCTGTGAAGAAGAAGCAGGTAGGTTGTTGGAGGGAGGAACAGAAACAAACTGAAGTCCATCCTCCGATTCAGAAACCTGAATTTCCACATGAAAGCTATCCTGTCTCAGACCATATCCCTGGCTCCAAGGTCCCATAGTGGCCAGCATGGGGCGTAAAGCCAAAAATATAGAAGCATTCAGTTGCTGACGAGGAATAGGTTCAGTAAGGAGAAGTTCCAGCAGGCTAGAACCTTGGGTCGACAGTCCAAAGCAAATCCCCTGACGATGCACATCAATGGTGACAATAACCAGGTCGGGTTGCACTGAAGGGATGACCTGCTGGTTCTCCATGATGATCAGGGCAAAATCCGAAGCATCAGCGCTGGAGTCATCCGAAACAGTAATGGAATCATTCCAAGCATCAACAGCATTATCAACAAGGTTGTTCTCTGGAGTGATACCAGCCTGGAAGGTGAGCCCCTGAGCATTGAGCCAAGCTTGGTAGTTCATCAAGTGGGGAGGCATAACCACGGGAGGAGCAGGCGGAGTAGGATCTTCAGGCCAAGCACCCCAACCCTCATTCTGAACTGGGGGGAGGGGCTTCATTGGGGGCTGCATTTTGCACTAACCAGTTATGAACTTGCTGTTGATAGAGCTGTTCAGCAGTGAGATCTGGCCAAACTGCGGGTGAGGGTTGCCATCAGGCGGCGGGGGCTCTTCACCAGCAGGTAGAACTTCAGGCAGCAGCGCATTCCAGTCATTACTATGCAGAATAGTTATCTGAACTGTCCAGCAATCTCTAGCGCCTCCTAACTGCCAGACCACGAAACTTTTGGGAATGAGACGAAGATGAATCACTTGAGCTTTAACCAGCATGAACCGGCGATCTTGGCGTGGGTTATACCAGGAGATGAGAGATCCAAAACCCCCAAGAGACTTATTAATGTAATAGTCAGTCTGATAATCATATGGAAACCCAAAATACATTAACCAAACTGCTGGCCCTAAGGTGGTGGTGCGGCGGTTGAGAGCTTCATTATGTGGCACAAAAGTGATGAGGAGATCCTCATCTTCAAGCTCAAGAGGCATGGCCACAGCAGTATCATGGAGGAAAGAGTCGACAAAACCAAATATCCCAATGCCAAACGGATGATCGCTGACCTCAGTTGTGAAGATCTGAGCTTCCTAGAGCAGAGCTTGGACAGCATGGCGGATGGCCGCGCGACGGTGGAGGGGAACACTGGCTCGCCTCCGCAATCGCGAGGTAATCATGGTTGAGTGGTGGGATAGGGCCAACCACCATCCCACTGCGGACGATGCGGTTCGCCGGGCCTGGTTCAACAGCGAAGCCCGGCGGCAGGAATGGCACCGGGTTGAGCGGATAGTTCGCCATGGTGACCAGAGAGGAGGAGGGTGGTAGGACTGGTGATGGAGAAAGGACATGACTGGGCGGTGTCATTTGAGGAATCGAGGTGGAATTTGGACCGTGAGGGGTATATTTGGTATGCAACTTTTGTTTCAGGACCCAACGCCAACGCTGCAAAGACCGCTGCTTGAGGCATGAGCTCACCACGTGTCCATATCCACCACAGAAAGAACATCGGACGGTGCCGGAAGAGGGCGGGCGCGGTTTCCTAAAATGAGTAGGTGGGGCAATAAAATCAGCCTGATTGGGCTTATTTCCAATAACACAAGATTTGGGTTCCAACTTTGACTGACAAGCTAGTCTTAGAGGGCAATAAATTGCCTTGTGATCAGGTGCTGAAGAATAAAAGCAAATCAATCTAGCAGGGCAGGAGATCCGTTTATGACCCCATTGAAGGCATCTAGCACAGAGATTAGCCCAATTTGCGGATAAAGAAGAAATCTCCTGCTCGTTATAGCTCGCTTGGGCCAGATCCACTTTATGTTGGGCCGATAATATAGGAGGCCACTCTTGGAATGGTGGCGCATATTTGAAAGCCGAAGCAAGGAAACATTGAATTTTTGGAAGTATATTAAGTGCATGCGGATATTAAGTAGGATATTATTTGCGTGTTATTATGTGATTAGCACTATCTTTGGCATGAAATTAACTGCACGCTAAATATGTTGAGCGCTCGACATTGAAGCAGTCTAGGTCGTTGGATGAGAAGGAATACATGTGGCTTGATGACGTTTTATATTTAATTTGATACGGCTCTAGCAGAACATTCAATCGATCAAACCATAGATTTCATCCAGTCTAACTCCGACTTTACATTCATACGACGGTCGATCTAAAATAAACGGAAATGAGAAACATTTGATTTTAAGCATGGGAATTCGAATGTTTTTCATGGCAAATTTAGATTACGCGGCGGCGGCGGGGGCGTCTTGCAGTGGGAAGCGGATCCTATGCCGTGCTCTATGTGTCGTCGGGCCACTGACCGACAGCGACGGCGGCGTCTTGCGTCATTGTTAGCGTACTCCTGAAGTTGGCCCTAGCTTCAAGGAAGGCCACAATGTTCTAGACTTTGGTCTCCAAGAGCGAGTCAACTGGCGGGAGGAGGTGACTGGCAATTGTGCAAGGAAGCGGTCGGCCACGGCCATCCATGCCGCTGAGGGGGGCACTGGCACCCACGCGTGGACAAGCGCTGGCAACGGCGCGACAGAGACATTCGTGTGCACGGGCACGCGCGTCAGTGCACGCGCAGGCGCATGCGCGGGCAGGTGCACGGGCACCGGCACGGGCGCGCGCGCGGCAGTGCACGTGCAGGCGCATGCGCTGGCAGGTGCACGTGTGCGTGAAAGTCGGCGGGGACCTCGTGGAACCTCGTGGAACCCCGTGGCATCAAGCTCAGCAACAATGTGCGGCTCCCGGCCCATCAATGGCATGGGGATGGACGCTGGCGCAGTCGAGGCGACGGGAGCGGGGACAGGCGCGACATCTTCCCGCAAGGCCGGTTCAAGATCGTCCCAAAGCGCCTTATGTTCTTGAGACTCTGGCTGGGTGTCTTCCTCAGGAAACTAGAAGACTAAGTGCAGACCATCGTGATGCGGCATGGCGTCCGGTTACGTCGGGCTGGTTGGAGGTAGACGACAGGAGAATCGGAGAGGAAGAGAGAAGATTGTAGCTATACCGGGTAATGCGGGGTTGATTTTAAACTATAGCGCAGGCGCCATTAAAAGTGGGGGCAGTTGGGACGAAGGTGGGCGGCGGAGCCTGGTCAAAGGGCTCGTCTCCCGGTGAGCCCGCGCAGCGGTCTGCTCACACACTTATTACATCGAGTATCTCAAGAGAGAAATAAGTATGACAAATATGGCTTAAGGCCATATTAAAACGATAACAGCGGAAGACTTGGAAGATAAGTGAGTCCATCAACTCCAGCGGCATCACTGAGTATAAGACCACGACCTAAGGCACCTTACTCGTCGTCTGAAAAGTCTGCAACATGAAACGTTGCAACCCGAAAACGGGTCAGCACATGGAATATGTTGGCAATGTAACACATAGAGAGTAATGAACATAATAATGCTATACTACATGCATATATGGCTGGTAGAAGGCTCTATGGTTACAGTTTTGCGAAAAGCCAATTTTTTTCCTACTGCAAAGGAATAAATTTTATTTAACTATCATGGTGGTTGTTAAACATTGAGAATGGTTGACAGCATTCTCAATCCCAATAAGTATCATCATCAAACCCAACAAAATTAATTAAAGTAATATGATGAGATTCATATGATAATCCAGATACTAGATACTCAAGATGTCCATAACCGAGGACACGGCTAATAATGACTAGTTTGTACACTCTGTAGAGGTTTGTGCACTTTTCCCCACAAGACTCGATCGCCTCCGCTTGATTCTCGCACTACATGATGTTTGAGAAACGGATGACCGAGACACAGTCTTTCAGAAACAATAACTCTTTACTCCGGGTGGACAGTTACACCTACTTTCCCCTACATCTGCTAGCCCACCTCTTCAAGAGATCATGTAACCTACTGAACTATGCAAGAGCCCATAATAGCTTGTGGCTGCACACGGAAGTTTTTGGCATGAATAATCTCATGATCCCTTTGAACCTGGGTGGCGGTCCAAAAGAAAAACAGGCAATCATGGAATACCCAGGTACCTCAATCCACCCAGATGTGAGTTTTAGTTGCCACCTTAAGGTTAACCATTAATTAACAATCTCACATCTGTCATGGTAACACTCAGACCCAATCCACGTCTACTAGCATAGCATAGCAATATAAGCAAACGTAGAAGTTACTCCCAAAGGTTTGATAATAAACAGGGCAATAGGTACTACCTCAACTACTTCAAAATACCCACAATTTAATTAGATCCTAATCATGCAATGTTTGAGGATTGGTCTAATGCAATAAAACTGGGTAGTAAAAGAAGTATGATCAAAGTGTTACTTGCCTTGCTGATGATCCGTGAAACCTAGAGATTCGAAGTAGCAAGCGGCGCACTCCGGGTACTCTATCGGAAACAAACAAGCATACAATAAGCACTCATCTAATGCATAGGTAAACTCAAATAAAGATCTAACCAGAAAGTTCAACTTAAGAACTCCGGTTTGCAAAAAGAATCAAATCAAACGAAGCAACGAAAGTCAAACGGTGAAAGAAACAAGCTTCGTTTACTAATCTGGATCTAGGTCAAATTTTACAGTAGCATAAACTTGTTTGAGTTGGTTAAACAGAAACAGAATTTCGAGACGAAACTCTAGGCGCTTGAATCGCCTAATTCCGATAAACGAGCGAAAAGATATACCAGAACGAAAATCTCATCAGAAATCGCGATCTGGAATAATCGCGGAAAATCCGGCGAAAAAGAAAACTGACGAACAGTTAAACGAACGGACGTTCGTTAACTGCGACTAACCGGCGAACACGTTCGTTAAAACGATTGGATCGTCAAACGTTCACTAACTAACTAAACCGAAGAAAAAAAATAAACCAATCTATTTTAAAAAATAAACCTAGGGTTTCGGAAAAAATAAACCGAACGTTTTTTTTAAACCGGCACGGCGGCGGCGGCTTCGGTTATACCTCGGCGAGGTATTCCGGTGGGCAGGACGGGGCTCCGGCGGTGTCTGCGGGGTGCGGGCGTCGTCGGGGAGGCGGCGGGCAACGAGGGGCGGCGTCCTGCGGCGTCGGCGGCGGCTTCCCGTGGCGGCGGCGGCTCGGCTCCGGCGTCGGGCTTCGGCTCGGCGTCGTGCTTCGGGGTGGGGAATGGGGTGAGGGAGAGGGGCGGCGTATATATAGGTGGGGGGGCTACTCCGGCTTGGGGAAGGGGGCGCCGGGGAGGCGTGGTCGAGCGGGACACGGGCGGCAGCGCTGCCGTGCTCGTCTCGGTCTCCAGGAGGGAGACGGGGCGCGGGGCTAGGTGGGCCGTCGGCTGGGCTTCGGCCCAGTCGGCGCGCTCGGGATTTTTTTTTAAATAATAATTTTGCCGAAAAATTGTAGAAAAATAAATAAAAAACCAAAAATGCCAAAACAAATTTTCACCGTCTAATTAAAATAATTAGAACGAGATGAACATTTTCTTGGCCCAAAAATGCAGTTTTGAAAATGTGCAATTTTTCTAATGCAAATAAAATTGCAAATAAAATCCGAATAAACTCAAATAATTGATTTTAATATTTTTCCTCCAATATTTCAATTATTTTGGAGAAGTCATATTTTCTCCTCTCATTTATTTTAATACGAAATATTTTTCGGAGGGAAAAATAATTAAAACCAAAAATCCTCGTTTCATTATTTGATAAAAGTCAAATATGAAAACCGCGAAAAATCCCCAACTCTCTCCGAGGGTCCTTGAGTTGCTTAGGATTTTCGAGGATTTTGCCAAAATGCAATAAAATATGCTATGCCATGATGATCTAATGTATAACATTCCAAATTGAAAATTTGGGATGTTACAAACCTACCCCCTTAAGATGAATCTCGCCCTCGAGATTCGGGTTGGCTAGAAAATAGGTGAGAGTGGTTCTTCCGTAGATCTTCCTCTCGCTCCCAGGTGGCTTCATCCTCGGTATGGTGACTCCACTGAACTTTGCAAAACTTGATAACCTTGCTGCGGGTGACTCGGCTAGCATACTCAAGAATCTTAACTGGTTTCTCCTCATAGGTCAAGTCACTATCTAGCTGAATCGCTTCCAATGGCACCGTATCTCTCAGTGGTATCTCAGCCATCTCTGGGTGGCACTTCTTCAACTGGGAAACATGAAATACATCATGAACTCCTGACAATCCTTCAGGCAATTCCAGCTTGTAAGCAACTTCTCCCATACGCTCCAAAACTTTGTATGGTCTCCGACTTCGTGAACTGTCTCCTTGCGTTTAGAATCTGCATAACTCTTCTGCCTGGATTGGGCTACCTTGAGCCTATCCTGAATCAACTTCACTTTCCGTTCAGACTCTTTAATCAAATTTGGTCCAAACAACTGGCGGTCTCCAACTTCGTCCCATAACAATGGTGTTCTACACCTCCTTCCGTATAAAGCTTCGAAAGGGGCCATCTTCAAACTGGATTGATAACTGTTGTTGTAAGAGAACTCTGCATACGACAAATTGTCGTCCCAACTAGATCCATAATCTAGCGCACAAGCTCTCAGCATATCTTCCAAAATCTGATTGACTCTTTCGGCCTGTCCGTCTGTTTGTGGGTGAAAGGTTGTACTGAACTCTAGCCTGGTACCCAATTTTCATGTAACTGATTCCAAAACTTTGAAGTAAACTGGGTTCCTCTATCTGATACAATGGTCCTCGGAACTCCATGCAGACATACGATCCTGGTCATGTATATCTTTGCCAACTTAGCACTGGTGTAAGTGGTCTTCACTGGGATGAAATGAGCTACCTTCGTCAAACGATCGACTACAACCCATATTGAGTCATAGCCTGAACGAGTCCTGGGCAATTCCGTGATAAAATCCATGCCTAGCTTATCCCATTTCCATTCGGGTATCGGCAATGGCTGTAGCAATCCTGCTGGCTTCTGATGCTTTGCCTTCACTCTCTGACATACATCACAAACTGCTACATACTCTGCAATAGCCTTCTTCATTCCGGTCCACCAGAAAGTATCCTTCAAATCCAAATACATCTTGGTATTTCCTGGGTGAATCGAATACGGTGAATCATGGGCCTCTTGCAAGATCAACTTCCTGATCTCCGGATCATTGGGCACATAAACGCGGTCCTCAAACCATAAGGTATCGTGCTCATCCTCGCGAAATCCCTTGGCTTTTCCTTTGCTCATCCTTTTCTTTATCTCGTCAATTTCCTTGTCTGTCTTCTGAGCTTCCCTGATCTTTTCCATCAAGGTAGACTGAATCTCCAACGTTGCTAAATAGCCTCTTGGAACTATCTCCAAACATAGCTCGCGAAGATCCTCGGCTAATAATATCGGTAACTCTCCGGTCATGAGTGTGTTGACATGGCTCTTGCGGCTCAACGCATCAGCTACTACGTTAGCCTTTTCGGGGTGATAATGCAATCTCATATCATAATCCTTTATGAGTTCCAACCATCTCCTTTGCCTGAGATTCAACTCCTTTTGCGTGAAAATGTACTTCAAACTCTTGTGATCCGTGTACACCTCACCGTGATTTCCGATGAGAAAATGTCTCCATGTCTTCAATGCATGCACTACGGCTGCTAACTCCAAATCATGCGTGGCATAATTCTTCTCATGGGGTTTATGTTGTCGTGAAGCATATGAAACAACTCTTCCCTCGTGCATTAGCACTGCTCCAAGTCCTCGACGTGAAGCGTCGCGCTATACTTCATAATCCTTGCGTTGATCTGGCAGAATCAGCACTGGTGATGTAACCAAACATTTCTTCAACTCTTGGAAACTAGATTCACATTCCTCAGTCCAATTGAATTTGGTGTCCTTCTTTAACAGCTCTGTCATGGGCTTAGCAATCCTCGAGAAATTCTCAATGAACCTCCGGTAGTATCCTGCAAGTCCAAGAAAACTCCGGATTTCTCCAACTGACGTGGGTGATTCCCAGCTTGTTACTGTGTCAAATTTGGTGGGGTCTACTGCTATTCCTTCTCCGGATATAACGTGTCCGAGGAATCCAACTTCCTTCAGCCAAAACTCACATTTGCTGAACTTGGCGTATAGCTGATGTTCTCTGAGCTTCTCAAGTACCAAACGCAAATGCTCCTTATGCTCCTCTTCATTCTTTGAGTAGACCAAATTGTCATCAATGAACACTACGATGAACTTATCCAAAAACTCCATAAACACTTTGTTCATCAGGTTCATGAAATAGGCAGGTGCGTTAGTCAGGCCAAATGACATAACGGTATACTCGTACAGCCCATACCTGGTGGTAAAAGCCGTCTTAGGTATATCCTGCTCTCGAATCTTTAACTGATGGTATCCTGATTGTAGATTGATCTTGGAAAATACCTTAGCTCCTTGTAATCGGTCAAACAAATCATTGATCATCGGCAGTGGGTACTTATTTTTTATGGTCACTTCATTCAATCCACGGTAATCAACAACCATCCTCAACGATCCATCTTTCTTCTCCACTAGAAGTACGGGTGATCCCCAAGGTGAAGAACTTGGGCGAATATAGCCTTTATCCAGTAACTCCTTAATCTGCTTCTTAATTTCTTCCAAATCCTTAGCGGGCATCCTGTACGGTCTCTTAGATATCGGCCCTGTGCTTGGCAAAAGTTCAATCAAAAACTCTATGTCTCTATCTCGTGGCATGCCTGGCAACTCTTCTGGAAATACATCCGGGTAATCCTTCACCACTGGTACTTCTTCCTGTACAACTCCTGATAAGGAATTTACTTGAGTCCTCTTCGGCACATGCCGGGATACATACTTAATCCTTCTTCCTTCTGGGGTGGTAAGCAAAATCGTCTTACTGGCGCAATCAATGTTCCCTCCATACTTCGATAACCAATCCATGCCTAATATCACATCCAATCCTTGCGATTCCAATACTATTAGGTCCGAGGGAAGCACGTAGTTACCAATCCTTAATGGTAACCGATCACACCATAAACTAGCCATATACTCTGCTCCTGGCGAGGTTACTAACATGGGTGACCTAAGGGCTTGGGTTGGCAGTTTATACGTATCCACAAATCCCATTCATACATATCAAGGAGATTCAGCCTCAAGAAACGGGCTAAGTGATCAACAGGTGGTGGTGGTGGATTGTTGTTGTTGTTGTTGCCTTGGTTCTGTACTAACACTTGCATCAGGGTATTCTGCTGCTGAATCAACTGAGTGATCTCCGGTGGGAAAACAAATCCGGTGTCGCGTCTCGGAGGCATCTGATAGGTTTAGAAAAGATGAGAATTTAGAATAGAATGAGGTCTAGAGGGAAAACACTAGCCATATGCACATGAGGCAAACACAAACAATATCACTCAATCAAACAAGGCATACAATCGATCTAACTATTGTTACTAAGTGCTCGGAGTATACTATATACATGGGGAAATACTACTACTGATTATGGGGGTCTACTAGAAATTTTGATTGGTCGATGACTCCATGATATCTGCTCCAGCTTCATCAACAAAGTCATCTTCACTGGAGTCCGAGTCGGTGTCATCGATGATGATGTAGTTATCCGGGCAAGCGCAATCATCATCTTCTCCTCCTGGTGCTGGGTCTCCCATGAATACTCCGATCTTCTGTGTCAGGTCGCCGTTCTTCCTCACTAGTGCGACGATTTCCTCCATATAATCCTTGCGCGTAGCCTTGAGTTCTTCCTCCAACTCCGTGATCTTGGTCAATGCCTTCTTCAGATCTATCATGTCTGCGCACATCTGGTTCTCCTGGCGACGAATGTGTTGGTTTTGCTCCTGGATGAAAGCTGCAATTGATCCATCCTTCTTGGTGCTGATCATCTCCCATTGCTCATCTCGGCGTCCACAAATCTGATAAATAGTATCCTTAAGCTCCCTGCGGTAGACTTCTCCAATGCGTCCCATAGAGATGTGGGCTGCCATGCTCTTCCCTAAACTCCAGGTTGGTGCATCAAAGGAAAACTCTATAGGCTCAGTGACTGGCGTAAACGTCCTTCCTGGAACTTGAACTTGAATCTTGCAGCGCTCCTCTTCTGGTAGTGTGGCTTTGTAAGTCCCGGTGAAGCTTGGTATTCCGATGTTCAGGTACTTAGTGACTTCCTTCAAGTGTCGTCCAAAAGGTGTATCTTCATCCGGTTGCATGAACTTGTTCCTTGCATCCGCCATTCCTAAAAGAGTAGAAAGTGGAGAGGAGTCAGAAATGAGAAGAGAGTAGTGTTCTAGGGTTTAAGCATAGTGGTCGTGTCCTACAGTCAGCGTGTGCTCTGATACCACCTTTGTAGCGACCAGACCTCAAACAGTCTGTGCTTCTGTGCACCAGTGTCATCCCTGGATCAGTAATGCTGACACGCACAGTACATGGATGATTTATAACAGAGTAGCAATCACACACTTATTACATCGAGTATCTAAAGAGAGAAATAAGTATGACAAATATGGCTTAAGGCCATATTAAAACGATAACAGCAGAAGACTTAGAAGATAAGTGAGTCCATCAACTCCAACGGCATCACTGAGTATAAGATCACGACCTAAGGCACCTTACTCATCGTCTGAAAAGTCTGCAACATGAAACTTTGCAGCCCAAAAACGGGTCAGCACATGAAATATGCTGGCAATGTAACACATAGAGAGTAATGAAAATAATAATGCTATACTACATGCATATATGGCTGGTAGAAGCCTCTATGGTTACAGTTTTGCGAAAAGCCAATTTTTTTCCTACTAAAAAGGAATAAATTTTATTTAACTATCATGGTGGTTGTTAAACATTGAGAATGGTCGACAGCATTCTCAATCCCAATTAAGTATCATCATCAAACCCAACAAAATTAATTAAAGTAACATGATGAGATTCACATGATAATCCAGATACTAGATACTCAAGATGTCCATAACCGGGGACACGGCTAATCATGACTAGTTTGTACACTCTGCAGAGGTTTGTGCACTTTTCCCCACAAGACTCGATCGCCTCCACTTGATTCTCGCACTACATGATGTTTGAGAAACGGATGACCGAGACACAGTCTTTCAGAAACAATAACTCTTTACTCCGGGTGGACAGTTACACCTACTTTCCCCTACATCTGCTAGCCCACCTATTCAAGAGATCATGTAACCTACTCAACTATGCTAGAGCCCATAATAGCTTGTGGCTGCACACGGAAGTTTCTAGCATGAATAATCTCATGATCCCTTTGAACCTGGTTGGCGGTCCAAAAGAAAAACAGGCAATCCTGGAATACCCAGGTACCTCAATCCACCCAGATGTGAGTTTTAGTTGCCACCTTAAGGTTAACCATTAATTAACAATCTCACATCTGTCATGGTAACACTCAGACCCAATCCACGTCTACTAGCATAGCGTAGCAATATAAGAAAACGTAGAAGTAACTCCCAAAGGTTTGATAATAAACAGGGCAATAGGTACTACCTCAACTACTTCCCAATACCCACAATTTAATTAGATTCTAATCATGCAATGTTTGAGGATTGGTGTTTGAGGATTGGTCTAATGCAATAAAACTGGGTAGTAAAAGAAGTATGATCAAAGTGTTACTTGCCTTGCTGATGATCCGTGAAACCTAGAGATTCGAAGTAGCAAGCGGCGCACTCCGGGTACTCTATCACAAACAAACAAGCATACAATAAGCAATCATCTAATGCACAGGTAAACTCAAATAAAGATCTAACCAGAAAGTTCAACTTAAGAACTCCGGTTTGCAAAAAGAATCAAATCAAACGAAGCAACAAAAGTCAAACGGTGAAAGAAAACAAGATTCGTTTACTAATCTGGATCTAGGTCAAATTTTACAGTAGCATAAACTTGTTTGAGTTGGTTAAACAGAAAGAGAATTTCGAGACGAAACTCTAGGCGCTTGAATCGCCTGATTCCGATAAGCGAGCGAAAAGATATACCAGAACGAAAATCTGATCAGAAATCGCGATCTGAAATAATCGCGGAAAATCCGGCGAAAAAGAAAACTGACGAACAGTTAAACGAACGGACGTTCATTAACTGCAACTAACCGGCGAACACGTTCGTTAAAACGAACGGATCGGCGAACGTTCACTAACTAACTAAACCGAAGAAAAAATAAACCGATCTATTTTAAAAAAATAAACCTAGGGTTTCGGAAAAAAAAACCAAACGGTTTAAAAAAAAACCGGCATGGCGGCGGCGGCTTCGGTTAAACCTCGGCGAGGTATTCCGGCGGGCGGGACAGGGCTCTGGCGGGGTTTGCGGGGTGCGGGCGTCGTCGGGGAGGCGGCGGGCGACGAGGGGCGGCGTCCTGCGGCGTCGGCGGCGGCTTCCCGTGGCGGCGGCGGCTCGGCTCCGGCGGCGGGCTTCGGCTCGGCTTCGGGCTTCGGGGTGGGGAACAGGGTGAGGGAGAGGGGCGGCGAGGCGGCATATATATAGGTGGGGGGCTACTCTGGCTTGGGGAAGGGGGCGCCGGGGAGGCGTGGTCGAGCGGGACACGGGCGGCGGCGCTGCCGTGCGCGTCTCGGTCTCCAGGAGGGAGACGGGGCGCGGGGCTAGATGGGTCGTCGGCTGGGCTTCGGCCCAGTCGGCGCGCTCTGGGTTTTTTTTAAATAATAATTTCGCCGAACCTAAAACAATAGTAGAAAAATAAATAAAAAACCAAAAATTCCAAAACAAATTTTCACCGTCTAATTAAAATAATTAGAACGAGATGTACATTTTCTTGGCCCAAAAATGCAGTTTTGAAAACGTGCAATTTTTCTAATGCAAATAAAATTGCAAATAAAATCCGAATAAAATCAAATAATTGATTTTAATATTTTTCCTCCAATATTTCAATTATTTTGGAGAAGTCATATTTTCTCCTCTCATTTATTTTAATACGAAATATTTTTCGGAGACAAAAATAATTAAAACCAAAAATCCTCGTTTCATTATTTGATTAAAGTCAAATATGAAAACCGCGAAAAATCCCCAACTCTCTCCGAGGGTCCTTGAGTTGCTTAGGATTTTCGAGGATTTTGCCAAAATGCAATAAAATATGCTATGCCATGATGATCTAATGTATAACATTCCAAATTGAAAATTTGGGATGTTACACTTGGCGTGGATGCGCTCTTCCCGTTCCACCACGAGGGCCGTCCTGGCCGTCTGGGGGTGGCTGCCAAGTACAGGAGCAAGGTCTTGCGAGGCTACGGGGCAACCATGACCTAGGGGCTCGTCAAGTACTTCTTGAGATCCTCGAAGGCCACGGCGTTGGCTGCAGGAGTCCACTTGAATGGGCCCGATTTCTTCATGAACTTGAAGAATGGCATGGCTCACTCGCCGAACTTGGAGTTGAAGCACCTGAGCGAGGCCATGCACATCCCTCCAAGCGCTGCATTTCCTTGAGGTTCCGCGAGGGCCGCATCTCCTCAATGGCCTTGATCTTCTCGGGGTTGGCTTGATAACCCACAAGTATAGGGGATCGCAACAGTTTTCGAGGGTAAAGTATTCAACCCAAATTTATTGATTCGACACAAGGGGAGCCAAAGAATATTCACAAGCATTAGTAGCTGAGTTGTCAATTCAACTACAACTGGAAGACTTAATATCTGCAGCAAGGTGATCAGTAGCAAAGTAGTATGGTCGTTTGATAGTAACGGTAACAGTAGCAATAGTAATAGTAGCAAAGACAGTAGCAGATTTGTGGTGATTGTAACAGCAACAACGACAAAAGTATCTTAGTAAAGATCAATATATGAAAAGCGTAGGCATTGGATCAGTGATGGATAATTGCGTTGGATGATATTCATCATGTAGCAGTTATAACTTAGAGCGACAGCATTAGCTCCAATTCATCAATGTAATGTAGGCATGTATTCCGTATATAGTCATACATGCTTATGGAAAAGAACTTGCATGACATGTTTTGTCCTACCCTCCAGTGGCAGTGGGGTCCATAAGGAAACTAAGGGGTATTAAAGCCTCCTTTTAATAGAGAACCGGAACAAAGCATTAGCACTTGGTGAATACATGAACTCTTCAAACTACGGTAATCACCAGAAAAGATCCCGATTATTGTCACCTTGGGGTATGCAGATCATAACACGTAATAGGTGCATATAACTTGCAAGATAGGATCAAGAACACATATATATCCATGAAAACATAATAGGTTCAGATCTGAAATCATGGCAACCGGGCCCTAGTGACAAGCATTAAGCATAGCAAAGTCATAGCAACATCAATCTTAGAACATAGTGGATCTAGGGATGAAGCCCTAACAAAACTAACTTGATTACATGATAAATCTCATCTAGCCCATCACCGTCTAGCAAGCCAATGAAGGAATTACTTACTCCCGATGGTGAGCATCATGAAAATGGCTGTAACACCCTGGATGTAACTTTCCATATTTGTAACTCTAACTCTTGCCATTTTCGGCTATGTGTTATGATATTCCCTTCGTGGTTGGGTTTTTGTCTTTCGTTTTGCTTTTTGTTCATGTCATGCATTTCATATCATGTCATCATGTGCATCTCATTTGCATACGTGTTCGTCTCATGCATCCGAGCATTTTCCCCGTTGTCCGTTTTGCAATCCGGCACTCCCACCTCCTCCGGCGCACCCCTCTTGTTTTGTTTCGTGAGCAGGTGTTGAATGTTCTCGGAATGGACCTGGCTTGCCAGGTGGCCTTGGTATACCACCTGTAGACCACCTGTCAAGTTTCGTGCCATTTGGAGCTCGTTTGATACTCCAACGGTTAACCGGGCAACCGCAAAGTCCCTTTGTGTGTTGCAGCAAAAACCCCCTCCAAACAGCCCAAAACCCATCTAACTCTCCTCCATGCACTAGGTCGTTCGATCGCGATCGCGTGGGCGAAAACCGCACTTCATTTGGAGCCTCCTAGCTCCCTCTATCTATATATATGTGTTCCCCTCTGAATTCTCTCGCAGTCCAAACCCTAACCCCGCTCCTCCGCGCCGCCGGACACGTCCGCCGCCGCCCCGCGCCAATCAGGCGCTGCCACGTCACCCGACCCGCCGCCCGTACCCCCGCGCCGCCCGCGGCCCGGCGAGCCCACGCGCGGCCCCCGCGGCCCGCATCGCCGCCGCCCGGGTCGCCCGCTCCCCCGCCGCCATCCGCCTCCTCCCGCGGATCCGACCGCCGCCGCCTCCGCCGTTCGCCGGCAAGCCCCGCCACCGACGCCGGCGTGCTGCCCGCGCCCGAGCGCCGCCGTCTCCTGCTCGGGTCGCCGCGCCCGCGCGCCCCTCCACCCGAGCCCGCGCCGCCCCTCTCCTCCGGCCGGCCTCCTCCCCCGACGGCCCCGAGGCCACACAGACCGCCGCCTCCTCCCTCACCCGCAAGCTCCGGCGAGCTCGAGCTCGAGCCCGAGCCAGATCCCGATCCGATCTGCTAGGGTTGACTTTCCCCCTTCTCGAAATTTCTCCAAGTCCTATATTTTTTTCACTTCATATGCTCATGTTCATCGCATCCTAACTCTCTGCATATAGCTCCGTTTCGTGCGTGTAATATACCGAAATGTTCGTCTCGAGATGATCTTCTTTTTGTTCCATTATGCCATGTTCATTTGAGTCCATATTAATGCCCAAATCTCTGGTGCAAGAGTGCTATATGCTGTTAACTGCTGTCTGTTATTAGAACTTGGTGATTTGTTGTTTTGGTTGCATTTGATGTGTGCATCTTATGGGCATGAGCTCTACATGTGTTTTGATGTATGCCATGCCATCTTTACAGAGGTGTATGCGATGTATTTTTATGATCTCTGTGGTGACTAGCACAAGCATGCAAACTAGGCTTCGTGATGTTTCTGATTTCAGGAACTTAATAATTTTGCCAAGTCTGTGACTGCTGTTATTTTGTTGCTAGGTATCCATGTGGCTACAGAGAGATCAATGCTTATTTTGGTGATGTTCAGTAAGGCTGTTCTGAAGATATAGTTGTGCTCTATCCATCCATGCCCCTGTTTGCAATTATCGAGTGATATAAGATGACTCAATCTTGCTCTACTTTTGCTATAAATATTTCTGGCAGATTGTTTACGTGTTATTCAATTTTGCCAATGTTGTTGTAGTTGTTTCATACATGCTATGTATTTGCTCTTACTATGGATAGCTTCATAAACATGCCATCTTGCTGTAGGTATGCTTTTTTTGTCATGCATTGCTTTGTGGTGAATGAATCAAGCTCACCAAGATGCCCTCATAATGTCTGTTTCTGCCATGCTCTGTTTTCTGCCAACTCTGAAACCTGTTAACGAAACTTGCTATGTTTACATGGTTTCCATCATATCTTCTGGTCCTTTTTGGCTCATGGTCAGTAAGGGACTTTTGTTTTATGCATTTAGTAGATTCATGCCATGCCTTGTTTTGCTATGTTAAGTTCCTGTAGCATGTTGATTTTATGCTGTGAACATTGCTACCTGATGCTGTTTATGCCATGTCCAGTAATTTCACTATGTCTGTGAACCTGATATCTTTTGCACTTTTGCCATGCTTGTTTGAACCTGTTATGTTGTGATATAGCCGTAGATCAGTGTTCATCTTTTGTCAAGCATCTCCTGTAGATTACTGCCATATACTTTGTTGCTATGTTGGAGTACTGTAGCATAGTTACTTGATGTATTCTAAGTGCTATCATGCTGTTAATCGCAGAATCGTGTCATTCTTGTTTTGCTTGCCATTTGCAAACCGTGCATCCGTTTCCAGTGATCTTTATATCGATTTTGACCAAAATCATCTCATCTTTCTAGTGGCATACTTGTTTTGCCAAGTTACTATCTTGTTCATCCTTTTTCTTCCGGAGCACGCATACGCATCGCATACCACATCTCGCATATCATACATGTTTTGCATCATGTTGCTTGTGCATTTCCCGTGATTGATTGTGGTTCCTTTGCTTGTATTCTTGCTGTGGGTAGAGCCGGGAGACGAGTTCGTGTACGAGGAACCTGTTGAGTACGCTTACGAGGATCAAGTTTTCGACAACTCTGAGAACCTTGCAGGCAAGATGACCATACCCTCGAAATCACTTCTATCTTTGCTTTGCTAGTTGTTCGTTCTATTGCTATGTTGCGCTACCTACCACTTGCTATTTCATGCCTCCCATATTGCCATGTCAAGCCTCTAACCATCCTTTCCTAGCAAACCGTTGTTTGGCTAAGTTCCCGCTTTTGCTCAGCCCTTCTTATAGCGTTGTTAGTTGCAGGTGAAGTTGAAGTTGGTTCCATGTCGGAACATGGATATTTTGGGATATCACAATATCTCTTATTTAATTAATGCATCTATATATTTGGTAAAGGGTGGAAGGCTCGGCCTTATGCCTGGTGTTTTGTTCCACTCTTGCCGCCCTAGTTTCCGTCATACCGGTATTATGTTCCTTGAGTTTGCGTTCCTTACGCGGTTGGGTGATTTATGGGACCCCCTTGACAGTTCGCCTTTAATAAAACTCCTCCAGCAAGGCCCAACCTTGGTTTTACCATTTGCCACCTAAGCCTTTTCCCTTGGGTTTCGCGAGCCCGAGGGTCATCTTTATTTTAACCCCCCCCCCCAGGGCCAGTGCTCCTTCGAGTGTTGGTCTGAACTGAGCAGACTACGGGGCCTCCTCAGGGAAACTTGAGGCCTAGTTTTACTCGTAGGATGTCTCATCCGTTGTGCCCTGAGAACAAGATATGTGCCGCTCCTATCGGGATTTGTCGGCACATCGGGCGACTTTGCTGGTCTTGTTTTACCATTGTCGAAATGTCTTGTAAACCGGGATTCCGAGACTGATCGGGTCTTCCTGGGAGAAGGTTTATCCTTCGTTGACCGTGAGAGCTTATAATGGGCTAAGATGGGACACCCCTGCAGGGTATTACCTTTCGAGAGCCGTGCCCGCGGTTATGAGGCAGATGGGAATTTGTTAATGTCCGGTTGTAGAGAACTTGTCAATTGACCCAATTAAAATACATCAACCATGTGAGTAGCCGTGATGGTCTCTTCTCGGCGGAGTCCGGGAAGTGAACACGGTTTGAGTTATGCATGAACGTAAGTAGTTTCAGGATCACTTCTTGATCATTTCTAGCTTCGCGACCATTGTGTTGCTTCTCTTCTCGCTCTCATTTGCGTATGTTAGTCACCATATATGCTTAGTGCCTGCTACAGTTCTACCTCATTACACCATCCTTTCCTATAAGCTTAAATAGTTTTGAACTCGCGGGTGTGAGATTGCTGAGTCCTCGTGACTCACAGATTCTACCAAAACAGTTGCAGGTGCCGACGATGCCAGTGCAGATGACGCAACCGAGCTCAAGTGGGAGTTCGATGAGGAACGTGGTCGTTACTATGTTTCTTTTCCTGATGATTAGTAGTGGAGCCTAGTTGCGACGATCGGGGATCTAGCATTTGGGGTTATCTTTTTTTCTTTTGGTTTTGACCGTACTCGGTCTATGTGTGGATTTTGGATGATGTATGAATTATATTTATGTATTGTGTGAAGTGGCGATTGTAAGCCAACTCTCGTTATCCCATTCTTGTTCATTACATGGGATTATGTGAAGATGACCCTTCTTGCGACAAAACCACAATGCGGTTATGCCTCTAAGTCGTGCCTCGACACGTGGGAGATATAGCCGCATCGTGGGCATTACAATGGCGGTGAGGATGAGTTGTTGATGACGACGGCGATGGATTCCACCCTCCGGAGCCCTGAACGAATTCTAGATCAGCCTTCGCGATGAAGAACAAGAGGTGGCGGCGGCTTCGTATCGTAAAACATGATGAATCCTTCTCCTAGAGCAGCGCTTCTGGTTGGGCTCAGCCGCAAGCACAATGGAGCCCTTGCGCTCGATGTCCCTAATGCCTTGGGCTTGAAGGCTTCAGGCTCCGCGTCAATGTTGTTGTGGGCGAAGAGGTAGCCCTCCTCAGCCTTGGCACACCTGTCGGCGAGGTTGAACAACTCGATCACAGAGTCGAGCTCGTCATTAATGGGGAGCTTCTTGATCATCCTAACATCCGCGACGCCTAAGGAGAACGCAGTGATGATCGCAGTGTCGAAGGCACGCAGAGTCTTGTTGCGCTCCTGGTTGAAGCGCTGGATGTACTTGTGGAGGGTCTCGCCAGGGCGTTGGTGCACGATGCGCAGGTTGTTAAGGGTGTGAGGGCGATTCTGCGTGCCCTTGTGGGGACGAACTACCGGCACAGTTCTGACCACGAGTGGATGGAGGCCTCGGGGAGGTTCATCAACCACGATCGCGTGATGTCCTTGTGGGCCCTGGGGAACCAGTTTGCCATGACCTTGTCGTCACCTTCCACGGCTTGGATGCTCACGGTGTACAGCTGTAGGAACTCCACAGGGTTGGTGGTACCATCATAGCGGGGAGGCTTCTCGGGCTTGAACTTCACGGGCCACACCATGCGGCGCAACTCACGGGTGAAGGCAACGCAACCCCCACTATAGGCGACGCCGATGCCCACGAGGGCGGCACAGTTCTGGCGACCGGCTGCGGTGACGTCCTGGATGGTACGGTTCTGGCGATCATGCTGCTTCTCGATGAGGACGTGTGCGTCGGGCGGCGCACGCTGGATGATCTGGCAGCTGGGGTCATCGTCGGGCGATGGGGACGAGCCATGGGACGACTCCGGTGCATGCGCACCACGGCGACGTCCTACGTCTCCATCTGCCAAGGGTGGTGAAGGAGGCGCGTCGCATCATGCGATGACTGAAGTGATAGGGGGCAGGAAGGCGCCAAGGTGTCTCCAGTGGCGTTGACTAGCTCGGTGATGCGTGTGAGCCACGCGTCGTAGCCGACCTCGGTGGGGCGGTAGCGCAGCAGCTCCTGCGCCCTGAGCAGGGTGGCCTGAGGGGCCCACGGATCACGACGGGGGAGCGAAGACACAGTGGCGGTGTAGGCAGGTGCGGCTGCACAGCAGGGTGGAGGGAAGAAGCCTGCTCCTCACCCCCCGCGGGTTCGGCGGCAGAACAAACGCGACACCGACGGTTGTCATTGATGATGGGCTCCACCTGGACTCGGCAGACCCTGTGCAGGGCGCGCTTGCGTCGCGCGTTGGCCATTTCTATGTCGAGGCTGAAGGCACGAAACCAAGACCCCTACCGGGCGTGCCAAATGTCGGGGGATTGATTTATGCTATGGGAAATCCTCCAAAACCCTTGTTCGAACTCTGCGGCCTTGGTTCGCGACCTAGGAGCTAGACAACAAGCTTGGCGTGGCTATGGCAAGTGGGGCACGACAGAGGGATGCAAGGCACGACAGGGACACAGGGAGCTACCCAGGTTTGGGCCACCGTGCGGTGTAAAAGCCCTACTCCTGCTTGGTGTGATTGCTTCTGGAGACAGTGCTCATGAGCTAGAAGGTGAGTCTTAGGGTCAATTCCGCAATCCCCTCCTACGGTGGCAGCACTGCCCCTTTTATAGCTGCCTTAGTCCTCTTCCCTCAAAAATAATGGCGGGAAGGGTTGCCACACAACGGCATTTCAAAGGGGGACATGCGCCCAGTCTATCCTGACAAAAGGTGGTCATTGCCTGCTAAAGAAGCTATCCTGATGTGCGGGTGGGCTCGGCGATGATGCTTGCCCTAGCGCGCCAAGCCGTCCTGATCTCCTTGCACCGAAGTGGTAAGCTTTGGAGCTTGGTTTGTGGGGAGCTAGGTGCCGCTGCTCCCTTGTCACCAAAGAAGAAACATACCATGGTCGTGCCTGCTGGCTCAGTCTTCACTGGCGTCACCTGGCGCGGGCGCGTCACCCATGTGATGGGCACATGGCCACGCAACTGGTGCCGCGCGGCTTCCTACGTGAAGGGCCTCGGGGGGCCGCCTTGCGAGGGGGGTCCCGTGAGGCTGCTTGCCGCATGATGTTGTCTTCTGTAGAGTCCCACCTCCTCGCGAGGCATGGTCCTCGTGATGTGTGATACATCTCCAATGTATCTATAATTTTTTATTGTTCCAAGCTATTATATTATCTGTTTTGGATATTTTATACGCATTAATATGCTATTTTATATTATTTTTGGGACTAACTTATTAACCCAAAGCCCAGGGCCAGTTTCTGTTTTTTCCTTGTTTTTGAGTTTTATAGAAAAGGAATACCAAACGGAGTCCAAACGGAATAAAACTTTTGCGATGACTTTTCTTGGACCAGAAGACACCGAGCAAACTTGGAGTTGAAGGCAGGGGAGCCCCTAGGACTCCACAAGCCAGGGGGCGCCCTGAGGGCTTGTGGGCCCCTCTGAGCTCTCCTAACCCTAATTCTTCCTCTATAAATCCCCAAATATTCCCAAACGACCAGAAGCGTCGACCAAAATACTTTTCCGCTGTCATAACCTTCTATACCCGTGAGATCCCATCTTGGGGTATTTTCGGCATCCTGTCGGAGGGGGATTCGATCATAGAGGGCTTCTACATCAACTCTATTGCCCTTTCGATGAAGCATGAGTAGTTTACCACAGACCTACGGGTCCATAGCTAGTAGCTAGATGGCTTCTTATCTCTCTTTCACTGTCAATACCTTGTTCTCCTCGATGTTCTTGGAGATCTATCCGATGTAATATTCTTTTGCGGTGTGTTTGTCGAGATCCGATGAATTGCTGATTTATGATCAGATTATCTGTGAATATTATTTTAATCTTCTCTGAATTCTTATACGCATGATTTGATATCTTTGTATTTCTCTTCGAATTATTGGTTTGGTTGGGTCAACTAGATTGGTTCTTCTTGCAATGGGAGATGTGCTTAGTTTTGGGTTCAATCTTGCGATGTCCTCACCCAGTGACAAAGTAGGGGTAGCGAGGCACATATTGTATTATTGCCATCAAGGGTAAAAAGATGGGGTTTTCATCATATTGCTTGAGTTTATCCCACTACATCATGTCATCTTACTTAAGGCGTTACTCCGTTCTTTATGAACTTAATACTCTAGATGCATGCTGGATAGCGGTCGATGTATGGAGTAATAGTAGTAGATGCAGAATGGTTTCGGTCTACTTGACACAGATGTAATGCCTATATACATAATCATTGCCTTGGATATCGTCATAACTTTGCGCTTTTCTATCAATTTCTCGACAATAATTTGTTCACCCACCGTATTATTTGCCTTCAAGAGAGAAGCCTCTAGTGAAACCTATGGCCCCGGTGTATATTTTCCTTCTTATATTTTTAGATCTATAAACCAAAAAACCCAAAAATACCTCGCTGCGTTTTATTTACTTTTATCTTATTTTACGTTTTAGTAATATTTTATATCTATATCTATCAGATCTCACATTTGCAAGTGATCGTGAAGGGATGGACAACCCCTTTATCGCGTTGGGTGCAAGTGTTTGATTGTTTGTGCAGGTGCATAGATTGGGGACTTGCTTGTATCTCCTACTTGATTTGATACCTTATCTCTGTTGGGGAACATAGTAATTTCAAAAAAATTCCTACGCACACGCAAGATCATGGTGATGCATAGCAACGGAGGGGAGAGTGTTGTCCACGTACCCTCGTAGACCGACAGCGGAAGCATTATCACAACGCGGTTGATGTAGTCGTACGTCTTCACGATCCGATCGATCAAGTACCGAACGTACGGCACCTCCAAGTTCTACACATGTTCAGCTCGATGACGTCCCTCGAACTCCGGTCCAGCCGAGTGTTGAGGGAGAGTTTCGTCAGCACGACGGCGTGGTGACGATGATGATGTTCCACCGACGCAGGGCTTCGCCTAAGCTCCGCGACGGTATTATCGAGGTGTAATCTGGTGGAGGGGGGCACCGCACACGGCTAAAATATCGTATATCAAGTGTGTTCTTAGGTGCCCCCCTGCCCCCGCATATAAAGGAGGAAGGGGGAGGCCGGCTGCCCTAGGCGCGCCAAGGAGAGAGGGGGAGTCCTCCTCCTAGTAGGAGTAGGACTCCCCTTTCCTAGTCCTACTAGGAAAGAAGGGGGGGGAAGGAAAGAGAGGGAGAGGGAGAGGGAAAGGGGGCTGCGCCCCCCTCTCCTAGTCCAACTAGGACTCCCCTTGGGAGGGGGCGCGCCACCTCCTGTCTGCTGCCCTCTCTCTCCCCTCAAGGCCCACCAAGGCCCAATACTTCCCCGGGGGGTTCCGGTAACCCTCCGGCACTCCGGTTTAATCCGAAACTTCTCCAGAACACTTCCGGTGTCCGAATATAGTCATCCAATATATCAATCTTTACGTCTCGACAATTTCGAGACTCCTCGTCATGTCCGTGATCACATCTGGGACTCCGAACAACCTTCGGTACATCAAATCACATAAACTCATAATATAACTGTCATCGTAACTTTAAGCGTGCGGACCCTTTGTGTTCGAGAACTATGTAGACATGACCGAGACACCTCTTCGGTCAATAACCAATAGCGGGACCTGGATGCCCATATTGGCTCCCACATATTCTACGAAGATCTTTATCGGTCGGACCGCATAACAACATACGTTTTTCCCTTTGTCATCGGTATGTTACTTGCCCGAGATTCGATCGTCGGTATCTCGATACCTAGTTCAATCTCGTTACCGGCAAGTCTCTTTACTCGTTCCGTAATACATCATCCCGCAACTAACGCATTAGTCACAATGCTTGCAAGGCTTATAGTGATGTGCATTACCGAGTGGGCCCAGAGATACCTCTCCGACAATCGGAGTGACAAATCCTAATCTTGAAATACGCCAACCCAACAAGTACCTTTGGAGACACCTGTAGAGCACCTTTATAATCACCCAGTTACGTTGTGACGTTTGGTAGCACACAAAGTGTTCCTCCGGTAAACGGGAGTTGCATAATCTCATAGTCATAGGAACATGTATAAGTCATGAAGAAAGCAATAGCAACATACTAAACGATCAGGTGCTAAGCTAACGAAATGGGTCAAGTCAATCACGTCATTCTCCTAATGAGGTGATCCCGTTAATCAAATGACAACTCATGTCTATGGCTAGGAAACATAACCATCTTTGATTAACGAGCTAGTCATGTAGAGGCATACTAGTGACACTTTGTTTGTCTATGTATTCACACATGTATTACGTTTCCGGTTAATACAATTCTAGCATGAATAATAAACATTTATCATGATATAAGGAAATATATAATACTTTATTATTGCCTCTAGGGCATATTTCCTTCAGTCACCCACTTGCACTAGAGTCAATAATCTAGATTACATAGTAATGATTCTTACACCCATGGAGTCTTGGTGCTGATCATGTTTTGCTCGTGGAAGAGGCTTAGTCAACGGGTCTGCTACATTCAGATCCATATGTATCTTGCAAATTTCTATGTCTCCCACCTGGACTAAATCCCGGATGGAATTGAAGCGTCTTCTGATGTGCTTGGTTCTCTTGTGAAATCTGGATTCCTTTGCTAAGGCAATTGCACCAGTATTATCACAAAAGATTTTCATTGGTCCCGATGTACTAGGTATGACACCTAGATCGGATATGAACTCCTTCATCTAGACTCCTTCATTCGCTGCTTCCGAAGCAGCTATGTATTCTGCTTCACACGTAGATCCCGCCACGACACTTTGCTTCGAACTGCACCAACTGACAGCTCCACCGTTCAATGTAAATACGTATCCGGTTTGCGATTTCGAATCGTCCGGATCAGTGTCAAAGCTTGCATCAACGTAACCCCTTACGATGAGCTCTTTGTCACCTCCATAAACGAGAAACATATCCTTAGTCCTTTTTAGGTATTTCAGGATGTTCTTGACCGCTGTCCAGTGATCCACTCCTGGATTAATTTGGTACCTCCCTGCTAAACTTATAGCAAGGGACACATCAGGTCTGGTACACAGCATTGCATACATGATAGAGCCTATGGCTGAAGCATAGGGAACATCTTTCATCTTCTCTCTATCTTCTGCAGTGGTCGAGCATTGAGTCTTACTCAATCTCACACCTTGTAGTACAGGCAAGAACCCTTTCTTTGCTTGATCCATTTTGAACTTCTTCAAAACTTTGTCAAGGTATGTGCTTTGTGAAAGTCCAATCAAGCGTCTTGATCTATCTCTATAGATCTTAATGCCTAATATATATGCAGCTTCACCGAGGTCTTTCATTGAAAAACTCTTATTCAAGTATCCCTTTATGCTATCCAGAAATTCTATATCATTTCCAATCAGTAATATGTCATCCACATATAATATCAGAAATGCTATCGAGCTCCCACTCACTTTCTTGTAAATACAGGCTTCTCCAAAAGTCTGTATAAAACCAAATGCTTTGATCACACTATCAAAGCGTTTATTCCAACTCCGAGAGGCTTGCACCAGTCCATAAATGGATCGCTGGACCTTGCACACTTTGTTAGCTCCCTTTGGATCGACAAAACCTTCCGGTTGCATCATATACAACTCTTCTTCCAGAAATCCATTCAGGAACGCAGTTTTGACATCCATTTGCCAAATTTCATAATCATAAAATGCGGCAATTGCTAACATGATTCGGACAGACTTAAGCATCGCTACGGGTGAGAAGGTCTCATCGTAGTCAATCCCTTGAACTTGTCGAAAACCTTTTGCAACAAGTCGAGCTTTATAGACAGTAACATTACCATCAGTGTCTGTCTTCTTCTTGAAGATCCATTTGTTTTCAATGGCTTGCCGACCATCGGGCAAGTCAACCAAAGTCCATACTTTGTTCTCATACATGGATCCCATCTCGGATTTCATGGCTTCAAGCCATTTTGCGGAATCTGGGCTCACCATCGCTTCTTCATAGTTCGTAGGTTCGCCATGGTCTAGTAACATGACCTCCAGAACAGGATTACCATACCACTCTGGTGCGGATCTTGATCTAGTTGACCTACAAAGTTCAGTAATAACTTGATCTGAAGTTTCATGATCATTATCATTAACTTCCTCACTTCTTGGTGTAGGTGTCACAGAAACTGATTTCTGCGATGATCTACTTTCCAATAAGGGAGCAGGTACAGTTACCTCATCAAGTTCTACTTTCCTCCCACTCACATCTTTCGAGAGAAACTCCTTCTCTAGAAAGGATCCATTCCTAGCAACAAATATCTTGCCATCGGATCTGTGATAGAAGGTGTGCCCAACGATCTCCTTTGGGTATCCTATGAAGACACATTTCTCCGATTTAGGTTCGAGCTTATCAGGTTGAAGTTTCTTCACATAAGCATCGCAACCCCAAACTTTAAGATACGACAACTTTGGTTTTTTGCCAAACCATAGTTCAAAAGGCGTCGTCTCAACGGATTTCGATGGTGTCCTATTTAGAGTGAATGCAGCCGTCTCTAAAGCATAACCCCGAAACGATAGCGGTAAATCAGTAAGAGACATCATAGTTCGCACCATATCTAATAAAGTACGATAACGACGTTTGGACAGACCATTATGCTGTGGTGTTCCGGGTGGCGTGAGTTGCGAAACTATTCCGCATTGTTTCAAATGTAGACCAAACTCGTAACTCAAATATTCTCCTCCATGATCAGATCGTAGGAATTTTATTTTCTTGTTACGATGATTTTCAACTTCACTCTGAAATTCTTTGAACTTTTCAAATGTTTCAGACTTATGTTTCATTAAGTAGATATACCCATATCCGCTCAAATCATCTGTGAAGGTGAGAAAATAACGATATCCGCCACGAGCCTCAATATTCATCGGACCACATACATCTGTATGTATGATTTCCAACAAATCTGTTGCTCTCTCCATAGTTCCGGAGAACGGTGTTTTGGTCATCTTGCCCATAAGGCACGGTTCGCAAGTACCAAGTGATTCCAAAATTCCATCAGTATGGAGTTTCTTCATGCGCTTTATACCGATATGACCCAAACGGCAGTGCCACAAATAAGTTGCACTGTCATTATTAACTCTGCATCTTTTGGCTTCAACATTATGAATATGTGTATCACTACTATCGAGATTCATTAAAAATAGACCACTCTTCAAGGGTGCATGACCATAAAAGATATTATTCATATAAATAGAACAACCATTATTCTCTGATTTAAATGAATAACCGTCTAGCATTAAACAAGATCCAGATATAATGTTCATGCTCAACGCTGGCACCAAATAACAATTATTTAGGTCTAAAACTAATCCCGAAGGTAGATGTAGAGGTAGCATGCCGACGGCGATCACATCGACTTTGGAACCATTTCCCACGTGCATCGTCACCTCGTCCTTAGCCAAACTTTGCTTAATCTGTAGCCCCTGCTTCGAGTTGCAAATATTAGCAACGGAACCAGTATCAAATACCCAGGTGCTACTACGAGTATTAGTAAGGTACACATCAATAACATGTATATCACATATACCTTTGTTAACCTTGCCATCCTTCTTATCCGCTAAATACTTGGGGCAGTTCCACTTCCAGTGGCCAGTCTGCTTACAGTAGAAGCACTCAGTTTCAGGCTTAGGTCCAGACTTGGATTTCTTCTCCTGAACAGCAACTTGCTTGCTGTTCTTCTTGAAGTTCCCTTTCTTCTTCCCTTTGCCCTTTTTCTTGAAACTAGTGGTTTTACTGACCATCAACACTTGATGCTCCTTTTTGATTTCTACCTCCGCTGCCTTTAGCATTGCGAAGAGCTCGGGAATCGTCTTATCCATCCCTTGCATGTTATAGTTCATCACGAAGCTCTTGTAGCTTGGTGGCAGTGATTGAAGAATTCTGTCAATGACGCAATCATCCGGAAGTTGAACTCCCAGTTGAATCAAGTGATTATTATACCCAGACATTCTGAGTATATGCTCACTGACAGAACTATTCTCTTCCATCTTGCAGCTATAGAACTTATTGGAGACTTCATATCTCTCAAACCGGGCATTTGCTTGAAATATTAACTTCAACTCCTGGAACATCTCATATGCTCCATGACGTTCAAAACGTCGTTGAAGTCCCGGTTCTAAGCCTTAAAGCATGGCACACTGAACTATTGAGTAGTCATCAGCTTTGCTTTGCCAGACGTTCATAACTTCTGGCGTAGCTCTTGCAGGAGGCCTGGCACCTAGCAGTGCTTCTAGGACGTAATTCTTCTGTGCAGCAATGAGGATAATCCTCAAGTTACGGACCCAGTCCGTGTAATTGCTACCATCATCTTTCAACTTAGCTTTCTCAAGGAACGCATTAAAATTCAACGGAACAACAGCACGGGCCATTTATCTACAATTAACATAGACAAGCAAGATACTATTAGGTACTAAGTTCATGATAAATTTAAGTTCAATTAATCATATTACTTAAGAACTCCCACTTAGATAGACATCTCTCTAATCATCTAAGTGATTACGTGATCCAAAGCAACTAAACCATGTCCGATTAACACGTGAGATGGAGTAGTTTCAATGGTGAACATCACTATGTTGATCATATCTACTATATGATTCACGCTCGACCTTTCGGTCTCTGTGTTCTGAGGCCATATCTGTATATATGCTAGGCTCGTCAAGTTTAACCTGAGTATTCCGCGTGTGCAACTTTTTTGCACCCGTTGTATTTGAACGTAGAGCCTATCACACCCGATTAACACGTGGTGTCTCAGCACGAAGAACTTTCGCAACGGTGCATACTCAGGGAGAACACTTTTGTCTTGAAATTTTAGTGAGAGATCATCTTATAATGCTACCGTCAATCAAAGCAAGATAAGATGCATAAAGGATTAACATCACATGCAATCAATATAAGTGATATGATATGGCCATCATCATCTCGTGCTTGTGATCTCCATCTCTGAAGCACCGTGCTCGTGATCTCCATCTCCGAAGCACCGTCATGATCACCATCATCACCGGCTCGACACCTTGATCTCCATCGTAGTATCATTGTCGTCTCACCAACTTATTGCTTTTACGACTATCGCTACCGGTTAGTGATAAAGTAAAACTATTACATGGCGATTGCATCTCATACAATAAAGCGACAACCATATGGCTCCTGCCAGTTGCCGATAACTCGGTTACAAAACATGATCATCTCATACAACACATTATATCACATCATGTCTTGACCATATCACATCACAACATGCCCTGCAAAAACAAGTTAGACGTCCTCTACTTTGTTGTTGCATGTTTTACGTGGCTGCTACGGGCTTAGCAAGAACCGTTCTTACCTACGCATCAAAACCACAATGATAGTTTTTCAAGTTGGTGCTGTTTTAACCTTCGCAAGGACCGGGCGTAGCCACACTAGGTTCAACTAAAGTGAGAGAGACAAACACCCGCCGGTCACCTTTAAGCAACGAGTGCTCGCAACGGTGAAACCAGTCTCGCATAAGCATACGCGTAATGTCGGTCCGGGCCGCTTCATCTCACAATACCGCTGAACCAAAGTATGACATGCTGGTAAGCAGTATGACTTATATCGCCCACAACTCACTTGTGTTCTACTCGTGCATAGCATCAACGCATAAAACAGGCTCGGATGCCACTGTTGGGGAACGTAGTAATTTCAAAAAATTTCCTACGCACACGCAAGATCATGGTGATGCATAGCAACAAGAGGGGAGAGTGTTGTCCACGTACCCTCGTAGACCGACAGCGGAAGCATTATCACAACGTGGTTGATGTAGTCGTACGTCTTCACGATCCGACCAATCAAGTACCGAACGTATGGCACCTCCAAGTTCTACACACGTTCAGCTCGATGACGTCCCTCGAACTCCGATCCAGCCGAGTGTTGAGGGAGAGTTTCGTCAGCACGACGGCGTGGTGACGATGATGATGTTCCACCGACGCAGGGCTTCGCCTAAGCTCCGCGACGGTATTATCGAGGTGTAATCTGGTGGAGGGGGGCACCGCACACGGCTAAAATATCGTATATCAAGTGTGTTCTTAGGTGCCCCCCTACCCACGTATATAAAGGAGAAAGGGGGAGGCCGGCTGCCCTAGGCGCGCCAAGGAGAGAGGGGGAGTCCTACTCCTACCCCTCCTCCTAGTAGGAGTAGGACTCCCCTTTCCTAGTCCTACTAGGAAAGAAGGGGGGGAAGGAAAGAGAGGGAGACGAGAGGGAAAGGGGGCTGCGCCCCCCTCTCCTAGTCCAACTAGGACTCCCCTTGGGAGGGGGCGCGCCACCTCCTGGCTGCTGCCCTCTCTCTCCCCTCAAGGCCCACCAAGGCCCAATACTTCCCCGGGGGGTTCCAGTAACCCTCCGGCACTCCGGTTTAATCCGAAACTTCTCCGGAACACTTCCGGTGTCCGAATATAGTCGTCCAATATATCAATCTTTACGTCTCGACCATTTCGAGACTCCTCGTCATGTCCGTGATTACATCCGGGACTCCGAACAACCTTTGGTACATCAAATCACATAAACTCATAATATAACTGTCATCATAACTTTAAGCGTGCGGACCCTTTGGGTTCGAGAACTATGTAGACATGACCGAGACACCTCTCCGGTCAATAACCAATAGCAGGACCTGGATGCCCATATTGGCTCCCACATATTCTATGAAGATCTTTATCGGTCGGACCGCATAACAACATACGTTGTTCCCTTTGTCATCGGTATGTTACTTGCCCGAGATTCGATCGTCGGTATCTCGATACCTAGTTCAATCTCGTTACCGGCAAGTCTCTTTACTCGTTCCGTAATACATCATCCCGCAACTAACTCATTAGTCACAATGCTTGCAAGGCTTATAGTGATGTGCATTACCGAGTGGGCCCAGAGATACCTCTCCGACAATCGGAGTGACAAATCCTAATCTCGAAATACGCCAACCCAACAAGTACCTTTGGAGACACCTGTAGAGCACCTTTATAATCACCCAGTTACGTTGTGACGTTTGGTAGCACACAAAGTGTTCCTCCGGTAAACGGGAGTTGCATAATCTCATAGTCATAGGAACATGTATAAGTCATGAAGAAAGCAATAGCAACATACTAAACGATCGGGTGCTAAGCTAACGAAATGGGTCAAGTCAATCACGTCATTCTCCTAATGAGGTGATCCCGTTAATCAAATGACAACTCATGTCTATGGCTAGGAAACATAACCATCTTTGATTAACGAGCTAGTCAAGTAGAGGCATACTAGTGACACTTTGTTAGTCTATGTATTCACACATGTATTACGTTTCCGGTTAATACAATTCTAGCATGAATAATAAACATTTATCATGATATAAGGAAATATATAATACTTTATTATTGCATCTAGAGGATATTTCCTTCAATCTCTACTTTGCTGCATCACCCTTTCCTCTTCAAGGGAAAAACCAACACAAGCTCAAGAAGTAGCAGGAAGAATTTCTGGCGTCGTTGCCGGGGAGATCTACGTCAAGCCTACCAAGTGCCCACCATAAACTCTCATCTCTTTCATTACATTATTTGCCATTTTCCTCTCGCCCACTTCTAAAACAATTTTCAGAAAAATACAAAAAGATTTTCCTTTTTATTCACCCTTCTTCCGTTCGTCTTTTCGTTTCCTAGATTGTGTGTTTGCCCTTATGGCTCAACCCGAGAGCTTTGATCCTTACTATAGGAAGTTGGAAGAAATTGAAAAAATGCTAAGAGCTTCATGTGTTTACAATTTGAGCATAATAGTTTCTTTAGGAATGAGCTTAAAGAACAAAAAACTATGATGGAGTACATTAATAAAGAGCTTGATGATATGTCTAAAGAATTTATGGTCTTAAATCTCAATTTGCTCAACTTGAAAATTTAGTAGGACAAATTTCCGATAAACAAACCACTTTGGTAAATAAGATGGCCGCTAAACCGGAATTTTGTGATAATAATGATGAAGATATTAAAGTGATTGGTGTGACTCCTATTGAATCTTTGTTTTCCAATATAAATCTTGATATAGATGGGACTCGAGATGAGTCAACTTTAGCTAGAAGGCGTCCCAATGATTCAGAGTTTTTAGATCTTAATGCAAAGATTGATAAAAGTGGGATTGGAGAGGTCAAAACTCTAAGTAGTGATGAACCCACTCTTTTGGATTTCAAGGATTTTAATTATGATAATTGTTCTTTGATAGATTGTATTTCCTTGTTGCAATCCATGTTGAATTCTCCTCATGCTTATAGTCAAAATAAAGCTTTTAATCAACATATCGTTGATGCTATGCTGAAATCTTTTGAAAAAAAATTTGAGTTGGAAGTTTCTATCCCTAGAAAGCTATATGATGAGTGGGAACCTACTATTAAGATTAAAATTAAATATTATGAGTACCATGCTTTGTGTGATTTGGGTGCTAGCATTTCCACGATTCCAAAAACTTTATGTGATGTGCTAGGTTTCCGTGAATTTGATGATTGTTCTTTAAATTTGCATCTCGCGGATTACACTATTAAGAAACCTATGGGATGAATTAATGATGTTCTTATTGTTGCAAATAGGAATTATGTGCCCGTAGATTTCATTGTGCTTGACATAGATTGCAATCCTACATGTCCTATTATTCTTGGTAGACCTTTCCTTAAAACGATTGGTGCAATTATTGATATGAAAGAAGGAAACATTAGATTTCAATTTCCATTAAGGAAGGGCATGGAACACTTTTCAAGAAAGAAAATTAAGTTGCCATATGAATAAATTATGGGAGCTACTTATGGATTGCATACCAAAGATGACAATACCTAGATCTATGTTTTATGCCTAGCTGGGGGCGTTAAACAATAGCGCTTGTTGGGAGGCAACCCAATTTTATATTTATGTTTTTGGTTTTTGGTTCTGTTTTTCAATAAATACACATTATTACCTCTGTAGTAATTGTGTTTTGGTGTTTTAGTTAGTGTTTCATCCAACTAAGACCTTTGGGATGGCTTACGGTGATAGTTGATTTGATCTTGCTGAAAAACAGAAACTTTTGCGCTCAGAAAAACAATTTTAAAAAATCACAGAGCATGATTTCGATCTGAATTTTTTACACAAGATTGATATACAAAGGTTGTCCTAATTTTTCAGAATTTTTGGAGTTACAGAAGTATACGAAGTTTTCAGATTGCTACAGACTATTCTGTTTTCGACAGATTCTGTTTCTATGTGTTGTTTGCTTATTTTAATGAATCTATGGGTAGTATCGGGGGGTATGAACCATGGAGAAGTTGGAATACAGTAGATATTACACCAATATAAATAAATAATGAGTTCACAATAGTACCAAAAAGTGGTGATTTATTTTCTTATACTAACTGATCTCATGAGTTTTCTGTTGAGTTTTCTATTGTGAAGTTTTCAAGTTTTGGGTAAAGATTTGATGGACTATGGAATAAGGAGTGGCAAGAGCCTAAGATTGGAGATGCCCAAGGCACCCCAAGGTAATACTCAAGGACAACCAAGCATCTAAGCTTGGGGATGTCCCGGATGGCATCCCCTCTTTCGTCTTCGTCTATCGGTAAATTTATTTGAGGCTATATTTTTGTTCACCACATGATATGTTTTTTTCTTGGAGCGTCTTGTATTATATGAATATTTGCTTTTTAGTTTTCCACAATCATCCTTGCGGTGCACACCTTTTGAGAGGGACAAACATGAATCGTGAATTTATTAGAATACTCTATGTGCTTCACTTATATCTTTTGAGATAGGAAATTTTGCTCTAGTGCTTCATTTATATCTTTTTAGAGAACGGCGGTGGCTTTATTTTATAGAAATTGTTGAACTCTCATGCTTCACTTATTTTATTTTGAGAGTCTCTCTAAACAGCATGGTAATTTGCATAGGTTATGAATTTAGTCCTAATATGATGGCCATCCAAGAGGGATATAATAAAAACTTTCATATAAAGAGCATTGAATACTATGAGAAGTTTGATTCCTTATGATTGTTTTGAGATATAAAGATGGTGATATTAGAGTCATGCTAGCGAGTAATTGTGTATTGGTAGAAATACTTGTGTTAAAGTTTGTGATTCCCGTAGCATGCACGTATGGTGAACCGTTATGTGATGAAGTCGGATCATGATTTATTTATTTATTGTCTTCCTTGTGAGTGGCGGTAGGGGACGAGTGATGGTCTTTTCCTACCAATCTATCCCCCTAGGAGCATGCATGTAGTACTTTTTTCGATAGCTAATAGAATTTTGTAATAAGCATGTGAGTTCTTTATGACTAATGTTGAGTCCATGGATTATACACACTCTCACCCTTCCACCATTGCTAGCCTCTCTAGTACCGCGCAACTTTCGCCGGTGCACTACACCCACCATATACCCTTCCTCAAAACAGCCACCATACCTACATATTATGGCATTTCCACAGCCATTCTGAGACATATTGATGAGGACATCAATACCATTGTTACACCCACAACCCCTGCTACTATACATACTGGACCGATTACTAGAGCTCGCGCACGCCAATTAAATTACCAGGTACTTTCATTTCTTGATAATGATTCTAATGTTCATGAGAATATGATGCTGCCTAAATTGGATACATTTGTTTTTCTTACAAATGAAGGGCCTTGCATGGAGAAGGATGAACATTGGAGCAAGAACAAGCATGGAGTTGATGGCATGCGCAAGGGAGACAAGAACAGAGTTTCAAGTGATGATTTCAGGACTTTGAAGCCACCATAATGTGTGCATGAAGCCTTGGATGAAATATACAAGATGCCACTTCATAATTTTCGTCCAGAGGCTATTCTAGGTGCTGCGTCACCTTATTTTTGGGCCAGGCCCATGTAATTTTGAAATACTTCCATATAGGCTGTTTTTAGAGTCCGTATGTGTGGGGAAACAAGAGTTAGGGTGGGTTTCGGACCCCTCCTCCAAGGGCCACGAAATTCCCCCCTCTTCCTCCATATATACAACCCCTAGGGCATCGTTTAGACTTTGGGTTTTGTTTAGATTAAAAGTTTGCCATAGCTGCAACTTCGCGTACTTCGTTTGTGTTCAACGACCAGACAAAGGCGTCACAGAACCCCACCTTCATTAATAAAGCTTTCCTCTTTTATTCGCAATATCCAGATTGCAATATCAATTTCTTGCCTGTTCTTCGTTTGCTCGCATGAAATAGACCCTCGTGGTCAGGTTGATCGTGTTCCGGCGTGGTCAATAACCCCTCGGAAGTTGGTTTAGCGATTGCTAAGGCGTGACGTCTTCGCGCGTTCGTAGTCGGATCGTCAAAGTCGACTCTCACAGAAAACAATTGCTCTCTCATCGAAACATCGGGACACCTTTGCCTCTATCAAGTGGTATCAGATTTCCAGGTTGCTCGGTGAGATTTTACAGTTTTTCGTAGTTTAGATCGAGTCTGTTCTTCATACCTATAGTCCACGAAAAAGCCAACAAAAATATTAGGGTTAGTTCATCTTATCCCAACCAATCTGAGCCTTTGCATAATCTTTTCTGTATTTGCTTTGTTGAATTTGCTGTTGCATCGTCGTGTCAAGTTGCTGGTCCTAGTGTCTAGTACTTTAGAGTTTCGAGTTCTGTTCACAAGTTGTCACGCCGCCGCCGCACCATCGTCATCACCGCTGCCATATACCACCATTGTCATCACCGTTGCCTTATACCACCATCATCATCACCGCGGCCATATACCACCATCGTCATCACCGCTGCCATATACCACCATCGTCATCTCCGCTACCATATACCACATATCCACCGCCATCACGCTAATCCGAGTCCACCTCCATCACAGATTTGCCACCAGTCTGTGTTCCAACGCCCTGCAAATATCCGCCACCAGTCCGAGTTTCCACCAGATTCATCTCTGCCACCAGTCCTAGTCCGAGTCCAGTAATTATTGCTTTGTTCTTGATTTCCAGATCACGCGATACTCCGAGTCGTGACAGAGTAGGACTCCCCAACTTCCGAGCCATCCGCAGAAGAAAAATAGTTCTAGTTTAAAAACAAAACTAAGTCTGGAAAATTCTGGCTAGGAACTTTTTAGGACATTTGTAGACTTTTTCGAAAAAAAATTGTTGCGGAGCAAAAAAAAAGAGGAAAAAAAGTGAAAAAAGAAAAAAAATCAGAGTGTGCTCCTCCCTTGTTTACGTGCAGCACCGTGATTTTGTTAGTGTTCTAGGCTCGTGTCTCTAGTACGGTCAAGCCTAGGACCAGCATAGTACCGTTGTTGAGCGTTTATTCAACTTTCCATCTCTGAATTGATTATTGCTGACCCTTTTTGCTACCATATTATAAGCCTTCCCAGCTCCACATACATCTACATCGTGCGTTTGACTCTCCCTGGTAATTGCTCTATCCAAGCTTTGAGAGTTTTGACTACATCGGTTGCCGATCACCGCCTGCTGCTGGGTAAGAACTGGTAAGAATTTGAGATTTGCTTGACGGATTTGTGACACCCACCACCACCACTTGTTAGTAGTCTATAGGATCATATTCTTGTGTGTTTCTATTGCTGCTAACCATGCCAGGATCACAAGCAGATGAGATTGACTGGGAGAACTTAACGAACAAGGAGCTTCATGATAAGTTTCAGCAAATGATGACTGAACAGGTGCAAGATGTGCTGAACAATTTTGAAGAGGCCATGGAGAAGATCACTGGCTTTGAGAAGACGTTCAAAACAAAGCTCGATAACAGATTTAATGAACTGCTTGCGCGTCTTCCACCACCGGCTGCACCTGCCGCACCTCTGCAACAAAAACAACAACAACAACAACAACAACAACAACAACGACTACCTCCACGTCGGGAAACAGCCCTCCGTCGAGCGAGTCGTGTCCCTCTTCAGCCTGGCCAAACTACTGGTGCTACTGTTGATACTTCTGTGGCTCCTGCTGCTGATGTGGAGGAGGATGATTATGCGGGAGATTACGAGGATGAGGTTGATCAAAATCAGAACTACGTCCAACCACCAGCACCACAACCACCAGGTCGTCCACATGCAAATAATGGCAATGTTAGGGCTCCCCCTCAGGTATGAGATCATGACCATCTCCCTAAACTGAAATTGAATATTCCACCATTTGAGGGTAGATATGTTCCTGATATATATCTTACTTGGGAGTTAGAAACTGAACAACGATTTACATGTTTACAATATCCTGAGGAGAGACGTGTTCCTGCTGCTGTTTGTGCTTTCACTAGCTTTGCATGTGTTTGGTGGTCTGAACATTGTAGATTATATCCTGTTCCAGCTACTTGGGCTACTTTGAAAACTGCTATGCGTACTCGTTGGGTTCCACCATATTATCAACGTGAATTACTTCAAAAATTGCAGCGCTTAAGACAAGGAAAAAATTCTGTAGAAGAATATTATCAGGAATTACAAACTGGCTTGATTAGATGTGGTATTGTTGAGGAGAATGAAGCTATGCTTGCACGTTTTATGGGTGGATTAAATAGAGAGATTCAGACCATTCTAGAGTATAAGGATTATAATAATATCACTCGTTTATTCCATCTTGCTTGTAAAGCTGAACGTGAAGTGCAGGATCGACAGGCATTGGCGCGAACTAACTTTTCTGCAGGTCGACCTTCATCATGGACACCACGTGCATCATCTACTTCCATTGCACCATCACCTCCTTCAGGTGCCACCTCCAACCGTGATACAAGAAAGCAGGCACAAGCACCACTATCTTCCAAGAGCACACCTGCCGGGCCTGCACAGAGCTCTTCTTCTTCCATGGCGTCAACAGGGCACACAAGTGATATTATTTGTCGTTGTTGTAAGGGAAGAGGACATTTTACGAGAGAATGCACATCTCAGCGTGTGATGATTGCTACTGAGGATGGTGGGTATGAGTCCGCTAGTGACTATGATGAGGAGACTTTGGCTCTTATTACACATGAAGAACATGGTGGAGATGATTCTGATCATGAGACGCAATACATGGCTGCTGAAGATGCTGACAGGTATGAATGTTTAGTTGCTCAACGTGTTTTGAGTGTGCAGGTTACACAAGCTGAGCAAAATCAGAGGCATAATTTGTTCCATACAAAGGGAGTTGTGAAGGAACATTCTATTCGCGTCATCATAGATGGAGGGAGTTGCAACAACTTGGCTAGCATGGAGATGGTGGAGAAGCTATCTCTCACCACAAGACCACATCCACATCCTTACTACATTCAATGGTTCAACCACAGCGGCAAGGTTAAGGTAACATGTACTGTTCGGGTGCATTTTAGTATCTCTACACACTACTGGAATCAGCTAATTTGCCATCTGCCAGCTCTTTGCCATCAGCTACACACAAGCAGACAGCAAAGAAAAGGCTGACGGCAAAGAAGCTCTTTGCCGTCTGCCAACAGACGGCAAAGAATCTTTGCCGTCCGCTGGCAGACGGCAAAGAGTGTGGTGGCCCCCACCCCCCGCTCGTTTGAAAAAATCTTAACGGCCCACCTCTTTGCTGTCCGCTAGCAGACGGCAAAGAGGCAAAAAGGCGGACGGCAAAGGCTGGCTGACGGCAAAGAGGGCACTTGCCTAACGGCAGGTACCCCCCCCCCCCCCCGCCCGTTACTCACTTCGTCCTCGCGCGCCCTTCTCCTCCGACCCCGCCGCCGCCGCCGCCCCGTCGCCCCCGCCGCCCCGGCTCCCCGCCGCCCCACCGCCCCGTCGCCCCAGCCCCCCGCCGCCCCGCGCCCCACCGCCGCCCCGGCCCACAGCCGCCCCGGCCCCCCGCCGCCCCGCGCCCCCCACCGCCTCCTCCACCGCCCCGCCCCGGCCTCCCGCCGCCCGGCCGCCCCGGCCCCCCGCCGCCCGGGCCCCCGCCGCCCCGTCTCCTCCACCGCCCCGCCCCGGCCCCCCGCCGGCCGGGCCCCCGCCGCCCCGCCTCCTCCACCGCCCCGCCCCGGCCCCCCGTCGCCGGCCCCTCCCCGACCCGTCGCCGCCCCCCACAGTGAGCCCCTCTATCCCATTTTTTCTGTTTTTTTGTTTTTTTTTGTTTAGATAAGGTTTTTTAGTTTAAGTTTTTTCAGTTTAGAATTAATTAGTGTAGGTTATTTAGTTTAATTAGTTTAGGTTTAATTAGTTTAGTTTTAATTAGTTTAGGTTTTTAGTTTAGGTTTAGGTTAAGTAGAAGGGGGAAGAAGAAGAAGAAGAAGAAGAAGAAGAAGAAGAGGAGGAGGAGGAGGAGGAGGAGGAGGAGGAGGAGAAGAAGAAGAAGAAGAAGAAGAAGAAGAAGAAGAAGAAGAAGAAGAAGAACAAGAAGAAGAAGAAGAAGAAGAAGAAGAAGAAGAAGAAGAAGAAGAAGAAGAAGAAGAAGAAGAAGAAGAAGAAGAAGAAGAAGAAGAAGAAGAAGAAGAAGAAGAAGAAGAAGAGGAGGAGGAGGAGGAGGAGGAGGAGGAGGAGAAAGAAGAAGAAGAAGAAGAAGAAGAAGAAGAAGAAGAAGAAGAAGAAGAAGAAGAAGAAGAAGAAGAAGAAGAAGAAGAAGAAGAAGAAGAAGAAGGGGGATGAGAAGAAGTAGAAGAATGAGAAGAAGTAGAAGTAGTAGAAGAATGAGAAGACCCCCTGACCCCCTGACCCCCCAACCCCGAGACCACACCCCGACACCACACCTCGACACCCCCCGACCCTGAGCCTGACCCGACACCCTGACCCCGACACCGACACCGACACGGCACCCCGACCCCGACCCGGCACCCCGACCCGAGACCCCGACCCCGAGACCCCGACCCCGACACGGCACCCCGAGACCGACACGACACCCCGACCCCCGACACGACACCCCCGACACCCCGACACCCCGACCCCGAGACCCCGACCCCGACCCCGACCCCGACCCCGACACCCCGACCCCGAGCCTGACCCGACACCCCGACCCCGACACCGACACGGCACCCCGACCCCGACCCGGCACCCCGACCCACACCCCGACCCCGAGACCCCGACCCCGACACGGCACCCCGAGACCGACACGACACCCCGACCCCCGACACCTCCCGAAAAGGTGTTCTTTGGCCTTCCAGAAGCCGACGGGGTCATATATTTGTGAATTATTAGTTAGGTCATATATCTTTCGATTTTGTTATGAAAAACATCATATATAATTGTGTTGATCGGGTAGTTTCAAATGTGCAGTTGTTTCATCGCTGCGAGGTTTGGTGTTCGACGACCTCGCCGTGCGTTTGACGAGCTCTGCCCCTTCGTTCGTGGGTGAGCACAAATGACATGTCCTCCTCCCCCATTAATTATTTGATCTATTCCGATGAAACTTGATAGCTAGATATATATGTGTCTTGAATCATCAGTATGCGTAACCAATATGTGTCTCCCGTTCGAAAGCGTCATAGTTATAAATATGCATGCATTTGCATATTTATAACCTTGATTCTTTCGAATTGTCCAACGCTATCCATGGACAGCCCAAGTATGTTTAGATTGGGTTCGTTTTCCCATATGCTTTGCTCCGGATCCGACGCATAAATTTCGTCAGTGCCTCCCCTGTTGTTCTCCGGGTACACATCCTCTCTGTTTATTGCAGAGACGTGTATCAGGAGAACAGCGGGGAGGTGCTGCCGAAATTTTGCGTAGGATCCGGGGCATAGCATGGGAAAATGAACCCAATCTAAACATACTTTGCTGGGATTAGGACCTATCATTACCTATTAGAGTGTAGGTTGCATGGACGTAATAAAATTGACAAAGTAGATCAACTGATGAATACATACATGCTGAATTATATATATATATTTGTTGTGTGTCTAGTAGCTCTGAAAGTCAAGATGAGTGATCGTGCGTGGATGTACACCGGTCACACTGGTCAGAACAAATGGAGCACTGAATGGTTCACAAAAACCAAGGGGTTTGTGCGAGCCGCATTTGCAAATGGCCAGAGGAAAACCTGGTGCCCCTGTTTACGGTGCGGCAATTGGGAAAAGAGGACAGAGGCTGAAATGGGCAAACACCTGCAGAAGAGTGGTTTTACGCCCGATTATACGGTGTGGAAATTTCATGGTGAGTCTGCCCAACGTGACCGAGCTGAGGTGGATCATCGTCGCACCGACGAGCATGGTACCGGGATGGAAAACATGGTGCAAGACTTTGATGATGCTCGGGATTCGGACGAGGAGATGGAGGAATCTGCAAAGGCCTTCAATGAAATGTTGGAGTCTTCAAAACGTCCGCTCCATGAGCACACTGAGCTTTGTCAGTTGGATGCCATCTCACAAGTAATGGCTCTGAAGGCTCAGTTCAACTTGGGCAGAGAATGCTACGATGCAATGATGACAGTATTTGGACGCTTTATACCCAAAGGCCATGTAATGCCTGCAAACCTGTACCAGTCGGACAAAATCCTCCGTGCACTGAAGATGCCCTATGATAAGATACATGCCTGTGAGAAAGGATGTGTCTTGTTTAGGCTTGACTATGCGGACTTGAACTATTGTCCCATTTGCAAGTCTTCCAGGTATGTTGTGGTAGACAACGGTATGGGTGAGAAGACACAGACCAAAATCCCCGTTAGTGTTCTTCGGTATATGCCAATCGTACCAAGACTTCAACGTCTTTTCATGGTCGAAGATACGGCCAGACAGATGACATGGCACAAAACGGGCAAAAGAACCGAACTAGATGCAGATGGGAATCTGATGATTGTACACACATCGGATGGTGTTGCGTGGAAAAAGTTTGATGAATTACATGGTGACAAAGCGGCAGATCTGAGGCATCCTCGAGTCGGCATCAGCACGGATGGGTTCAGTGTGTTTGGTATGACGCCAGCCCAATACAGTTGTTGGCCCGTATTTGTCTTTCCACTCAATCTCCCCCCGGACAGATTATGCAAAGAAAGAACATTTTCCTGACGTTGATAATTCCAGGGCCCAACTATCCGGGGAAAAATATGAATGTGTACATGCAACCGCTTAAGGACGAATTGCAAGAAGCCTGGGATAATGGGTTCAAGACATACGATGCCTATAGCAAACGGAACTTCATAATGCGTGTCTGGTACATGTACTCGACGCATGACTTGCCGGCGTATGTGCTATTCGTTGGCTGGTGTGTGCATGGAAGGTTCCCGTGCCCCACATGCAAGGGAGCTCTTGAGTTTCGTTGGCTTCAGGCCGGTCGCAAGCTTTCTTGCTTCGACATGCATATACAGTTCCTGAATCCTCGCCATAAGTTCAGGAAAGACAAGAAGAACTTCATCGGAGGTAGAGTTGTCAAAAACTCTGCACCACATGCATTGACAGGTCAACAGACCCTGGATCAGTTAAATGCTCTCGAGCCAGATCCAGAGCGTCCAGGGTACTTCAAGGGGTATAATTCTAAGCACGCCTGGACTCACAAAACATGCTTATGGGATCTGCCTTACTTCAAAGACCTCCTTTGCCCACACAACATCGACGTGATGCACAATGAGAAGAATATCGCCGAGGCACTTTTTGGTACATTGTTCGGCATAGATGGGAAGTCAAAGGATAATACTAAGGCTAGAGTCGATCTGGAGGCGCTATGTGATAGGCCGTTACAAAACATGAAAGAACCGAAAGGAAAGCAGAACTGGACGAAGCCAAAGGCATGGTTCAATCTTGGAAGGCCAGCTATGAGGGAAATTATCTTGTGGGTGAAAATGCAGTTGATGTTCCCCGATGGGTATGCAGTGAATCTACAGAGGGGAGCCAGTCTTGATAAATTGAAGATATTTGGTCTCAAGAGTCATGATTGGCACATATGGATTGAGCGGGTAATGCCGGTGATGTTGCGTGACTTCATCCCTGAGGATGAATGGCTAGTACTGGCATAACTCAGCTATTTCTTCCGTGTTCTTTGTGCGAAAGAACTATCGCCTGGCGTGCTAGAAGAAATGGAAGAGTTGGCGCCGGAGTTGATCTGCAAGTTAGAGAAGATCTTTCCACCGGGCTTCTTTAATCCAATGCAACATTTGATTTTCCACCTCCCGACCGAGGCAAGATTGGGGGGCCCGTGCAAAATCGTTGGTGCTACCCAACTGAGAGGATGCAGAAGACGCTTCGACAAAAATGTAAAAATAAACGTAGAATTGAAGCATCGATGGCTGAGGCATTCATCACTGAGGAGGCGGCAAACTTCGTGACAGCACACTACGAAGCCAAAAATCGTCATTTGCATAATCCGAAGCCTCGGTACAATGCTGACGACCCTAAAAAGGGTGGATCCAACCTCAGCCTATTCAAAGGGAATCTCGCACCAGCCACTGTTTCAAATCCAGTATCTTTGGATAACGAACAATGGCGGACCATTTCGTTGTATATCTTCAACAACCTGATAGAAGTGCGGCCGTACATCGAGTAAGTTCTCGGTACATAGTTTCGCAACTTCTATTTCCTTTGAACTGCTCTTATTCCTGGATATTTCATATAGTCGATACGTCGCCTTATTCTCGTATGGAGCGGTGATCCAAAAGGATTCTGTCGAAGAGTATGAGCTTCTCGCAAAGCAAGGAGGCGGCTATCCCGGTTTCATCTCTTGGTTCAAACAAACGGTAATTTCTATTAGACTTGTAGGCTAATTTGTAGGCGGCTATCCCGGTTTCATTCGCTAATTTGTGCGTAATGCAACAATCCTTTCATATTAAACTTGTAGGCTAATTCAGAGTCTATGGACGCCGAATTGAGACAAGTCGCTAATGGTTTTGACTATAAGGTCCGTTCATTTGACAAATACGACATCAACGGGTATCGCTTTCGCAACAATCCTTTCATATTAAACCTGCCATGCTAATTCAGAGTCTATGGACGCCGAATTGAGACAAGTCGCTAATGGTTTTGACTATAAGGTCCGTTCATTTGACAAATACGACATCAACGGGTATCGCTTTCGTACCTATGGCAAAGAGCTATCTATGGCCGACCGAAAGTCTACAAATTGTTGTGTATCTGCTATCGGCGAAGGAGGTACCGAGTATTATGGGAGAGTTGAAGCAATTTATGAACTTCTATTCTATGGTGAAAACCCACCGAATGTCGTAGTCTTCAAATGTTATTGGTTTCAGCCGAAGGAGACTAGAAGGACTCATGAACATATAGGGCTAGTTGAAATCAACCAAAGCACCCATTTAGATGTTCCTGATGTCTATATTATGGCTCAACAGGCGACCCAAGTATTCTATCTACCGTGGGCCTGCCAAACTAATCCAAATCTGAAAGGTTGGGATGTCGTTTATGAAGTGCCGCCACGTGCTAGACTATCTCCCCCAAAGGAAGAGGATTATGAACCTCACATTAACCCAGACACATATGAAGGAGAATTCTTCCAAGAGACACGTCTTTCCAAAAAGCGTTTCAAGAACCGCTATACTTCACCCCAAAACATTGAAGTAGACAGCGACAGTGAATCCGACATCACCCCAGAGGAGGAACAAGAAGAGCCGGAACAAGAAGAGGTTACTGCTGCGGATGACCTGTCATTGCTTCACCGATTACGTCAAGGTGGCCTTGCACATGTTGATGCCACTGAACCCTATGAGCCCGTCATTGATTATAGTGATGATGATGATTATGCATTTATTGATGATACTGATCGAGATTATTAGTAGTGTCAGGTATTAAATTTTTTAATGTTGTACTTGATGATGATACACTTAAGTGATACACATATTATTATTCATGTCGGTCTTTTTTTATGTTGTACTAATTTCGTTTACTGTTTGTCATGGCAGGTGTTGAAAGATGGTGGGCGCTGGTCGGGAGCGCGCCAAGGCCCCTTCTTCGTCGGCGCGTGGTCTGAGGTCTTTGATTCCAGACGTACCTCTCCGCCGAGCGTTGCTGGACAATATGTCCACACCGCCGGGCCCTTCTTCGTCGACCGCGGTGCCCAGCAGGGGACGAGGTAGGAAGAGAGGAGGTGGGGCACGTGGTCGCGGGAGAGGAGGTAGGGTGACTGCTAGGGCACCTTCCTCGCCGCCACCCCCAGCTGTTTCACCTGAGCACATGACTGCTAGGGTGGACTCGTCCGAGGAGGAGGCTACACGGACTCCGGTCCACGAGCCTCCGGTCCACGGGTCTTGGGCCCACGAGCCTCGGGTCGACTGGCCTTCGGCCCACAAGAGTTCGGCCCACGAGACCCCGGAGGAGCACACGTCCGGATGGGGTACCTGGCCGGATCAGCCCGAGGAGCCGAGTGGCCATGCTGGTGATGGCGGGGAGCCGACTGATCTTGAGGAGGAGGGTGGCACCGTGTACCAGCGTGGTGCTACACGGCTCCCGTCCGTGCCGGCGACCCGCGAGCAGAGGTGGTTGATCTTCCCTGATGGGGAGAGGTACGTAAGTGCATTTAATATTTTTGTACCCTCTGCATTCACGTTTCTTCAAATAACTAATGCGTTGGCCTTGTCATGCTGCAGGGGTTGGGACCACCATCATAGTGTCCGCCGGCCCAACTCCGTCCTTGGAGTTCTTTGCCGGCAAAACTTCTCGGGGTTTGTCACGTTGCCTGGTGAGGGTCGGCTTCCAGAGCTTGGGTTGAGCTGGGAGCACTACGTGGCTGCCCCGGCCCCGCCGGATGTCATTATCGACGGTGTCTTGTGCGACACGAGGGCAGACATGGTGATCAGGACGTTTTGGGTAATTTCTCCTTTACACATTTCAAAATCTTCAACTAGCTAGTTATTAATTGTACTAATCAATATTGTCTCATTTGATTGCAGACATTCTACAGGTGTGAGGAGGGATACGAGGAGGATAGTGCAAATGTTATCCAGAACGTCTGCAAGCGCCTACTCCAGAACTTACGGCACGAGGCTCGGGTGCAGGCTGTTCGAGACTACTACGCCTTGCGTGGTATCAAGAAGACCAAGCCGGCGTGCCGCGATAAGTTCCTGAGTAAGGAGCAGTACATGAAGGTAATTCTTAAGGCCTTCTACTTAAGTTCCTTCATTTAGTAATTCTTAGCCGTAGCGCTCAAGTTTCTATTTGCTAACTTAGGCGCCTCCGAGATGGTGTGCGGATCGGATGGATTGTTGGGAGGTGTTGGTCGATGAGTGGTGCTCACAAGAATGGCTAGCCCTCCACAACCAGGCCAAGGACAAACGTGCCCAAATGGAAGGTGTGCCACACCATCAAGGCAGCTCCAACTTATATCAGTTCGGGCGCAACTGGGTATGTGGTTTGCTTCATGATTCATGCAATTCATTCATCATGCTAGCTTGAGCCCTTTAATTACTAATTTTCATTGTTTCTCTCTTTCAGGCACGCTACAATAAGGCGGATAAGGTGCCAGAGGTGTACGACCTGTATGCCATGGCCCACACTGGCTCTTTCAAGAAAGTCAAGGCTTTCTCTCAGTCTGACCTCGATGATGCAAACAACTTCACCAACATCTCCTCCCACAACAAGCTCGTGAGATATAGAGATGAGGGGAAGGCGGGGAAAGGGGAGGACTTTAACCCGAGCCAGGGTCCCATTGATCCAGAGCTGGTGATGATATCTGGTGGCGGGAGGTCCCATGGCTCCATAGCCATTGGAGATGGACTTATCCGTTGTCCTAGCACTCTCCCGGAGGTCAAGGCGCGCCAGTCGAGCTCCGCTCCTGAGATAAGGCCTCGTGAACGGCCAGTGCAACTCGCCATCAAGGTTAGTGATACGTACTCAGTTATCTTTCTCCATTACATTGTGTGCGCTTCCATCAATGATTACAAATGGTCATGTGAGTGGTGTTGCAGGCTGCTATACAGACTGAGAGAGATAGAATGGAGAAACTTCTGGCGGAGGCGGCGGAGAGGCAGCGGGAGATGGAGGAGAGGACGAGAAAGATGATGGAGGAGGAGAGGGCACGGAATGACATGCAGGCAAGGGCCATGTACAAGCTCCTTGTGGTAAGTTTCTTCTGCAGATTACTTGCTAGTCTTAACATTTGAGTCTCATTACTAACTAGTATGACTCTGTTCTGAAAACCAAATGTGCAGTCTGTGTGCGAGAAGTCCGGTCAGCCCGCTCCGCCGATGCCAGTGATTGCTCCTGGGAGCACGGTGAGTTTAGTTTGAATGGACATTACTTGGTAGTCTTAACATTTGAGTGTCGTAATGCTAACGAGACATTGGAAATGATCTTTGGTGCAGCTTAACTCCAGAAACGCATCGCACGATCCTTCTCCAGGTAGCGGCACTAGCCACCCCGCTCCTACACCTCCCTGATCACGGTAAGTTTCTCTAGTGTTTTGCTTAACAAATGCATAAAGACCTAGACTTAGCTTTATTTCCTCCTATATGCTTACCATAATGACCTAGAGTTAGCTTATTTTCCTCCAAAATGACCCATTTTACCTAGGTTAGCTTATAAATGATGCAGTTCATCCAAGTTAGCTCAAAAATGACCCCTTTTACGTAGATTAGCTCCTAAATGATCCATTTTACCTACGTTAGCTTTAAAATAGTCCATTTCACCTACGTTAACTCCAAAATGACCCATCTTACCTAGGTTATCTCATAAACGATCCATTTCAACTAATTTAGCTCATAAACGATCCATTTGACCTAAGTGAGCTAAAAAATGATCCATTTCACCTAAATTAGCTCTTAAATGATCCATTTCACCTAAGTTAGCTGAAAAAGATCCATTTCAACTAAATTAGCTCAAAAATGATCCATTTCAACAAAGTTAGCTCAAAACCGATCCATTTCAACAAAGTTAGCTCAAAAACGATCCATTTGACCTAAGTGAGCTAAAAAACGATCCATTTCACCTTAGTTACCTCAAAAACGATCCATTTCACCTTAGTTACCTCAAAAACGATCCATTTCTAACTTTCTTATTTTGCCATTTTGCAGATTTCATTATGTGCTGGATGGAGTGCTTGTTCTACTCTTCTTCTTCTTGTCTTCTCATTCTTGTCTTCTCATTCTAGTCACCTTAGCTATGGAGTGCTTCTTTATGTATGGATGGAACTTCTTTATGTATGAAATGATGGATCGAACTTGTTTATGTATTAAATGATGGATGGAACTTGTTTATGTATGAAATGATGTATGAACTTGTTTATGTGATGAATGCCTGTGAAATATATCTATATGTCATATATATTTTCTGTGCAAATTGTGGGATTTAACAAAAAACAGAAAAAACAGACAATATGCAGGCTCTTTGCCGTCTGCCACCGACGGCAAAGAGCTCTTTGCCGTCTGCCGCAGATGGCAAAGAAGCCACGTGGCAGCCAACTGTGCTTCCTGGGAGATGACCCATTTGGTTAGTTTGCCTACAGTGGCAGACGACAAAGACTTTGCCGTCCGTGGCAGACGGCAAAGAACCTGCACTTTGCCATCAGTGGCAGACGGCAAAGAACCTGCCATCTAGTGACGTGTAGATGACATCATAAGGCGGATGGCAAAGACCAGAGAAATTTTGCCGTCCGCGGCGGACGGCAAAGGTCTGCCGTTAGCCACTTAACGGACTGACAGCGCAATTATTGCCATCCACTCTCTTTGCCGTCCGCCGCAGATGGCAAAGGCTCTTTGCCGTCCGCCGCCAGGAAGCAGACGGCAAAGCAGCTGTTTACCGTAGCCTTCTTTGCCGGAGCCTTTTGCCGTCCGCGGCTGACGGCAAAGGTCTTTGCCGTCCGCCTTTCGAGCCTTTGCCGTCCGCCGTGGCAGACGGCAAAGTAGCTGTTTCCTGTAGTGACATATGCTGATTATGTTGATTGTGATGTGGTACCTATGCAAGCATGTTCCTTATTACTTGGTAGACCATGGCAATTTCATAAAAATTCTGTACACCATGGTAGAAACAATCAGTATACTCTTGTTCATAAGGATACAAATATTACTTTGCTTCCTATGACTCCTGATTCCATTTTGAAAGATGATATTCATAGAGCTAATAAAGCAAAACAGGAGAAAAATAAGAGTGAAAATCAGATTGTGGCAAAAGAATTTGAGCAACAAATGAAGCCTAATAATAAACCATCTAGTGTTGCTTCTGAAATTAAATTGAAAAGTGCATGTTTACTTGCCACCAAATCTGATATTGATGAGCTAGTTTTTAGAAAATGTGTTTGCTATGCTTTTGTGTGCAAAGAGGCATTATTTTCATTCGAGGACGTGCCTTCCTCTTTGCCCCCTGCAGTCACTAACATTTTGCAGGAGTTCGCTGATGTCTTCCCAGAAGACGTGCCATCAGGATTACCACCTATTCGAGGGATTGAGCATCAAATTGACTTAATTCCCGGTGCATCGCTACCCAACCGTGCACCATACCATACCAATCCAGAGGAGACGAAGGAGATTATGCGTCAAGTACAGGAGCTGCTCGACAAAGGTTATATTCGCGAATCCCTTAGTCCTTGTGCTGTTCCTATTATTCTAGTGCCGAAAAAGGATGGTACCTCGCGTATGTGTGTTGATTGTAGAGGCATTAATAATATTACTATTCGTTATCATCATCCTATTCCTAGGCTAGATGATATGCTTGATGAATTGAGTGGCTCTACAATATTCTCCAAAGTTGATTTGCGTAGTGGATACCATAAAATTCGTATGAAATTGGGAGATGAATGGAAAACAGCTTTTAATACTAAGTTTGGTTTATATGAGTGGTTAGTCATGCCTTTTGGGTTAACTAATGCACCTAGTACTTTCATGAGACTAATGAACGAAGCTTTACGTGCTTTCATTGGACGATTTGTGGTAGTCTATTCCGATGATATACTGATTTATAGCAAATCTTTGGAAGAACATTTGGAACATTTATGTGTTGTTTTTATTGCTCTACGTGATGCACGTTTGTTTGGTAACCTTGGGAAGTGCACCTTTTGCACCGATCGAGTATCTTTTCTTGGCTATGTTGTTACTCCACAGGGAATTGAAGTTGGTAAAGCCAAGATTAAAGCTATTGAGAGTTGGCCGGAGCCCAAAACGGTCACACAAGTGAGGAGTTTTCTTGGACTCGCTGGTTTCTATAGGCCTTTTGTGCGAGATTTTAGCACCATAGCTGCACCTCTCAATGAGCTTACAAAGAAGGATGTGCCTTTTGTTTGGGGTACCGCACAGGAAGAAGCCTTCATGATATTGAAAGATAAGTTGACACATGCTCCTTTACTCCAACTTCCTAATTTTAATAAGACTTTTGAGCTTGAATGTGATGCTAGTGGAATTGGATTAGGAGGTGTGTTATTACAAGATGGCAAACCTGTTGCATACTTTTTTGAAAAATTGAGTGGGCCTAGTCTGAACTATTCTACTTATGATAAAGAATTATATGCTCCTGTTCGGACCTTAGAAACATGGCAACATTATTTGTGGCCCAAAGAATTTGTTGTACATTCTGATCATGAATCTTTCAAACACATTAAAAGTCAAGCTAAACTGAACCTTAGACATGCTAAATGGGTTGAATTCATTGAGACTTTCCCTTATGTCATTAAACACAAGAAGGGTAAAGAAAATGTTATTGCTGATGCATTGTCTCGTCGTTATACTATGCTTTCACAACTTGACTTTAAAATATTTGGTTTGGAGACCATCAAAGATCAATATGTGCATGATGCTGAATTTAAAGATATATTGCAGAATTGTAAAGAAGGTATAACATGGAACAAGTTCGTCGTTAACAATGGATTTGTGTTTCGTGCTAACAAGCTATGCATTCCAGCTAGCTCCGTTCGTCTTTTGTTGTTGCAGGAGGCGCATGGAGGAGGACTAATGGGATACTTTGGCGTGAAGAAGACGGAGGATATACTTGCTACACATTTCTTTTGGCCAAAGATGAGACGGGATGTTGAGCGTTTTGTTGCTCGCTGCACTACATGTCAAAAAGCTAAGTCACAACTCAATCCTCATGTTTTATATATGCCTTTGCCTGTACCTATTGTTCCTTGGGAGGATATATCCATGGACTTTGTTTTAGTTTACCTCGAACAAAGATGGGGAGGGATAGCATATTTGTTGTCGTGGATAGGTTCTCGAAAATGGCACACTTTATACCATGTCATAAAAGCGATGATGCTGTTAATGTTGCTGATTTGTTCTTTCGTGAAATTATTCGCTTGCATGGTGTGCCAAATACTATTGTTTCAGATCGTGATACTAAATTTAGTCACTTTGGAGATGTTTATGGGCTAAGTTGGGGACTAAACTGCTTTTTAGTACTACTTGTCACCCCCAAACTGATGGTCAAACTGAAGTAGTCAATAGAACATTGTCTACTATGCTTAGGGCTGTTTTGAAGAATAATAAGAAAATGTGGGAAGAATGCTTGCCTCATATTGAATTTGCTTATAATCGTTCATTGCATTCTACTACTAAGATGTGCCCTTTTGAAATTGTGTATGGTTTCCTACCTCGTGCACCCATTGATTTGTTGCCTCTTCCATCTTCGGAGAAGGTTAATTTTGATGCTAAACAATGTGCTGAATTGATCTTAAAAATGCATGAGTTAACTAAGGAAAACATTGAGCGTATGAATGCTAAATATAAACTTGCTGTAGATAAGGGTAGAAAATATGTTGTCTTTGCACCTGGAGATCTTGTTTGGTTACATTTGCATAAGGATAGGTTTCCTAATTTGCGCAAATCAAAGCTAATGCCACGTGATGATGGTCCTTTTAAGGTGTTAGAGAAAATAAATTATAATGCATATAAACTTGAGATGCCTGCAGATTTTGGGGTTAGTCCCACTTTTAACATTGCAGATTTGAAGCCTTATTTGGGTGAGGAAGATGAGCTTCCGTCGAGGACGACTTCATTTCAAGAAGGGGAGGATGATGAGGACATCAATACAATTGTTACACCCACAACCCCTGCTACTATACATACTAGACCGATTACTAGAGCTCGCGCACGCCAATTAAATTACCAGGTACTTTTGTTTCTTGGTAATGATTCTAATGTTCATGAGAATATGATGCTGCCTAAATTGGATACATTTGTTTTTCTTACAAATGAAGGGCCTAGCTTGGAGAAGGATGAACATTGGAGCAAGAACAAGCATGGAGTTGATGGCATGCGCAAGGGAGACAAGAACAGAGTTTCAAGTGATGATTTCAGGACTTTGAAGCCACCATAATGAGTGCATGAAGCCTTGGACGAAATATACAAGATGCCACTTCATAATTTTCGTCCAGAGGCTATTCTAGGTGCTGCGTCACCTTATTTTTGGGCCAGGCCCATGTAATTTCGAAATACTTCAATATAGGCTGTTTTTAGAGTCCGTATGTGTGGGGAAACAAGAGTTAGGGTGGGTTTCGGACCCCTCCTCCAAGGGCCACGAAATCCCCCCCCTCTTCCTCCATATATACAGCCCCTAGGGCATCGTTTAGACTTTGGGTTTTGTTTAGATTAAAGTTCGCCATAGCTGCAACTTCGCGTACTTCGTTTTTGTTCAACGACTAGACAAAGGTGTCACAGAACCCCACCTTCATTAATAAAGCTTTCCTCTTTTATTCGCAATATCCAGATTGCAATCTCAGTTTCTTGCTTGTTCTTCGTTTGCTCGCAGGAAATAGACCCTCGTGGTCAGGTTGATCGTGCTCCGGCGTGGTCAATAACCCCTCGGAAGTTGGTTTAGCGATTGCTAAGGTGCGACGTCTTCGCACGTTCGTAGTCGGATCGTCAAAGTCGACTCCCACAGAAAATGATTGCTATCTCATCGAAACATCGGGACACCTTTTCCTCTATCACATATTGCCATGCAACTTGCACTGTTCCGTTTTATTACAACACGCTCCATCATTGTCATATTGCTTTGCATGATCGTAAGATAGCTAGCATGATGTTTTCATGGCTTGTCCTTTTTTGATGTCATTGCTATGATAGATCGTTGCACATCCCGGTACACCACCGGAGGCATTCATATAGAGGCATATCTTTGTCCTAAGTATCGAGCTGTAATTCTTGAGTTGTAAGTAAATAAAAGTGTCACTACAAAAAAATACACTTCCGTGATGATACGTGTTTGTCACAGTAGGTCATGTTTTTTGTCATGCATGTACATCCATGACGATTTTATGACAGAATTAAGATAGTCATACCTATGCTGTCGTAGAAGTGTTCCATGACATTACCAAAATTATCATCACGGAAGTGTCCACTTCCATGACGATAAATGGCGCGTCATGGAAATGCTTTCGTCAAGGGTAACTGACTCGTGGCGTCCACCGTAACGGGTCGCCGTTAAGCTATCGGGTTCCGGTGTGGATCCGATAACCCATTTACAGCCCGGACCAATGGGGATTTTCCACGTGTAAAATCATCATTGGCTGGAGGAAACACGTGTCGGCTCCTCGGTGGGCCAGATGTCGTCCGTCCAATGGAGGAGACATGCCTATGATACGTCGACACGTGAAAGGGCCCAATAGAGGCCCATATAGGTTAAAAAGGCCGGCCCAGTCAAAGGCCCGTAGTACTTACTCAGGTACTAGTGGGCCAGCCCAATGACGGCATATTTAAACATGGCCCATTTACGGCCCGAAGCCAGATCTAGCCCATTAATTGTTCGCTGAATATTTGGGCCCAATTATGGCCCAGTGACTTTCGGCGTGTTAGAGGCCCGATGTAGGCATGGGCCCATTTCAGCCTGATGTGTCTTTCGGCCTGGGAATGGCCCGTGCTGCCCATGGGCCATATATGGTCTAACGCGACATCCGACCCACTAGCGGCCCGTGATAAAGGTGGCAACAGTTCAGCCCAACAGGACTTTGGGCCTGTTAAAGGCATGTCATATAATTCGGCCTGTTGATGCTTGTACTAAGCTTTCGGCCTCTTAAAGGCCCATGATATCAGTGGGCCAACTAAGACCCGAGATATGTTTCGGCCTGGTAACGGCCCGTCATATAACTAGGCCAAAAAAGGTCTGGTCTACATTTCAGCCTGCTGAAGGCCCGTTGACGACTAGTGAAAATTAAGGCCCAACATGCATTTCGGCATGCTAAAGGCCCATGGTTACTTCTGGGCCGTAATAGGCCAGCAGAATATTCGGCCTGTTAATGGCCCAAAGCTACATGGGCCCAACTAAGCGTTGGGTCCACTAAAGGCCCAACTAAAATTTGGGCCGAATATAGGCAGGAGTAAGTTGTGGGCCTGGCGCAAAGTGTGAAGGCCCCAATGGACTTTCATTGCCAAGAAAGTTGCAGGCCGGCCCAATTGTGGCCCGCTAAAAACCAGGCCCATTAGAGGCGAATGTTTCGGCCCGGTCAACTACATCAGATTTTTTTCAGATAGCGAATGATGGCAGTAACTAGTAGGAATTAAGAACAAACATAGTCTATACAATAAGCAAATTATGGCATAGTAACTTAGAATAAACCTACACTATACAATAAAGGATTTATGGTATATTACATCCACTAGGCATCGAAGTTCACCACCAGTGATCATAAAGCGCAACGAAGAAGCAGATTACAAAAATTGGGCACCGTTGCAGCGTAACAAAATAATACTGAACCGAGACCACTTCCAAGACAGTTCAAGAAAGGTTAGCCTTGCGCGGGAACTGCTGCACAAGCTGCTGAGCAAGTCTGTGAGACCGGCCTAGCATGTCGGTCATAGCTTCTAGGTGTAGCTGTTTAGCAATGAGGTTCTCATTGGCATTCTCCGCAATCTTTCTTAGAGATAGGACTTCAAGTCGAAGTTGAGTTGCAGAATGCCTTTCTGCTAGAACTTGGGACTGAAGAAGTCGAACTGATTCAGACAGCAAATTCTGTGAGCTTGTGTGACTACTAGTCTCAAGTAACTTGAACACTACATCAAGACAAGACTTCGGGGTTGTTTCGCTATCTTCAAGATGTTTTGCCTTCTTTGCTGCAATATATGTTGGGTTTGTCTCACAACCTTCAGCAGACTTGTGCATTCCATCAGGCATATCACCCTGAAACAAGCAGAGAGATGACAAGTTTTGCACGTGTATAAACAAAGATGATAACTGTGTTGTCAATTCCATCCAATTTCAAATTAGAAAATAAAGAGTAAGTTCAAAATATCAATAGAATAATTTGGCATTGTTCATAATGCGGGGAGCTTCACCACACTACTAGATTACCATGTCAACATAACAAGCATAGATGAAGGGCAAAGACAATCATTGTATCTATTTTGGTTAATGTGCATGGCATGTTGTTCATATCATCAGCCACATCAGTAAGATAAAATAGGAGATGACAAGGTGCAAACGTGGGCTGCTTCACCACGCACTGGATTATATATCCACAAAAACAAGCATACATATAGGGAGTATTGAGTAATGTGCATGGTATGAATAAGGAATTTGGTTTTACAACTAAACCTTGGAACTTACGGTTGTTGCGAACATGCATTTTGATAGAAACAACAAACAAAACAACAGTTAACGATAGGGAGTATGAGCAAATTAAACAACACTTGAGGATAAAGGCTTTAGAAGGACTGACTTACATTAACAGTTAACACTGGCTTTATAATGCCCTTCTCCATGTCAAGGGAAGGATAACTCAAGAATTTCAGCACAAAATCTTCTTCATAAGCATTGCCTGTACTCTACATTTTATAGAGAGTAATTATAAATATGATAATACTAGAAGGGATAGAGGATAATGAAGATAAGATGTAGATTGATGCTACATAATCAACTACCAATCCCTGGAAGTACAAGTGTTACAGGACAAAATGTACTGACAAGAGCAATGGGCTACACTTCTGCACTGCATTTTTTGTGTATTCAACTTTTTGGTAAGATTAAATGTAGATCTGATATTTTTTGGTAAATGGTGGGCGAGGGAGATAAGATGCAGAATGCTACACAATGAACCAATCCCTCTTCCCATAATATAAGAGTGTTTTGAACACTGGTGTACTGTACAAAACGTTCTTATATTTTGGGACGGAGGGAGTAGCTGTTAATGTAAGTACAGTGATAGACGACGTTCAGTCCTTACAAGAGGACTGCAGAGCTAAACCTCTTCAAAAGCATTGGGTTGATTCTAAATTTATGTAAGAGTCCATACGTATATTATAATGTCCACCAAATGGACGATAACGAGGCTAAAATGTGTAGCGATGCTACATAATCAACCAGCTATGAAAGTAAGTATGGTCATACAAGGAAAGAGGTACTCACAAGAGCAATGTATTGTGCAGTATAGTTGCAAGATTCTGTGCTCCTTTGAGAATTAATGTTATTCTGCTAACAGTTTTCATACAAGTGAGACATTAAGGCAAAGGCAGAAATGTAGTTCAAACTGTGATGTGATATCATAGACAGTACCTTATGCTGCAGACGAGACCAATGTGTAACAAGATTATTCCAGTCACTATCTGATAAATGTAGCACCGGAGACTTTACAGAAATTTCGTTTAGAGGCTTGCCATCGAAGTGCGCTTGCCTCGGGTAGGAACGATACTTCATCAACGAGTGCTTGAAAGGCGCAACCAACCCTTGCTCGTCTTAACAATCCAGTTTGGTCCTCGCCTATTTAAATGAATGAAATCTTGTGTCTTCTGTCAGGAGAAACATATGCAGTAATTACCATGAATAACATTAGTACATTACTTGCGCGTAAGTTGCAGAGGAAGACTGGAAATTGTTCTGTGTCCGCGGTATAATCTTTCCATGAAGGAAAGATGCGCACAAAGTTCCTTACAACAATATAAGCTTCGTCTTCTAAACTGGGAAGAAATGGAACAGGGATCCTATTTGCTGCAATTGGGGCTCTCTCTGGTTTGAAAAGGGATTTGGCAACTGGATTTGGTGTACTCATTGCTGGAATGGGGGTTCTGCATCGTAGAGCTGGTGCTATGTCAACTGGCATCATTATACTATTTGCTGAAGTTGGGGTCTGCTGAATTGGGGCATCAGAGATGACCAGTGTAGTAGGGCTAGAGTCTGCTAGAGTTGGGGCCGTGTTTTGTGGGTCAGGTGATATTGCAACTATGCCTAATGGGCTATTTGATTTATCAGGTGTCGCTACCTTTTCCAAATACTTTGCTCGTGCTCCTCCGCAATCAGCAATTTCCCTCTTCCTTTTGAACGTCTGATACACAAGAACAACATTTGAATGGATAAATATGGTATGATAACAGATGGAATATGTACTGAAAATGGATAGGCAGGGCGTATTCACATACATGATGTGTAAACTAAGCTAACGGCAGTGCAACAAAGTAGAAGCAATGCAAAGCATCAGTTGCAAGATATGTGTGACCAATATAACCTTGGAAAGTTAGAGCAAGCACCTTGATGGGTGAATAAGATAGGGCATCTGCCTTTGACTCCTCCACTAGGGAGCTACCTAGACTTAGGTCTCCCTCAAGCTCAGAATCACTGTTAGGATCATATTCTGAGCATGAATCTGTAGGTGGAGAGCGTTTGCATTGCATTGCATCCAGACATGATTTCAGTCCCTTAATGCCAAGTTTGACAGCCACGGCATTGTTCTGCTTTATTCTTTTCATGCGCGCAAGCTCATAATCATTATGATGCTGTTCAGAATCTAAGATTCATGAAAACATAAAATGTAGTCAGATTATCTATGGAATGCATTGCGGATTCAACGCGAAGAGTGTCTCCCTATAAACCCCTGCATATGCAAACTTCACCCCCAACCGTGCTGACCAGACCACACACAAAAATACAAACCTCTTATATCTCTATAACAGGCAGACGCACATTTCAAAACTGAAGTAGGAACATTAGAATCATATCAAATTTGTATTTGAACAAATAAACTAAGGAATTATGAGTGGCATAATGTTTAGCTTCAAGGGTGGAGTGCTGGTAGTGCGACACAAAGTAAGTAGGCAAATTGTATTCCATGTAAAAGATCGTAGTCTATGTAAAAGGTGGAAATGACACTTTCTTTCTAAACAATGCAGTGTTCGTTGCCCACACATTATGGAAGTGATCACACAGAGAAATACTATTCACTCATGTGTGCGGTTCCAGTATTTTGAAACAGGGTGGTACACCCTAAAAGAATATTGAGAACAAATATGACAAGGCAAGCATAGATATAGTGAATCAATCATTTACTTGTGATCTTACTAGGACAAGTATGCAAAATTGTAACTGCAGTAAGAGACCGTCCAAAATGTGAATCAAGAAGTTGGTCTAGCACTTATTGTTTGCAACTAATCGACGTGAATAATTGTATATCATATCGAATGAGTAAGAAAGACAAGTAAAATTGTCAACGGCCTGCAGTAGTAATCTGGGTCAATGTCACTATGACCAACAATCCAAAATGACTAGTGTTTGTTCCTAGGGCCAGAATTTTGAAACCCTGTGAACTTTATAGGTACTCAAGATTACTAAAATACATCTGAATCATTAAGTGTAGGTAGCACTCAGCACACAACAAACCCTAATGACAGTCCTGCCTAATGAGTAATGAATCAATTAGAAAATGGGTGATGAGGAGTGGCTGCTGAGTGTTGAGGACGTATCTCGGGATAAATCGGGTTGGCTTAGTGGCTGGTGCATGCCTGAGCCCTGAAGGGACTGGGAAGGTAGGCATGGCGGTGTGGCCGGGCAGCGGTGACGCTGTTGGGCAAGCGGCTCCTGACCTCCTGTTAGTCCGACATCTCCTCCTAGAGTCATGCCGTCTGGGGACGACAAGTCGCCGGCGAGGCAGGTGGCTGGGGGCGAGTAGAAATCAGAAGCGCAGCAGAACAGAGGGGAATCGGGGCCTGGGCCGACCCAAAATCCCAGGGTGGGCCGCTGCCCACCATGGGCACCCTGTAGAGATACACACCCGAGCGGCGAACATGCATTTTTGAAACTAAATTAGGAACATTTAGCTGACCAATTAAACGACTATGTTTTAATAATATCATATTCGTATTTGAACAACTAAGCTTGTCTAGCTTGATGGGTGGAGCAGTGCTATTATGACACGAAGCACGTATGCTAATTGTATAGTGATCATAAAAGGGGGAAACCCTAAGCATTTTTTTAGCAAAAGAGGGTTCCCCCTCCGATTTCTATTAAAGAAACCACCACGAAACCAACATGATCAATTGAACCCTAAGCATGATCAATTAAACCTTATTATGACTGTGCCATGGCAGATTTAAAGCTGCAAACCGGAGAAATGCTATTTAGCATCCATTGTTTGCTTCGAACTAAGAACTAAATTCTAAGAGCTGAAAAGAAATTACAGTAACCAAGTTACGATCTATTTTCTAGTTGAGATCAAAAAGTTGAGGTGATATGAAGTACCACCTCTCTTGCAGCGCCATGTAGGCATTGGGGGTGCGATGGCTGTCGATGGCATTGAAGCAGATCTGCAACGGTAGACGGGTGCATCGGGGGATAAGTCCCGTTGTGGTGGATGAGACGGTCGTGTGAGCGGCCCCGGCAAAGAGGACGACCGCGCCGATAAAGCGAGAGTACGTGATGCAAGGCTCTTGTTCCGTCGCCATGGATGAGAAACGTCCATCTCTAGCAGTGAACGACACGGTCTTGGTAGGCGCTCCGGCATGCTGGAGGATGGTGGCGATGGATGGGGTGGAGGACGGCGGCGATGGATGGGGTGGCGGACGGAGGAGGCTAGTGTGGGGATGGTGTTCTAGCGCGGACGGTGTATGAATGGGAAAATGGAGGGAGAGGTATGGGGAACCATGTTTTTGGTATGCACCTGTCTGAAATATGGGAAAGTTACGAACTTAGCCCCCGTTAAAATTTGGACATCTCGTCGGTTGGGGATAGGACGGTAATCTCGCATATCGCCAATATTTGCCCAGAGCGATTTCGGGTGAGGAGAGGGTGTTTTGGCGCCCACGGTGTATGAACGGGGCTGATAGGTAGGGCAGTTGTGTCACGTCCGAGGGAAGTTAAAAACGTGCCCCTATTGAAAATATTTCCTACATCGATTTCGGCCGAGTCGAGTTTGTTTTGCCGCCCACCGTGTATCAATGGGGAAATGGAGGAAGAGACAGAGGTCTTTCGGACGAGCTTGAATTAAATGTGTTTTTCCGCCCATGTTTGGCGCCCGCCGTGTCGAAATGGGCTCAGAGGCGGTTGTGTCACGTCTAATTGAAGTTACTAACCTACCGAGAGCAGTGGAAATCGGGCCGATGGACTGTCCGTGTAAGGGGTAGACAGTAATTTCCATCTCCCAAACACTTGGCTTCGGGCAGCCGGCGTGGGAGTGGACATTTTACCGCTTCTTTCAAATTTTGCGACAATAAGCATCCACTTTTACCCTGGCAACTAAATTTGAATCCATTTTGTATTCCTATACAACTCTTTATAAATCATTCTATATGTGTTTATATATCTTCAAAAGCACGACAAAGATGTATTCCATGTCATATATGAATATGATTTACAAATGCCGATACTCGAATTCAGAAGCTAGAATCCAGTTTCAGGTGAACTCGAATATTTGAAACCACTTTATGTCCAACTCAAGTGTCACACGCAGCATAATGTGTACTCCCCTTTAGATATGTACACAAGCGATGTATCAAGATTCAAATACCGAGTCAATCAACCAATAATGCACAAAACTAGCAGACATATAAACACTTATAGAGTATATGGATCAATAATATCAACTAACATACATAAGCCAGGTCGCTGTACTTTTTTTTTTGCTAGAAGAGCATCCTTTTTTAGCGAAGCTAGTACAGCATCTTAGCCCTTTCCGATGCGTGCCACTTAAGGTCCATCTATACTACTATTATTGTTGAATGCACATTTAGCCCGATTGGCATATTTGTAGGTCTAGCACATCAATCAAAATGAAATGTCTGAGAGTCTTATCAATTAATACAGACTTGTGCTCAAAAAAATTACAAACAAAAAAACAATTACTACATGATCTCTAAAACAAATGGTTTGATCGATTACATGAACTAACAACACAAAGGTTATTCAATGATGGAAAGAACATTTCACCTATGATTTACCAAGTGGGAATTTAATTTCCTTTTTTCCTTCAGGAACTTAACAATGCGGTCAGTCTCAGCTTGCTTTGTTTTGAAATCCACCAAATATTTAATGGTTGTCTTGAGTACTCCTTGTGATTGTGTTGTTTGCTTCCTCAACATGTCAACTTCATCTCTAAGTGTAGAAGCAGAATATGTTTCTACCAATAGTTTAGCCTCTAGAGCATTAGCAGTTGACAATTCATGATGCATGATTGGGCCGTTGCCACTACTGTGGGATGATAAAACGTCCATGGGAACCTCGCTCTTTGATCTTGGGCTAACCTGTTTTGCCATTAAAGTTCCGATTGGATTCTGAAAGGTTGAAGTTAGCAAAACATCTCAACTGGGAGTTATAACAGCAAACCAGTTAAAATCAATTGGATGCTGAAAAGTAGTTATTAACATCATTGTAACCGATTGCAGTAGCAAAGCAGTTAAACAAACAAGTTTTGCAAAAGGTACCTGTTGTGGCATTGGAGTTTCTTTTGGATCCTGAAAAGTTGAGTAGCCAGTAACGTGATTAGAGCAACCGGTTGCAGCAGCAAAGTAGTTAAACAAACAAGTTTTGCAAAAGGAACCTATTGTGGCATTGGAGTCTCTCTTGGATCCTGAAAAGTTGAGTAGCCAGTAACTTGATTAGAGCAACAAGTTACAGCAGCAAAACTGTTACACAAATATATTTTTGAAAATATACTAGCTATGCAATTGGACTTCCAATTGGATCCTGAAAACATGAAGTTGGTAAGATGATTACAACAACAAGTTACAGCAGCAAACCAGGTAAACAAGGAAGTTTCTGAAAACATACCTGTTGTGCCAACGGAGTTTCAGTTGGATCCTGCAAACTTGAATGTTAGCAATCATAAATAAAGTGTTGCAACAGCCAAGAAACTAACATCAAACTAGTGAAACTAACCAGTTTTGGCAACGTATTTAATTACACATGAACTAGTAAAACTAACAAGTTCTTGGCAACGTATTAAAGTAACAAGTCGGTACCATTTACCAGCAACACAGACATCTGTAAAATTCCTTGACGTAAGCACAATGATTCCAACACATATATGAGTTAAAAAGACGGTGTCCCTCATTTAAACCTGACAGTTGTCTATCTAAGAACATGCAAACATTACTAGTGCTACAAGTGATAATAGCAAACCATTTAAACAAACAGGGTATCAGAACGGAAATTACACATGAATTCTGCTGCACCCTAGAAGTACATATGACCAGCTATCTGCGTGCTTAAGTAGCTATTTAAGTTCAGGCAAACAGGTAATTCTTAACAGTAAGTATCAAACACATAGATAGGTGCAGCCTATAAAAGGATTAATAGGCTATGGCATTATGTCATCAGTAGCAAACTAAATTAAGCCAAGCAACATAATTGAACAATTTTGCAATAAGTGGCTAACTAAAATTTCGAGAAGCAGGTAACTTAACTTACTCTAGTTCTTTGTACAGGCACACTGCAACTTCTTTTTCGCTTACAAGGTTCTATGAAGGAGTCCATGGCATCAATTGCTTGGATACACAGTCCCAATACTTCTTTCTTCCCACACTGCATTGGTAAGTCGAATGGTTAATCAGATAAGATGGTGCATCCTTGATATGTTATGTGAGGACGGGTTGTCAGACTAGTTGTAGCCACACACATCACACTGTCTTTTACTGTATATTTCATGCGATTACATTTGGCGTATCAAGATCTAAGCAATCTACAATAGGATGAAAAGACCGGCATCCTTCAGATTATTGGCGAACTCAATTCAGAGAAACAAGCAATTCAACCAATCTATGAGTAAATCAAAAGCGCCACTGGAATATTTTTCACTATCCCAATCATACACGCAAAAAGGGGCCACGTCACCGTAGGGGCTGGTATGGGCGGCTGCCTCGGGTGGCTGGAAAGTGTGCACCTAGTTTGAGTCATCCAGGTTGGCCGAGGCTAGTTTTGTTCGTCACAACGCACGAGCGGGCAATGTAAAAAATGAAGACAAACATTTCAATTTGGATGGACCAATAACGTAAATGCAAGGTAGGCCCTATAGCAGGCTCGCAGCCCAAACGAGCGCCTTCCATATCGATCGATAGTAGGAAAAATCCCAATTCATTCGCTCTAGCCTCCAGTCTGGTTCGCTCCTAACCTAGCCGCCGCTGGACAGACTAACACAGCACTTCCTCGCGCCCTCGTTGGAGGGCGGTCGCCAGGCTCCAAGCGAATGGAAGGAGAAGAAGATGAAGATCCAACCCTGGGTGTAGCCTGCGTGGGAGGCAGCGGCGGCAGCACGGGCATGGCATTGAGCCTGCGCAAACGGACAGTCGCAGCTTGCAAGAGCAGCATGCGCAACGAGCAGGTACATCACATCCCTGATTATATCTAATTCAACTATTCAATTTCTGGCCAATAGTTAAACCTGATGGTGTTGTAAAACTGCTTGTATGTAGGGAATCTATGAGAAAATGAAACCAATTTCTTCTTATTTTATAACTCCCCCAATCAATGCTGAACTAACTGAACCTGATGTCGGACTTGGGGTTCCGCGGACCCTTGAGAGGTTCGAACTCTGGGGTGCATGCGAAGAACTCGTCCTCCCCAGTCTGCCTGCCCGCTAATCTCATGGCCTAGCTCGACGAACCGAATGGAAAAGAGACACAACAGTTTACCCAGGTTCGGGCCACCTTGCGGTGTAAAATGCTACTCCTGCTTTGTGGTGGATTTGCCTCGAGGGGCTGAGGATGAACTAGGACAGTGGGAGAACAACCTGAGGAGGAGGAGTGTTCTTGTGCTCGATGAGCTGATGGGTGTGAGGATGATCTGAATGATCCGTCCCTACTATGGTGGTGGTGCTGCTCTATTTATAGTGGCCTTGGTCCTCTTCCCAAATGGCGGGAAGGGATCCCACAACGGCCAAACTCGAAGGGAGACAACTAGTACACACTATCCTGACAAAAGTGGTCTTCGCCTGCAAAAGCCTCTCGTGGTGATGCCACGGTGGGCTTGGCGATGACCTCCGTCCTGCCGTCCTAGCGGTCTTCGTCTTGTTGCACCAAAATGGAAACCTTTGGTTGATTCCTCGGGACTCCGCGCCCGCACTTGCCTCCTTAGCACCAACGAGGAAACTGGTACACTGCGCCCGCTGGCGCCCGCCTGGCCTTGGTCGTCATGGCTCATGTCACCTGAACCTCGCGAGGTGAGCCTTCCATAGACAAGGCTTGGCCCCTCGCGAGGGTCTTTAGTTGTTGACATTGAAGCCGGGTCGTACCAGGTCATCGATGGAGCCATGCTGCGGGCCGCAGGCAGGCAAGTCTGGGTACCTCCGTTCCCAGAACACCGATAGTAGCCCCCGGGCCCAAGGCGTGCTCGAACTTGGCTTCGAGGCGAAGCCAAAGGGAAAGTGCGGAACGTCGCGGGCCCCCACTTCCCCATGCAGCCTTGATATTCGCCGGGCTCGGCGGCCGCCCGTTGCCAACGCAGCTCCGCCTCCATCGTTTGCTGTGCTCACCCTTGGCTCCTTCACCTTCCCGAGAGAGCGGTTCTTTTCCCGGATTTGACGCCGGCGCCATTACTCCCTTGCCGCTATGGCGCCGCGGTCGAAGAAGAAGGGGAAAACATGTGCTCCGGTCGGACTCCAGACAGCTTTTGAGCCTGCCCTCGAGCGGTCGACGGTGGTCAACCAAGAGGGGCTGGCCAAGTTCCGTCCGACCCTCGCCACCGATTCCAATGAGTGGAAGGCGACGGTGGCTTGGCTTGCTTCCCGGGCCATAGTCGACATGGTAGCCACCGAGATCCCCCTCCATCTTCACGCCCTCTTGGCTGGCCTGATCCCCCTTTCTCCAATTTCTTCAACGCCATACTCTCGCATTACCTAGTCCACGCGCTGCATCTGGATCCTCAATCCATCATTCTCCTTGCCATCTTCGCCTTCGTCTGTGAGGCCATGGTGGGCATTGACCCTTCCGTGGCCTTGTTTCCCCAATTCTTCTCGCTTCACCTGGTCAACGTTCGCCAGCACTCGGGGTGCGCGGCCTTTCAGGCCGTAGCGGCGACAGCCAGCTCGGGCATCGACTTCGAGCTCTCACGAGTTGTAAGTGGAATCCATAAGTGGTGGATGTTTGTGGATGCCGGAGTACTCAAATCCCTGCTCCTGCATCCATGGGTGCCAGCCGTACCCAGCTCCGGCTGGGGGCACGCGAATCTCGTCGACCATCGGCTTGCTCATGTCTGTCGCCGGCTGGCCAGGTTGAAGAAGCTCGGGGTGACGGCGCCCATGGTGGTGAAGGAGTTCATTCGCTGTCACATCGCTCCGCTTCAGCGTCATTCTCAACAAATGTGGGCCTTCACCGGTAGCGGGGATCCCATGAGGCTCCAGGTGCCTGCACTTCCTTCCAAGACGCTGCACGTGGTGCTCGAGCTCCTGACGAGCGACCTGGCGCCAGCCATGCTTCCGGAGGAGGGCTGCCTCCTGTACTATTGCTCGAACAAGGAGGACTTCGTGAGGCAGATTCCCCTTTTTGATGAGTGGGGGCTGCGCCCCGCCGGCCTTGAAGGACCCTGCGATAACCCCGTCCTCGTGGTTCCTTTGCCCGCCGACCCTGCGGCGCGCGCCCCAAATGTGGATGCAGGGGGGCGAGCGCCGCCGGGTGCCACTGGGGCGGCTGCTGGAGAGCTGGCACAGTCCGACTCTCCTGAGGCGGCAACCCTCGAGGCTCGGGCGAGCAGCCCGGAGGTGGTGGCTGGAGAGCTAGCGTAGTCCGAAGCTCCTGAGGTTGCCGCCCCAGGGGCCCCGCCGATTGCCCCAGATGCTGACGGTCGTGCTCTGGACTTCGGCCGGCTTCGCCTGAACCTCGAAGCACTCTGCAAGAGGAAAGGGTCTCCGAGCTGAAGTGGTGACGCCTACCAGCCGCTGAAGCAGAGGAAGTACATAGCCATAGACGAGTAAGTACCTTGTCTTCGTGATTTCATGTGCGTTGCGTCCTTTCCTGACAATGGCTCTTCAGGAACCCTTCGGCTGCGGCGGCGAGATCTCGTGAGGAGCGGCCTCCACAAGTCCTTGGCTCACTCTTGATTTCGAGCTCCCCGCATCGGGCCCCCGCGTGAGCCACGGGGCCGGTCCTTCCTTCATGGTCCGGCCTGGGGTGCAGAAGGCGTGCTGAGGGCTCCTCCATTGATAATCGTCGGTGGCTGGGTTATCCCAGCATCGGCTTCGTCTTCAAGCAAAAAGACCATGCCACCCAGCACCTCTGCCGAGGCCCTAAATGTGGCGGGGAAGGCACCGGCCTCCAGCCCCCTGCCAGGGGTAGGTGGGCCACCCCAAGCCCCTCCAACTGCCCCCGGCGCTATGGATGGGCCTGGCCACGCACTGGAGCTCGCGCGCGGGCGTGGCACCGTCCGCCACGAGCTTTTTCGGGAGGCGATGGGTGCGCTGAGCCGGCTTGGAGAAGAGCTTGTTGATGTTGACGCCCGCCTTGAGACGGAGGGCCTTCGCCTGGCGCACGAGTGGAACCAGTTGAAGGTCACCATCAACCTTGGGCATCTTTAGCATGAGTGCGCCAGCACAAGCGCTGCGGTATCCCTTGTGACCTCTCGCGAGGCTTGTGCCCGGGCCCTGGAGGAGGCCAGAGCGGCTGACCATCGCCGTGAGGTTGCCGAGGAGCGTGAGCGGGAACTCCGAGCCTCGAACACTGCCCTCGAACAGCAGATCAAAGCGTGCAGGGCTGTCTTGGCCACATCACTAAGCGGGGCACCTTCCGAAAGAGAAGGAGATCCAGAAACATGAGGAGACACTGGCGCTGGAGGCCTTGGAGCGTAGCCTGGAGCTTGAGCAGCTGGAGGTAAGAGAGCGCCAGGTGGCCCTGGCTGAGGTTGTCGTCACCGCGCGGGAAGCCAAGATCCAGGAGGAGGTCGACCAGAGGGTGGCAAAAGCTCGCGCGGCTCTCGCTGAAGAGCACCGGCTGAAGTTAGGATTGTTGGAAGCCGAGGTTAAGGGAAGGACCGCCTCCCTCAGGACAAAGCTGGACGAGGTGGACCAGCGCGAGAGTGCCGCCAAGGCAGCTCAGGCCTCCACCCGGGCTAACTTGGCCTCCACATGTGCCGACTTGCTCTCACTCCAGCAGTAGATCAATGGTGCTACATCCCTCGGGAAGAAGAATGCGGATGAGGCGTGCCGCCGGCAGACACTATAGTGCGAGCATGCTTCGATGCTCCAGGCCCTCAGGGTGAGGGCCAACCGAGCCTTGAGTACCATCTGCGAGGAGAGCACCCCTCACCCGCGTGAGGGTGACTACACCAACACCTCCGCTTCGTCACCGAGGTCGTGATCCACTTGGAGGACCAGGCCGTGAGGGCTCGCGAGCTCGTTGAGGAGAGAAGCTGGGGCCTTCTCGAGCACGCATCCTCACGCGTCTTCAGTCACCTCTTGAACCTCGATCCCCACTTTGACTCCAACGCCACCATAGCCCCCATGCTCAGGGTCATCCAGGACAACCTGGCGACCTGGGTGGACAACAACATGGACACGTTGGTCGCAGAGTTTGCCCCCGAGGATGATGCGGCCGTGATCGCGGCCGACGGGGATGGTGCGGTGGATGACGATGAAGATGATGCGGATGGCACGTCCTCTGCGGGACACCGGTGATGACGCAGACGGCTCAGATGGCACGTCCCAGCTAGACATGCATTCCTCTTCGCCTTGCCTTGATGTGCATGCAAGAAACCTCCGGGCACGTCCCCTGTGGGGCGTGAAAGTATTTTTGAGAAAAACAAAGGGGAAGGGGCCCCTTGTAATGTATAAAACGATGATATGTCTCTCAAGAATAGAATTTGAAATATGCCATCGTGAGCCTGTTAGCTCCCGAGCAGGGTAGTTACTACAGCTTATCTTGGTTCCGTAGGTCTTGAGTAGGTTCTGAGGTCACAGACGTGCTTCCCTCCTGAGGCAAGCCCTTCCGGGTGCACGAGATGTTAAGCCTCCCGAGAAGCCTGCTAGCCCGCCCAAGAGGGCCTCGCGAGGAGCGAATGCCGGACTACGACAAGGTATGCGCGCGGTGATCATGCGGCTGCTGCATCCTTGACCCCCGAGGGGGGGGGGGCTTTTCGTCACCCATGTCGGATTGCGGGTTCCGGCAAAACCCTTAAGGTTTGAACTTTGGGGTGTGCACGAAGATCTCTCCCTCCCCCTAGCTCACTCATTCACCATGATCTCAAAGCTCAGCTCGTCGAACTCGAAGAACAAGGGTCACAAGAGTTTATACTGGTTCGGGCCACCGATGTGGTGTAATACCCTACTCCAGTGTGGTGTGGTGGATTGCCTTGTAGGCGGGGGATGAACAAGTACAAGGGAAGAATAGCCTCCTGAAGAGAGGTGTTCTTGAGCTCGGTGAGCTTGTGTGTGTGAAGGTGGAATGGATCTGATTCAAAGTCTGTCCTCCTCCCCTCCTATGGTGGTGGCTAGTCCTATTTATAGGGGCCCCGGTCCTCTTCCCAAATGTTAGGCGGGAAGGGATACCACAATGGCCAATTTGAAGGGGGACATCTAGTACAAGCTATCCTGACAAAAGGTGGTCTTCGCCTACTAAAGGCTCTGGTGGTGACGCCGACGTGGGCTCCGTGATGACCTCCGTCCTGCCGTCCTGCTGGTCTTGGTCTCGTTGCACCGATATGGAAACCTTTGCCTGATGCCTCGAGACTCTTCGCCTGTACCTGCTCCTTTAGCACCAAAGAGGAAACCAGTACTCTGCGCCCACTGGCGCCCATCTGGCCTTGGTCGTCACCGCTCATGTCACAGGAACCTCACGAGGTGCCCCTCGCCTTGATCCCTCCGCTCCTCGCTAGCCAGCCTAGTGAGGCTGCCCCTGAGGAGGTCTTGTGTCGTCCGCCTCGCGAGGGTCTTGAGTGTTTGCTGGTGAAGATGGGCTGTACCAGGCCGCTAGAGGAGCCACGCCATGGGCGCAGGCAAGCAAGTCTGGGGACCCCCGTTCCCAGAACACCGACAGTAGCCCCCGGGCCCAAGGCGCGCTCGGACTTGGCTTCGAGGCGAAGCCAAGGGGCAAGTGGGGAGCACCGCGGGCCCCAACCGCCTGCGGCCTTGATTGACGTGTGGCGACTGACGGGACATGGGCACCCCCGCTTCCCCATGCAGCCTTGATATCTGCCTGGCTAGGCAGCCACCGCGACCAACACAGTACCCCTTCATCGCTGGCGACGCGCTCCCCCAACTCTTTTGCCTCCTCGAAACAACTCCTTCTTCCAATCTGACCTGCGCTCTGTCCTCTCCGTCGCCATGGCGCCGAGCCGAACGAAGAAAGGGAAGAAGAAGCCCCAGTACTCAGCCGAACCACCTCCGGCCTTCGAGCCAGCCGTCAAGAGGTCGGTGGTGCTCAACCAGTAAGCCATGGGCGGGCGCTCGCCGCCGACTTCAACGAATGGGGGAAGAGAGTGGCCTGGCCCGCATCCCGCGCCTCCATTGACAAGGCAGTCACTAAGGTCCACATTCTCCTTGACACCCTATGGGCCGGCCTGATTCCCCCTTTCTCCACCTACTTCAACGTCGTGCTATCTCATTACCAGATCCATATGCTGCACTTAGATCCCCAATCCATTGTCCTCCTTGCTGTCTTCGCCTTCGTCTGCGAGGCCATGGTTGGCATTGCTCCTTCCGTGACCCTGCTTCACCATTTCTTCTCGCTGCACCTGACGGACCCTCGGCAGTGCTCGGGATGCCTGAGCTTCCAGGCCGTGGTTGCGACGGCCGGCTCGGGGATTGACTTTGAGCTCCCGCCGTGTGCGAGCGGGTTCCAGAGGCGGTCGGTATTTGTGGATGTCGGCGTGGTCAGCCCCCTGCTCTCTCTTCCGTCGGCTCCCCCCGTTCCCAGCTCTGGCTGGGGCCACGAGAGGATCGCTGACCCGCGTCTTGCCTACGTCTGGCTCCGGTTGAAGAGGCTGAAGGAGCTTGGCATGACTGCGCCCATGGTGGTGAAGGAGTTCATTCGGCGCCGCGATGCCCCGCTCCACCACCATTCTCGACCAATGTGGACCTTGTCTGGCAGCAAGGACCGCATGAGGCTTCATGAGTCCGGGCTTCCTCTTGAGGCGCAACAAACTGTGCTTGAGATCTTGATGGGCGACCCGCCACCAGCCAATATGCCGGAGGATGGTTGTCTCTTGTACTGCTGCTCGAACAAGGTGGATTTCGCGAGGTAGATGCCCCCTTTCGATGAGTGGGGGCTACGCCCGGCCGGTCTTGAAGGGCCTCGCGAGAAACCGGTTGTGTGGCTCCCGTGCCCGCTACCAGCGCGGCGACCTCCCCGGGAGTGGGCGCAGGGGGGACCACCATCGGCCGCTAAAGAATTGGCGCCGCTCGGGGCTCCCGGAGGGCCGACCCACGGCCCGGTGGAGAGCCCTCCTGAGGAAGCGGCCGGAGGGGCGTCGCAGCCCGATACCCCTGAGGCTACACACCCCGAGGCCCCGGCTGGTCGCCGCGAGGTGGAGGCCAAGGTCTCTACATAGTACGACACCCTTGAGGTCGCCTCCTCAGGAGCTACCCCAGCTGCGCCCGGAGCTGGTGACCATACCCTCGGCTTCGGCCGGCTCCGACTGAACTTTGATGCGCTCCGGAAGAGGAAGGGGTCTCCAAGCTGCAGCGGTGATGCCTTCCGGCCATTGAAACAGAGGAAGTATATCGCCATAGACGAGTGAGTACCTTATCTTTGTAGTTTCTCGAGTGCTGCTTCCCCTCCTGACTGTGGCTCCTCAGGGTCCCTTTTGCTAAGGCAGTGAAGTCTCGCGGGAAGCGCTCTCCTTCTGCCTCAAGTCCCCTGCTGGCCTTGAGCGCCTCAAGTCAGCATGCCGCGCTTGGCGCGCGGACGGCCGGAGAGGCAAGTGTGCCAGCTTGGCACCTCGAGCCCGCGTTCTTGCCATCTCTCCTTCATGGCCTTGCTTGGGGTGCGGCAGGCGTGCCGAGGGCTCCTCCCCTGGTTGTCGATCGCGGCTAGGTGGCCTCAGCCCTGGCCTCTCCTTTAGGTGACGAGCCGCTCCCTCCCGGGGCCCCCGACAGGGCCCGAAGGGCGTCCGGCAAGGCACCAGCCCCCAGCCCCCTGCTGGGAGGAGGCGGCCCCCTCGGACCTCTTCGACGACTTCCGGCTCGAGGGACGGGCCCGGTCATGCATTCGAGCTCGCACGCAAGCGAGGTGCTGTCCGCCATGAGCTCTTCCGGGAGGCGATGGGTGCGCTGAGTCAGCTTGGGGAAGAACTCGCGGACGTCGACACCCGCCTTGAAGCTGAGGGTCTCCGGCTGGTGGACGAATGGCATCAACTGAAGGTGGCCATCAACCTCGGGCACCTCCAGCACGAGCACGCCAACGCGAAGGCCGAGGCATCCCTCGCAACCACACACAAGGCCAGCGCCCGAGCCTTGGAGGAGGCCAGGGAGGCAGACCACTGCCGCGAGGTCGCTGAGAAGCACGGGCAGGAGCTCCTGGCCCTGAATGCCTCCCTGGAGTAGCAAGTGGAGGCGCGCATGGCTGCCTTGGCGTCGATGAAGGGGGCGCCATCTGATGAGGGGGAGATCTTGAGGCGCGAGGAAGCGCTGATGCTAGAGGCTACAGAGTGCAGCCTCGAGCTTGAGCGGTTGGAGACGAGGGAGCGTCAGGTCGCCAAAGCGGAAGATGTGCATGCGCGCGCGAGGCCAGGACCCAGGAGGAAGTTGACCATAGAGTGGTCGAGGCGCGAGGAAGCACTGATGCTGAAGCTCGTGGAGGCTGAAGCTGGGGGCAGGACCACCGCCCTCAGGTCGAGGTTGGCCGAGGTGGAGCAGCGTGAGAAGGCCGCAGCAGCTGCCTTGATCTCCATGCAGGCCGAGCTGGCCTTCGCCCGCGCCGAGCTGCTCTCGCTTCAGCAGCGGGTTACCAGTGCCGAGTCCTTCGCGTAGCAGAGCAGGGAAGAGGCGCTCCGCCGGCAGACGTTACTGCGAGTATATTCCCATGCTTCGGGACCTCAAGACGAGGGCCAATCAGGCGCTAGGCGCCATCTGCGACAAGCATGCCCCTCACCCGCACGCCGAGGATTACGCCAGCTGATACGTCTCCGTCATATCTACTTTTCCAAACACTTTTGCCCTTGTTTTGGACTCTAACTTGCATGATTTGAATGGAACTAACCCGGACTGACGCTGTTTTTAGCAGACTTTCCATGGTGTTATTTATGTGCAGAAACAAAAGTTCTCGGAATGACCTGAAACTCCACGGAACATATTTTTGGAAAATATTAAAAATACTGGAAGAAGAATCCACGTCAGGGGGCCCACACCCTCTCCACGAGGGTGGGGGCGCGCCCCCTGCCTCGTGGGCCCCCTGATGCTCCACAGACCTCAACTCCAACTCCATATATTCGTGTTCGGGGAGAAAAAATCAGAGAGAAGGATTTATCGCGTTTTACGATACGGAGCCGCCGCCAAGCCCTAAAACCTCTCGGGAGGGCTGATCTGGAGTCCGCTCGGGGCTCCGGAGAGGGGGATTCGTCGTTGTCGTCATCATCAACCATCCTCCATCACCAATTTCATGATGCTCACCGTCGTGCATGAGTAATTCCAAGGTAGGCTTGCTGGAGGGTGATGTGTTGGATGAGATCTATCATGTACTCGAGTTAGTTTTGTTAGGGTTTGATCCCTAGCATCCACTATGTTCTGAGATTGATGTTGCTATGACTTTGCTATGCTTAATGCTTGTCACTAGGGCCCGAGTGCCTTGATTTCAGATCTGAACCTATTGTGTTTTCATGAATATATGTGAGTTCTTGATCCTATCTTGCAAGTCTATAGTCACCTACTATTTGTTATGATCCGGCAACCCCGATGTGACAATAATCGGGACCACTCCCGGTGATGACCGTAGTTTGAGGAGTTCATGTATTCACTATGTGCTAATGCTCTGTTCCGATACTCTATTAAAAGGAGGCCTTAATATCCCTTAGTTTCCATTAGGATCCCGCTGCCACGGGAGGGTAGGACAAAAGATGTCATGCAAGTTCTTTTCCATAAGCACGTATGACTATATTCGGAATACATGCCTACATTACATTGATGAATTGGAGCTAGTTCTGTGTCACCCTATGTTATGACTGTTACATGATGAACCGCATCCGGCATAATTCTCCATCACTGATCCAATGCCTACGAGCTTTTCACATATTGTTCTTCGCTTATTTACTTTTCTGTTGCTACTATTACAATCATTACAAAACCCAAAAATATTACTTTTGCTACCGTTACCGTTACTTCCATACTACTTTGCTACTAAATACTTTGTTGCAGATATTAAGTTATCCAGGTGTGGTTGAATTGACAACTCAGCTGCTAATACTTGAGAATTTTCTTTGGCTCCTCTTGTGTCGAATCAATAAATTTGGGTTGAATACTCTACCCTCGAAAACTGTTGCGATCCCCTATACTTGTGGGTTATCAAGACTATTTTCTGGCGCTGTTGCCGGGGAGCATAGCTCTATTCTTTGAGTCACTTGGGATTTATATCTGCTGGTCACTATGAAGAACTTGAAAGACGAGAAAACAAAAATTTATCCCTCAACTACGTGGGGAGGTAAGGAACTGCAACCTAGCTCTGCACTTGATTCTCCTTCTGTTTTGAGTAAGCTTGCGACACCTAAACCTGCTTCTGCTATTCATTCTGATATGTCGCATGTTGTTGATGATGCGACTTCTGCTATGCATGATACTTATGATGAAACTACTTCTATGCTTGATACTACTGTGCCACTCGGTGAATTTCTTGATGAACAACTTGCTAGGGCTAGAGAGAATGAAATTATTGAAACTGATAATATTGAAGATAGTGATGATGAAGACTCTCCCCGTAATAAATATGAATTACCTGTTGTGCCTGAGGGTTATGTTCTGGATGAAGAATCTGCTAGGGCCATTTTAGCTTGCAATGATAGAAGTGATCTTAAGAAGTTATTAGCTAAATGGAAGCATCAATCTCTTAATGCTAGAATGAAACATGACCCTGCTTTTGCTACTTCACCTATCTGTGTTACTGATAAGGATTATGAATTCTCTGTTGATCCTGATATAGCTACTTTGGTTGAATATGGTCCTTTTTATGGCTATGAATCTGAAACTGTTGTGGCACATCTTACTACATTAAATGATATAGCCACCCTGTTCACTAATGATGAGAAATCTCGCTACCTTTATATCCTTAAGATATTTCCGTTCTCATTAAAGGGTGATGCTAAGATATGGTTTAATTCTCTTGATCATGGTTGTGTGCGTAGTCCCCAGGATATGATTTATTACTTGTCTGCTAAATATTCCCCTGCTCATAAGAAACAAGCTGCTTTAAGGGATATATATAATTTTGTGCAAATTGAAGAAGAGAGTCTCCCACAAGCTTGGGGAGGCTTCTCCAATTACTTAATGCTTTGCCTGATCATCCTCTTAACAAAAATGAAATACTTGATATCTTTTATAATGGACTAACCGATGCTTCCAGAGATTACCTAGATAGTTGTGCTGGTTCTGTTTTCAGGGAAAGAACACCGGATGAAGCTGAAGTTCTATTGAATAATATGTTGACAAATGAAAATAATTGGACACTTCCTGAGCCAACTCCTGAGCCTATTCGTAAACCAACTCCGAAGAAGAGAGGTGTTCTATTTCTCAGTCCTGAAGATATGCAAGAGGCAAAGAAATCTATGAAAGAAAAAGGTATTAAAGCTGAAGATGTTAAGAATTTACCTCCTATTGAAGAAATACATGGTCTTAATTTACCGCCTGTTGAAGAAAGATATAATCTTAATCCATCACCTATTAAAGAAACTCATGGTCTTGATAACCCGACACAGGTAGTAAAGGTAAATTCTCTCTATAGATTTGATGAAGGTGATATTCCTCACTATAAGTCTTCTAGACAATGCTTAGAAGAGTTTGATAAATTTATTATCAAACAGGAAAACTTCAATGCTTATTTTGGTAGACAATTGAAATACAACTCTGATATGCTTGAACACTTGGGTGATTATATGTCTAGAGTTAAAGGTGAACTTAAACTCATGAGTAAACATGCTTCTATGGTTACCACTCAAGTAGAACAAGTACTTAAAGCTCAGAATGATTTGCTCAATGAATTGAATAGTAAGAATAATGACTTTGCTATTAGAGTGGCTACTAGAACTGGTAAAATGACTCAGGAACCTTCGTATCCTAAAGGCCACCCTAAGAGAATTGAACAAGATTCTCAGAGAAATAATGTTGATGCACCTAGTTCTTCTAAAAAGAAGAAAAAGAAAAATGATAGGACTTTGCATGCTTCTAGTGAACCTGTTGCTGAACTACCTGAGAATCCAAATGATATTTCTATTTCTGATGCTGAAACACAATCTGGTAATGAACATGAACCTAGTGAAAATATTAATGATAATGTTCATGATGATGCTCAACCTAGTAATGATAATGATGTAGAAATTGAACCTGTTGTTACTCTTGATAACCCACAATCAAAGAATCAACGTTATGATAAGAGAGACTTTGTTGCTAGGAAACACGGTAAAGAAAGAGAACCATGGGTTCAGAAACCCATGCGTTTTCCTCCCAAACCATCCAAGAAAAAGGATGATGAGGATTTTGAGCGCTTTGCTGAAATGATTAGACCTATCTTTTTGCGTATGCGATTAACTGATATGCTCAAAATGAATCCTTATGCTAAGTAAATGAAAGAAATTGTTACTAACAAAAGAAAGAAACCGGAAGCTGAAATTTCCACCATGCTTGCTAATTATACTTTTAAAGGTGGAATACCAAGGAAACTTGGAGATCCAGGAGTACCTCCTATTCCATGCTCCATTAAAAGAAACTATGTTAAAATTGCTTTATGTGATCTTGGAGTCGGTGTTAGTGTTATGCCTCTCTCTTTATATCGTGGACTTGATTTGAATAAGTTGACACCTACTGAAATATCTTTGCAAATGGATGATAAATCAACTGCTATACTTGTCGGTATTTGTGAGGATGTGCCTGTTATGGTTGCAAACGTTACTATTTTAACGGACTTTGTTATTCTTGATATTCCCGAGGACGATAGTATGTGTATTATTCTTGGAAGACCCTTTTTGAATACTACAGGGGCTGTTATTGATTGCAACAAAGGCAATGTCACTTTTCATGTTAATGGTAATGAGCATGCGGTACACTTTCCGAGGAAACAACCTCAAGTTCATAGTATCAATTCTATTGGAAAAATTCCATCGATTATTTTTGGAGGTTTTGAATTTCCTCTTCCTACTGTCAAGAAGAAATATGATATTCTTATTATAGGGGATGTGCATATTCCCGTTGAGGTAACATAGTGTTATTCGAAATTTCTCCGGTTCCATGTTATTCGGAAAGAGTTTGTTAACAAGACTTGATCAACCTTGTTAGTGGATTCCTTTTGATGAGCATGAGATGGATGAAACTAGAAGGCACAACCTTCTGTACCCTCCTTCTACTTTCTGTTATTTAGTTGAAATAAAGTAAAAATAGTATATTTTTTTTGTCTGTTTTCTGAATTATCCGTGCAATATAAAAATATCCCGAAAATAAAAGTTCTCCAAATGCCCTGCCAATTTAATATGATTTTTTCTGGAATATTTGAGAATATCTGGAACTGAGAACACAGTAGGGGGAGCAAACACCTGGCCACGAGGGTCCAGGGTGCGCCCCCTGCCTCGTGGTCCCATGGTGGCCCCCCTCCACTTATTCCTGCACCCACACACTTCTTCTTCCTCCCAAAAAAATCACCATCCAGCTCAAGCACGAGTTCTAGCTCATTTTGCTGCGATTTTCGATGTCCTTGCTCAAAGCACCTCTCACAAAACTGCTTGGGGGGATTGTTCCTTGGTATTTGACTACTCCATTGGTCCAATTAGTTTTTGTTCTAGTGCTTTATTCATTGCAAATTTGTGCTGCCTAGGTGACCATGTTCTTGAGCTTGCATGACAAATTTATATGGTTCCAAGTAGTTCTAATGCATGATATATGCTCTAGGCACTTGTAGGAGTAGTTGCTATCAATTTTGTTGAGCTTGGTTCACTTTTATTTGAAGTTACTAAAAATTTCAGAAATTTTTCGAAGGAAGAAATATGCTTAGGAAAATGTACCAAGGTGGTTCTTCAAGGAAGCAAGGAGCCAGGCTTGCAATGCGTGATGCTGACGATGAGCCACCAAGGGACGCTCTAGTGTGGCCTTGTGAATGGCCTTCAGAAAAATTTATGGATCGAGCGGGAATCAAGGAAGAATTTAACGCATATTTGCGTAACGTTGATCTTGTGAGCTTCCAGGAGGAAAAGTGCCGCCAGTACCACCATCTCACTAGTTCCTTTGTGAGGAGGTTCGAATTTTCATCTTCATGCAATTCTCCAACTATCCTGTTTGACCTTTATGAAAAATCTTATACGATGGACTTAGAGGATTTTACCACTACTTGCAAACTTCCACAATGGGGTAGTGCTAGTGAACCACGCAAATCTGAATTTAGAAATTTTCTTCCTAATATAACTATGGGGGAATCTAGAGATATAGCACAAGCTATCATAGGGAGCATCCATTTTCCTGCTATACATTATTTTGCTCTCTTCATAGGTAGGTGCATAAATGGGAAAGATGAAGCATGTCATATGTGTGTCCCTTTCCTCAGTATTCTTATGAGTGTTGTGTTAGGAGACAAATCTTATAATTTGGGAGCCATTGTTGCACGTAGGTTGCATAGATTTAATGGAGATTTCTTCGGTGGAATTTATGCAACCCGCTTAGCTGATTTTCTTGGTGTAACCATACGTAATGATGATATTGAATTGCCTCCTACTTTCCTAGACTTTAATGCTATGGTTCACCACCAGTTTGTCGAGAGGAATGAATCACCTCTCCAGTATCGCTTAATCTTTGACAGCCGTCGTGCTGTCCGTATTACTCTCCCTGCTCCTACCTTCTTTGATTATCAGGCAAAAGGAAGACATTTTATTGCCAAAGAGGAGGCAGATGAGTACGAGAGGAGGGCGGAGGCAGCCCGCCGTCACGCTGCAGCTCAGGAGGGAATAGCCGCTGCATCTCAGTACGACCCCGGCTACAACTATGGATATCCGTCAGGCCATCCGTGGCAATAAACCAACTTAGGCCAAAAGCCTAAGCTTGGGGGAGTACGTATTTCCCACCGACATTACATTTATGTTCACACACACTCATTGCTAGATGTCGGTGCTCATACTTTTTCACTGTAATATCCATGCTAGTTTATTTTATTTTTCTTGCTTTCTTCTTGTGTGTTTCATAACCCTTTAGAAAAACCAAAAAAAATTAGTGATAGCTTTTAGTTAGTTTACTTTTCTTGTTGTAGTAGTAATAATTAAAAGAAAACCCAACAAGATTTCCCGTTCTTCTTTTGCTTGTTGGGAGCTTTCCCGTGTAAATAATTTAATTTCTTTTCTTTTCTTTGGGGGTCGATAGGAGAAGACTATGATTAAATTGTTGAAGTGGCTCTTATATGCATTATTGTTGATTTAACCAAGAGCCCATATTGCCTTGTCTTCTCCTGTTTATTGAATGCTCACAGATTCCAGCTTAGTCCAATGCACGTACACTCTTATTATTATTCACATCGTTCGGTCGTGCAAGTGAAAGGCAATAATGACGATATATGATGGACTGACTGTGATGAGAAAAGCTGGTATGAACTCGACCTCTCTTGTTTTTGTAAATATGATTAGTTCATCGTTCCTGATTCAGACTATTATGAATAAACATGTTTGCAATTGCAATTAGAAATTATAGTTGCTCGTGCTATGCTTGATTAGCTATGAGTTATAATGGTTTACCTTGCATGCCAACATGCTATTAAAATGGTTGTGAAGTGGTATAGTGGGGTGGTATCCTCCTTTGAATGATTTAAGTGACTTGACTTGGCACATGTTCACACTTGTAGTTGAAACAAAATCAACATAGCCTTCACGATATTTATGTTCATGGTGGATTATATCCTACTCATGCTTGTACTCAATGTTTATTAATTTTAATGCATGTTCATGACTGTTGTCGCTCTCTAGTTGGTCGCTTCCCAGTCTTTTGCTAGCCTTCACTTGTACTAAGCGGGAATACTGCTTGTGCATCCAATCCCTTAAACCCCAAAGTTATTCCATATGAGTCCACTATACCTTCCTATATGCGGTATCTACCTGCCGTTCCAAGTAAATTTGTATGTGTCAAACTCTAAACCTTCAAATGAAATTCTGTTTTGTATGCCCGAATAGCTCATGTATCAACTAGGGTTGTCTGTATCTTCCATGCTAGGCGGGTTATTCTCAAGAGGAGTGGACTCCACTTCTCACTCATGAGAAAATGGCTGGTCACCGGGATGACCAGTCCCATGCT